>NC_065444.1:192096426-192429846 GCF_917563875.1 Diabrotica virgifera virgifera | reverse complement strand
AAGAAACATATATTATATTTGCAGATGACATAGATTATTCGCCGGAACAGCAGGAAAAAGAGCAAAAAAAAACAATTAAAATATAAATACCCAGAAGACACAGATAATGGAAATAACAAGAAAAAAAGACAAGGAGTGGTGATAAATCAACAAAAAAAGCAAACAAACATATTGTAATAACAAAAAAATGGGGATAGTAATAAATAACAGAGGAAGCATGAGGACAATGTCAACAACACACTAGAGACAGGAAAACTATTACAGTCAGATGAAACAACAGGGAAAGGTGAAAACGAAGATAGATTACAACAAATGTCACAATATTTATGCCAACGTTGATGATATACAGAGCAGAAAACTGGATTTTAAACAGAAAACAACAGAGTAGGATACAAAGAGCAGAGAAGAAACACCACACACCACGACAGAGGCAGTATGGACAGGCCGACTCAAATATGAAGAAATAAGAAACATTCTTAAAACAAAAACGTTACCCGACACAACATATTTTTCTTTAAGTGCCATCTCCATTTTCTCAGGTTGCCCATCCACAATATTCTGCCGCTGTATATACTTATTTTTCCTTAAATCTTTCCCTGCATAATCGATCTGAGCAAGTTGTATCTCTCTCCACTGGTAATATGTCCGAGATATTCTAATCCTACACTCTCTCTCCTGTCGTTTTCCCATTACTGAGGATCGTGATTTCTTCCAATATTCCTAACAATGTTTCTCCATTGGTCTCTATCTTCGGCTGCTCTAAGGGCTTCGCAGAATGAGTTTCCAGCTGAATGCTGTATTTGGTCAGACCATCTAGTTGGTGATCGTCCTCTTGATCTTCTCCCCGGAACGTTTCCAAAAACAATTAATCTCTCCAAACTGTCGTCACCTCTGCGAATCACGTGACCAAAGAATTGCAGAATTCGTTGCAGACATATTGTGGACAGCCTTTTTTTAATATTGAGTTGGTTTAGAATGGAAACGTTTGTCCTATGAGATGTCCAAGGTATGCGCAGCATTCTTATCCAGCACCACATCTCAAAAGCATCAATTTTTTGGCGCTCGCATGCGTGAAGAGTCCAAGTCTCTGCTCCGTATAGAAATATTGAGAATACAAGGGCATTCAGTCTCATCTTGATATTTTGAGAAATATATCTATCTTTCCAAACTTTAGTTAGGCGACTCATCGCATTTTTTGCCATACCAATACTTCTCCGAACTTCTGTTTCACAGTTACCATCGTTAGTTACACTAGACCCGAGATAGACAAAGGTGTTTACTATCTGGTATTACTGTAATATGTTAGTCAGTTGAATAGTGTCAAATCTTTCGACCACCATTATTTTTGTCTTAGCTTTATTGATTTTCAGACCAACTTTATTGCTTTCGTACTCAACTCTTCGCAGAAGATCAAACATTTCTTGCTCATTTGCTGCTATAAGTGTAGTGTCATCAGCAAATCTTAAATTGGAGATTTTCCTACCAGATACTGTTACTCCACCGGCCAATCCTTCTAAAACCATCCTCGACATGTTCACCATAAATGTTAAATAAGTCAGGTGACAACACGCATCCTTGTCTAACACCTCTCTCGGTCTTGAATTGGTTTGAGAACTTCTGATCTAGTGGTACTGTCGCTATATTAGACTGGTACAGATTTTTAATAAGTGTCACCAGGTGCATTGGTGCGCCCATTTCTATTAAAATTGGCCACAGATTTATCCAGCTTACACAATCAAATGCCTTTTGGTAGTCAACGAAGCATATAATCATAGGAACTTGAAATTCTCTAGTATTTTCAATGAGTTGTCTCAGGTTCAGGATTTGTTCCCTTGTACCTTTACCCTTTACAAACCCCGCTTGTTCCTGAGGTATTTGGTAATGTAGATAGGGTTTTAATATGTTTTTGATGATATGCAACAATATTTTACTAGCATGGTAAACCAATCAGATGGCAATTTCCCTGAATTCCAAACAGCGACACAGATAGAATGGATGATATGTAATCCTTTGTAACCTAGTAACTGTAGTATTTCACATGGTATTGAATCAATGCCTGGGGATTTATTTCTCTTTAGTGACTTAATTGCATCTTTGACTTCAGCGAGTAAGACAGTAGGTTCTCTAGGGTAGTCAGAAGGCCACTGATTTTCTGCTGATACCTCGTTATTTTTATATAGCTCCCCACAGTAGTTTCGCCATGTTTCCAATATTTCATCAGTATCGGTCTTTAAATTACTTTCCTTATCCATTACAGACCACGTTTGAGGTTTAAATTCTCTGGTAAGGAGTTTGATCTTCTGGAATAAGTCCCTCGGTTCATTTCGACAGCCATGTTCCTCTATCTCTCTGTATATTTGAGAGATATAATCAGCTTTATCTTTGCGGCACTGTTTTCTGATTTCCCTCGATAATGCTCTGTATTCATCATTTGTTCCGTATCTAGTTTTATGTTCTTTTCTGCGTTGAATCACAGTCCACGTATTATCGGATATTCATGGCTTACGGCCAGTGGAAACCGCTGCCTCACAGTCTTTTGCAGCCTCGATTACCTTATCTTTGAGATAGATCCAAATGCTCTCAGGGTCACTATCTACTTGGTCTAGAGAAAGAGCATCTTCTAGGTTTTGTTGGAAGTCATTGATTTTTGATGTACTTGAGACATGACTTTTCTCTGGGGTCTTCTTTTGGGGACTTTAAAACGAAGTCGAACGTTCGATACCAGGAGTTGATGATCGCTTCCACAGTCTGCGCCGGGATATGTTTTACAGTTGATGGATGACGACTTCCATCTTGATCTTATTAGGATGTTGTCTGTTTGATTCCTTGTTCGTCCATCTGGGCTGTGCCATGTGTATAATCTCCGTGGATGATGTTGATATAGCGTGTTTGTAATTGTAATAGGTTGTTCTACACAGAACTCCATTAGACGGTCGCCATTCTCATTTCTCTGTCACAGTCCATTTTTGCCCAGCACGCCTTCAATATTTTTATTAAATGACCCCACTTTGGCGTTAAAATCTCCTAAAATTATGACCAGTTCACGATTCGGAATAGCGCGAACAGCTTCTTCTAGACGACCATAGAACCTGTTGATATCTTCTTCTTGTGCAGCTGTTGTAGGAGCGTATACCTGGACAAGGTGTAGGATATTGGTGGATATTCTCACTTTAAGGGATATTATTCTGTCATCAATAGTATTATATCCAATTACGCAGTCGTTAAGCTTAGAGGGTACAATTATTGCGACTCCATTTGTACTTTTGTTATCTGGGCCTGAAAAATAGACGACGTTGCCAGCAGTTTTTTTAGAATGCCCTTTTCCTCTCCAGTGAGTTTCTGAGAGTCCCAGTACCGAAAGATTGTGGTCTGCCATTTCTTTTTCAATTATGTGTAACTTTCCAGGGTTTTGGATCAGTCCCTGGACGTTCCATGTACCAATTCGCTGACATTTTCTTAAATTAAATGAAAATTTGGATTCAGTCGCACAATTTCTGCCAGGTGCCTGGTCCCTCACACCTTGGCAGCCGGTAGCAAATTTCACACCATCCGACCCGGAACCGAGATGGCGCCGAGCGTGAGTCGGGTCGCTACACATTCCATCTTCACTTACCAAAATTGTCATCGTTATGGGAAGAAATTCTCTTGGGAAAATAGTGCAGTGGTTTCCCTTTGCCTTCTGCACCGCTGTATATGTGCCGTTTCTGTGGCTATAATTCTCGCCGCATGGTCAGTTTTGTAACAGCCAGCTGCCACTGTCCAACCTATCACCATGTCTGGCTACCCTCACTTAGTTCAGCCTGCAGACCAATGCAGTTGCCCGGGATGTGGAACGTGGAGCCATAAGTGGGAGTTAAGTGCCTTATGAGGACCTACACAATATAGGAGAAAACATTAGCATGGTTTGGTCATATAATACGATTGAAGAAAAATAAATAACTGAGAAGGGTGTAAGAAGCTAAAGTAGCAAAAAAAAACAAAAGAGGCGGGCCAATAAAAGAGTGGAACAACCAACAACCTACCAACAAAACTACTGACCTCTGCATGCAACGACCTCTCTGATGAATAGATCGACTTACTGGTCATTCCATGTCAAATCAACATACCTAATTTCCGCCCCCTCTTCAGATTTGGTTATAATTTGGAATATGCTCTCACAGTGGCTAATAAGAGAAACAAAAATACACAATTTTAAATTTTTATCTCAAGCCGTTTCCGAAATATGGTTAGGTAAATTTTTCCAAACAGGTCCAAAACACCGCTATAATTTGGAATGGATGTAGAAGCTGACCTAGTTGAGCTAGAATGCTGGGAGAATTGTCATTTTGCAGCATTTTTAACGCTCTTTACAGTTTTATATACAGCATGATGCTACGATAAACAAGTTTTTCTCAACCAAAAAAAAATATATTTTGATTATTTTTTTTCCAAAAAGTACATTATTTACAATTTTCATAATATGTCTACAAATACAAGGTACTGATGTTAATAACATATAAAATTTATCATGGGATGGTGATGGATTCAACATAAAAAAAATAAATTTTACACATATAGTATGGTGCAAATGAAAGGAATACATTATTGTAATGTCGCAAGTTGGCAACTTTAAGGAAAAATTCCGAAACAGGTTTTTATTTTGAAATTGTAATTTTTTGGCATATGTATCATACTAGTGACATCATCCATCTGGACGTCATGACGTAATCGATATTTTTTTAAATGATACTATAGGTCGTGTGTTAGCTCATTTAAAATGTTATTTAATTCTCTGTTGAGTAATATAAACAATAATATAATTATTTATATAGGGCGGCAAAAAAAGTTGTTTTTTAATTAAATTAATTGACAAAAAAGAAGAATGTATGTAATATCTGTTTCCGACAACAGTAAAATATATTTTAAATTAAATAAATTACATACATTCTTTTTTTTTTTGTCAATTAATTTAATTTAAAAAAGTTTTTGACACCCTGTATACATAATTATATTATGATTTATATTACTGAATAGATAATTGAATAACCTTTCAAATGTGCTAACACACGACCTACAGTCTCATTTAAAAAACCATCGATTGCGTCATCACGCCCAGGTGGATGACATCACTAGTATGATACATATGCCAGACAATTACAATTTAAAAAAAAACGACGTGTTTCGAGATTTTTCTTTAAAGTTGCCAACTTGCGACATTACGAATTTATTCCTTTCATTTGCACTATAGTGTAGGGTTTGTGTGAAATTAATTTTTTTTATGTTGAACCCATCACCATCCCATGATAAATTTTTTATATGTTACAACAGTACTATGAATTTGTAGCAATAATATGAAAATTTTAAATTATGTACTTTTTGGAAAAAAACTTAATCAAAATAAATTTTTTTGTTCGAGAAAAATTTGTTTATCTTAGTATCATGCTGTATACAGTGCGTCCATAAAGTAACGCATAAATTCATTATTTCGTAAACCGGCGACTTTAAAGAAAAATCCCGAAACAGGTCGATTTTTATTTTTAATTTCCGATTTTTTAGCATATATATCATACTAGTGACGTCATCCATCTGGGCGTGATGACGTAATCGATGATTTTTTTAAATAAGAATAGGGGTCATCTGATAGCTTATTTGAAAGGGTATTCAATTCTCTATTCCCTAATATAAACATAACATACTTATTTATACAAGGTGTTCAAAAAAACATTTTTGTAATTAAAATAATTGAGACAAAAAGAAGAATGTATGTAATTTATCTAATTCAAAATACGTTTTAATGTTTTCTCAAAACAGGAAAAAAAGTTTATTTGACAAATAAATATTGTTTTCGCTTAAATTCAATATTAAAGCTGCCACCCACCTGCCTCTGGCCAGTTTGAACATTTCGTTCAAGCGAAAATCAATGTTTATTTGTCAAATATTTTTTTTCTGTTTTCTGACAGTAGTAACACGCATTTTAAATTATATAAATTACATACATTCTTCTTTTTGTCTCAATTATTTTAATTAAAAAAATGTTTTTTTGAACACCTTGTATAAATAATTATGTTAATGTTTACATTAGTGAATAGTGAATTGAATATCCTTTCAAATGAGCTATCACGTGACCCCTATTCTCATTTAAAAAAATAATCGATTACGTCATCACGCCAAGATGGATGACGTCACTAGAATGGTATATATGACAAAAAGTCGGAAATTAAAAATAAAAATCGACCTATTTTGGGATTTTTCCTTAAAGTCGCCGGTTTAAGAAATAATGAATTTATGCGTTACTTTATGGACGCACTGTATATCACTGTAAAGCGTTTTAAAAATGCTGCAAAATGGCAATTCTCCCAGAATTCTAGCTCAACTAGGTTAGCTTCTACAACCATTCCAAATTATCGCGGTGTTTTGGACCTTTTTGGAAAACTTTACATAACCATATTTCGGAAACGGTTTGAGATAAAAATTTAAAATTTTGTATTTTTTTTACCTTATCATCCACTATCAATACTCTAAATTTTAACAAAATCTAAATAGGTCAGGAAAATAATTAATTCAAAATGTGTTGATTTGACCTGGAACAGCTCTTTCTGGAGAAAATTCCACTTTATTATCGTACTATTAGCTAAATAGCTCACATCTAGTATTACTACGGATAGGAAGAGATCGGTTTTATGTGGTTTACCGACCTCATTGCACAATATTATACCTACCCAAAGGGATCTGCTCCACAGTTGTCCTCAGCGCATATAAAGTTCATTTTAAAACATTTCTATATTTCAATTAAATTAGTCATTAATTTAGTAACACGAAATTTCTAAAACGAACAATTGTAGCATCCAAGGTCTTTTTTGGGCTTGATGCCCGAAACACACATGTTACTACCAGTGCTTTCACAACGAAACCATTGCCACCGTTCACAAAAACAAACCACGTCCTGAACACGTGATAGATACCTAAACGACATAAGACACTGATCCACCGCTGACCTCTCCGACCCAATTGACATTTATTTTAAGCTTGTAATAAAAAAGTGTGAATCTGGTTTTTTTTAATTAAAATAAAAATTATGAAAAAGTCATTATTTTCAGATTATTTTGATGTATAAGTGCAATAATTTTGACCAATATTTTAAACAAAAAATAATCCGCTGTTTATATTATTATTATGAACCAACTGACTTTAAACTTTAAATTTACACCTCATCTAACACGATTGGGTTTTGAAGATTAGTTTATTTTATCCCTTGCCAAGCCGCAGGTTCTAATTCGTCTATTTCCTTAATTTAACCCTCGCTCGCCGGAACTTTAATTTTGCTTAATTAGGGTTTTTTGACGATGGATACAAAATGTATAGAATTTAAGAGAAACACTATTTATAAGATAATTATATTAGGGAGGGGCAAATTTAACTCTGGCGTTCTAGTAAATAAGTGAAAATCAAAAATAGAAAAAAGTTATATCCATTTGAAGAAGGTCAATCGATAACTTCAAAAAGGGGAATGTTTGTTTTGAAATTTTCACCTGATTTTGTTACGTACATTTAAAAATTGTTTTGGTAGAAAATGTTTCACTAAAATATTTAAAGGTAACCATTGATTTGTTATTCATATTTTAATTATACAGTGTATTCGTAAAGTGTGGAAACGGTCTATTATCTCATGGCTTAATTATTTTCAAGGTTAAAGCTCTGACAGGTCGATTTTTAATTTTAATTTATGATTTTTTGACGTATTGTACATAATAGTGACGTCATCGATATGGGCGTAATGGCGTCATCGATGATTTTTTTAAATGGGAACAGGGGTCGTGTGGTAGCTCATTTGAATGGTGATTCAATTCTCTATTTAATAATATAAACATTAACATCATTATTTATACCGGGTGGCAAAAAAAATAATTTTTGAATTAAATTAATTGCCGCAAAAAAAGAATACATGTAATTTATTTAACTCAAAATACATTTTACTGCTCTCAGAAAAGAGAAAAAAATGTTTATTTGAAAAATAGAGATTGCTTTTCGCTTAAATTAAATGCGGAAAGCAATGTTTATGTATGAAATCAACATTTTTTTTTATTATATGTGGCATCAGTAAAATGTATTTTGAGTTAAATAAATTATATACATTCTTTTTTGCGTCAATTATTTTAATTAAAAAATTATTTTTTGGCCACCCTGTATAACTAATGTTTTATATTAGTGAATAGAGAATTAAATCACCTTTTAAATGAGCTACCTCACGACCCCTATTCCCATTTAAAAAAATCATCGATGACGTAATTACGCCCAAATCGATGACGTCATTATTATGTGCTATACGTAAAAAAATCATACCTAATTTAAAAATAAAAATCGACCCGTCAGAGCTTTAACTCTGAAAATAATTAAGTCATGAGATAATATACCGTTTCCACAATTTACGAATGCACTGTATATAATCAATATAATATTATGTATAAGTACAAATCAATATTTAGACTAACATTTTCCAAGGCATTGGAATAGGAGAAAAGACAGCATCCATTGGCATCCTGGGCCCCAAATGTTTCGAAAGAGAACGTACAGACGCCGGTGATTATCAGTTTCAACAATTGGTAAACTAAGGAATAAACAATTAGCCAAAAATATTAATTATAAAATGTATTTTTAAAAAATAAATCAACTAAATTATTGGACTCACATTAAATATAGACTAGTGTACAATATACAGGGTGTCCCAAAAATATTGGTCATAAATTATACCACAGATTCTGGAGTCAAAAAGAGGTTGATATAACCTAACTTACCTTAGTACAAATGTGCATATAAAAAAAGTTATAGCCCTTTGAAGTTACAAAATGAAAATAAGCTTTTTCCAATATATCGAAAACTAATAGAGATTTATTATTCAAAATTGACATGTAGCATTCTTATGGCAGGAATATCTTAAAAAAATTATAGTGAAATTTGTTCACCCCATAAAAATTTTATGGGGGTTTTGTTCCATTAAACCCCCTCAAACTTGTGTGTACGTTCCAATTAAATTATTATTGTGCTGCTGTTAATTAAGCACAATGTTTTTAAAACTTTTTTGCCTCTTAGTACTTTCTCGAAAAGCGAGTTTTTATCGAGATATTTTGAATATTTTACAAATCCACCACATATTTGTATATGGTTATGTACCATTATGGTAAAGATGAATGTTTATTTATAATTTTTAAGTATATTTTAAACCATATTAAACAAGAAGCCACATCTCGATAAAAGGTGCCTTATCGAAAAAACACCATGAGTCATAAAAGTTTTAAAAACACCGAGTTTAATTAATGGTACCACAATAATAGTTTAATTGGAACGTACACAAACATTTGGAGGATTTAAAGGGACGAAGCCCCCATAAAATTTGTATGTAAACATATTAAAAAGAAGCTGTATCTCGATAAAAAATGGCTTATCGAAAAATCACTATGAGGCAAAAAAGTTTTAAATATATTGTGTTTAACTAATGGTACTACAACAATAATTTAATTGAAACGAACACAAAAGTTTGGGGGGTTTAAGGGAACAAAACCCCATAAAATTTTCATGGGGTGTACAAATTTCACTGTTGTTTTTTTTAAGATGTTCCTGCCATAAGAATTTTATATGCTCATTTTCAATAAAAAATCTCTCAGAGTTTTCGATATATGAAAATAATCGATTTTCATTTTGTAACTTCAAAGGGCTGTAACTTTTTTTGTATGCACTATTGTATATAGATAAGTGGGGTTCAAAATAGGTTGATTTTTGACGCCAGAATCTGTGGTTTAATTTATGACCAATCTTTTCGGGACACCCTGTTTAATAGGGAATAGTAAGTGGTTTAACCTTTTTGTCTATACCCAGGTACCTGGGTATCATTGGTAATTGTTTTATCTAAAAACAATTTTAGTTATTCCTAAAATTATTCAGAACGAAGAAATTTATAATAAAATCCAAAGAAAAAAATGCATATAATATATTAAAAATACCAATCAAAGTTTTTGCACCATTACGTCCACACCCGTGACACCCGGGTAACATTAATGTTTAGTAAATCATTAAGCTGTGTCTAGTTTTTTTATAATAGAAGTGATATAGAAACATAAATAAAAGTTACATTTCAAACATATTGTGTGCACTTATGTATATTTACTGAGTGTTCGGTACATAGTGGACGATTACAAACATTACATGATTTTCGTGTCTTTCTTAGCCGCTTTTTCGCCAAAGACATGCAAATGTAGCAATTTCCAATAATTTTGAGGCGTCCAGTGGAATCTCGGAGAGGTAATGACTCTGCTGTATTATTTGAATCTGTAGGTAGAGGTTTTCCTAACATACACTCAGTTCCTGACCTTGATGAAAAATTTCGATATACATTTGGTACTTTAGATCTATCAGGAATTGCAGGTGTCACTAGTTGGCTCCCTAAGTCTTGTAGAAAAATTCTACGCTTACTAGTTTCAGTAGAACTTTGTGGATTTGTATTATACATATGTTGCTAGGTAAGCTATAAAGAAGTTTTCGTGAAAACAAAAAAATTTATCGATAAAATTTAAAGGACTCGTGGTATTACCTTTGATTATTTTGTGAACCAATATGTATTATTAATAAATACGGGCATCTGTGAAATATTTTTAAGACAACTAGGATCAATGTCTTAAGTAGGTTATAGATAATTTATTTTATGATCTAAAAATGAACCAATTTATTTATTATATTGTTAATACATAAAAACTGTTTAAATCTAAAATGAACAATTATTAAAAACACAATTTTTATAACTAATATGAGATTTTCCAATGTCGTTCGTAACGTATTATGTGAAATTTAGGGTACCTTAAGTTTTATCAGGGAAGAGACTGTTTTATCAAGGAAGAGGCTGTTTTATCAGTATTACACTCAATGATTGGCTAGAACGACGCGTGGTGATTGCCTGAAAAAGCAAAAACGTCAGAATTTGACAGGTGAAAAAAATAATCAAAAATATCAATGGAATACGTTGGCAGGACCAATAAAAATTATTTTTTATTCCAAGTTACATAATTCAATTTAATTCATACTTCTGAATTGGGATGGGTATATCCTTTTTCTATGTAGGTACCTTCGAAGTGCCTCGCAGTTTATTGGCAATAGCAGTTGTGTGGCAGTTGAGAGAGATATTCTTGATTTATTGCCAATTGCGGTGTCTCAGACCCAACGCTTTCAGTTACGTAAGTATTTTTTAGTGTTTTTTTTTAGGGGCCAATTGAAACCTCTCTATTCTGGGTATTGCGATTTTTAAAGAAAAAGCTGTCGAAATAGGGGGAAAATAGGAGAGAAGAGATTTAAGACAAAAAGAAGAGTGGCTTAGCTCAGAACAAATCAAATGGGCAGAGAGACACTGAATCTCAAGTGAGTATTCGGACTAGCTTCAATACACTGAATATTTAGGGCTTTAGAGATATAAAATGGTAGATGGAATAATGAAATGACAGTAACAAGGAAGAAAATGAGACCCGTCAATACAAAAATGGAAGGAAAGTAGATAAGAATGCTAGAGATAAAATGATATAGAGGTACAACAAGGAAAGAAGAAGAGAAAGGGCGCCAACTCGAACGGACAGCTCGGCTCTCAGAACCAAGAAGTTGAAAAAGTTCGAGGTTTTTTTTAAATAACGAATGACAGGAAATAAATGACAATGGATACAATCACCTGAAATGCAAAAATATTCAAGACTAACCTTGTTTTGCTATACTGGTAATACAGACTGAAATAAAACATCAACCTTAATACTTACAAATATTAATAATAAATATGGTATATACAGGGTGAGTCATAACTATATGGACATAGACTAAGGACAGGTTATTTGGACCAAAATATGGCTATTGCGCCAAATATGCCTTAATAAAATGTTGCTGAGAAAAAAGATACTGGGTGTTAAATTTAATTTTTGTTTTTCGTTTTTTTGCTTATAGTTTCCCTGTATATTTATAAATTGCTATCAAAATTGGCGCAGAGGCATAATCTTAGACAAGAAATAATATTTTATCTTCAATTTCACGTTTTTTCATAGAGGGCGCCACGTGGATCATTCCTGATGATCAAATTGAGTCTAGATTTTTCTGATGAAACTTTTTAGTAATTTTTATTAGAAAATATGGCGTAAACATCATTTTTACGTAAAATTGGTACTCTTGTTTAAACATGATAATTTCAACAGTTTTCGATAAAACGCAGACGAACTGCTTAGAGTCTTAAAAAAAGGATTTCAAATATTATTTCATTTATGAAAAGTATGCTTTGGACTGTCAGATAATTGTTGTTGGTAAATGTCATTTGTTGAGAGTAAATTATTTTTGATGTGACAGTGTAGTGTTGCATTTTTTAAAAGTAATCATTACTTTTTTGATTTCGTCACTGGCTATATATTAGAAGATACGTATAATTAGATCGATCGTCTAAAAATCAAGTTTTTAGTGGTAAAAAGTGAATTTTAAAACTTACAAACAACAATAAATAAAACTTAATTAATAGTTAAACGGTTTAAAATATTTACATAGTGAAAATTCATAATATTTTATTGTGGAAGTGTAAATTTAGTTTATTAACCTACAAGCAAGTAAGACGCGTGGTGACAGAATTTAACAAGGTACTCAAAAATAACAATAACATAAACATAGGCGTAACAATTCAAGGTAAAAATATTCCATATTTTTATTATTAAAAATAGATTTTGGATCCTCTCGACGGTTGGATGATTAAAGTATTGGATTATAATAGCATAAATATTCTTTAAACCATAATAAATAAAGTAAGCCTAAAATCAACTTAAAAATCAATTTAAAAATAAAATATTTGATTTAAAATCTAAACAAACTACATTTAACCACTCAAATAAAGGCGGTTCCTCCGCAGGGTCGACTTGGGATAAACCTTTATCGTTGATTGGTCGTGTAGGGAAAGGTAAAAACAAATACAGCGTTATGGAAAAAATAATGGAAGAAATAATAGAAAAACTTAATAAAAATGGAGGAGAGAGAGATTAGGGTAGAAAATAAAATAGATGCTATATCAATCGAACTCAATAAGCTAAAATTAGAAAATGAACTGATCAAAAAGGAAAACCTGGAAATCAAAGAGGAGATGAAATTGCAAGAAAGAAGAATCGAGGCTCTAGAAAAAGAAATAAGAATGAAAAACATTGTGATATGTGTGTGTAGACGAAACAACAAATGAACATATAGCAATCCTAAAAAATAAATTCAAAGAAATAACTAATAAAATGAACATTTAAATAGACGAAAACGAGGAGATACGAGATATCCATAGAGTAGGAAACCAAAATAATAAAAGCAGGCCTATAAAAATAGAACTTAAACAGGTGTCGAAAAAAATAGAGATACTAAGCCAAACACGCAGACTCAAGGGCAGCAAAATATTCATTACAGAAGACTACTCAAAAGAATACCAACAGAAAAGGAAATTTCTAATACACCAACTGAAATTGGCTAGATATAAAGGTTACAGAGCGTTCCTAAACTATAACGGGCTCAAAATAGATGGAGAAATATATACCCCGGAGCAGTTGGGCAACAAAATGATAACAATGAAGAAATTCAACCTGAAAATGGAGCAGAGGAACAAAAAAAAAGGCGAGAAAAGCGAGTGAAAGATCCCAGGAAACGAAACACAGCAAATACCAAAAGCAATAAGAGCAGCAGAAGGAGGAGCATATAACTCAAAAAACTGATAACACAGGCACCAAAAACTGCAAAGATACTAGTAAAAAAAACAACGCAAATGGAATAGGACAACGAAAATAATGGAAAGGAAACAACAATAATAGGTACTTGGAATATCACAAGTCTTTATGGTAAAGAATTCGAATTGACAGAGGAAATGAAAACATACGGCATTAACATTCTAGACCTGAGCGAAACGAAGAAGAAGGGAAGAGGAAATATGAGATGTGGCGATAGTTACAAGCTCTTCTACTCAGGTGTACAAGAAATGGAAAGAGCAAAAGAGGGAGTCGGTTTTATAATCACGGATGATCTGAGTGGGAGAGTTGTAAAATACCAAGCAATAAACTCTAGAATAATTACAGTAAGTATAAAACTAGACGAGTTAGTTAGCATAATACAAATATATGCAACAGTCCAGGGCACAGAAGAACAGAAAATGTCTCAATTCTATAGCGAACTCTAAACAGCTTTAGACGAAGTGAGAGAAGATACTGAGAACATAATTATTATGGGAGACTGGAATGCTAGAGTTGGAAATGACATCAACAAGGGACTTGGAAGCCTTGGGCCGTATGGAGAAAAAGCTGAGAACAGAAATGGGAAGAAGATGATACAATTTTGTGTAAATAACGACTTAAAAATTGGAAATACATTCTGGTATCAAAATATGGAGGACAGATACACTTTTGAAGCACAGGAAAGAAATGACAAAAGTCTAATAGATTACATCGTGATTCCTGCAGAAATGGATATTATCAAAAATATAAAAACAGAAAAATTTGTAGAACTTAATACTCAACACAAGTTACTCGTAGCCGAAATGGCTACAAAGAAAAAGCAATATATAGTCGATAAGTCATACACTAAGATAAATATTAAGAAGCTGAAAACAGAGAAAGAGAAAAGTGACTATAAACAAGAAATATATGAGGAATTGCAAAGAATGGAGCTGGAAAGAGAGCAATTGGATATGGAAGAAAGATGGAAAATACTAAAAGACACACTATATAAAACAGCAGAGAAAATTTGTGGAAAAAAGTCAATAAATAAATATCATAAGAGAACAGAATGTTGGAGTCAAGAACTAAAGAAAATAATAAAGGAAAAGGAGCAAGCCTGGAAAAAATATCAACAATGTAGAGATGAAAATAACAAAGTAGAATACATAGAGAAACGTAATAGAGCAAAAATAGCAGTAAGGGAGGCGAAAAATCTGAGCTGGGAAGAATTCGGGAAAGAATTGGAAGCAAATTACAAAACAGATAACAGAAAATTCTGGAACCGTATAAAGGGTTTAAGAGAGAAAAAAGGTAGGGAACAGTATGGAATCAAAGATAAAAATAACCATTTAAAAATAGAGACTACAGAAATAGTGGAAATATGGAAAAAATACTACGAAGATAAATTCAAACACGAAGAAGTAGAAATATATGAAGCAGGAAGAAATAGACCAGAACTGGAGGAGGAAGAGGAACCACAGAGTATAAGGAAGGAAGAACTGGAAGAAGCTATAAACAATATTAAACTTGGAAAAGCGGCAGGAGAGGACGAAATAGATCCAGAAATGATAAAATGGATGGGTGAAAAAGGAGAGGACTGGCTATTTCACATATGCAAGGAAGCATGGAGTACAGAGAAAATCCCAGATGACTGGAAGAAGAACATAGTTCTACCAATATACAAAAAAGGACAGCATAATGAATGCGAGAATTATAGAGCAATTTGCTTGTCATCGGTCGCCTTCAAGGTATACATGAGAATTATAGAGAAGCGTCTAAGATCAGTGATAGAGAAAGAATTGGAAGACGAACAGGCTGCACTCAGATCAAACCGTCAAACAAACGATAACGTCTACATCATAAGAAATATAATAGAGAGACAATGCCGTAAAGGGAATGAACTATTTCTCATGTTCGTCGCTCTGAAGGCGGCATTTGATACAATAAAAAGAGAAATATTGTGGAAAATATTGGAGAGCTATAGTATACCAAAAAGATGATAAAAGTCATAAAATCTATATATATGGAAGTAGAAGGCCAAGTACAAATAAATGGAGAAAGATCAGGCACTTTTAAATGGGATAAGGGAATTAAACAAGGAGATGGACTAAGCCCCCTCTTGTTTATAATAGTCATGGATACTTTAATCAAAAATACCAAAGATCAAACAAGAAACCTTCAATACATAGTAGGATATAAAAACTTAAATGCAATAAAGATCAACTCCCTTCTATACGCTGATGATATAGTTTTAATCACAGACACAGTAGAGAAAATGCAGAAACTAATAGATATTTGGCAAAAAGAGATAAGTACATATATTTAAAATGGAAATGAACCTCAACAAAACAAAACTTATGACAATAAATGAAGATGAGAAAGGAGAAAGGAATACTAATATAATAGTAAGGGAAAAAGCAATAGAACATGTATCTACTTTTGAATATCTGGGAAATATAATAACAGACGATGGGAAAACGGACTTGGCAATAAGTAATAAACTGAAGAAGGCAACTAGCGTGTATTACTCTTTAAATAATACAATTTTTGGAAAGTCAGAAATAAGCAACAAAACTAAACTCAGAGTATATAACAGCATAGTAAATCCGATAATGACATATGGGGCGGAAACATGGATTGTCCAAAAGAAACATGAATCAATGATAAACGCGACCGAGATGAAATACATGAGAAGAATGGCCGGAGTTACGAAGTTTGACAGATTCAGAAATGAAGATATAAGAAGAGAGCTGGAACAAGAACCGATAATTAGGAAGATCGAAAACAAACAATTAAGCTGGTTTGGACACATACAACGAATGGAGCAAAATAGACTTACAAAGAAGGTACATGAAGCCAAAATGGGAAACAAAAGAAAAAAGGGAAGGCCGAGGAAGACATGGATGGACCAGATCCAAGATATAGGTGAAAGGAGACACATCAGTATGAGGAATATGAAGAACCTGGCCACCAATAGAAGCAATTGGAAGAAGTGGATAAAAGGCGGAACCCGACATCCGACGCCCTGAAGGGCACTAAGGATTATGAAAAAGAAGAAAGAAGTATTTGATATCCCCTTCTGAGTTCCTGAAATCTTAAATTGCGTTTTTATCGAAAACGGTTGAAATTATAATGTTTAAACAAGAGTACCAATTTTACGTAAAAATGATGTTTACGTCATATTTTTTAATAAAAATTACTAAAAAGTTTCACCAGAAAAAGTTTAGACTCAATTTGATCATCAGGAATGATCCACGTGGCGCCCTCTATGACAAAACCTAAAATTGTAGATACAATACTATTTCTTGTCTAAGATTATGCCTCTGTGCCAATTTTGATAGCAATTTATAAATATACAGGAAAACTATTAGCAAAAAACGAAAAACAAAAATTAATTTTAACACCCTGTATCTTTTTCCTCAGCAACATTTTATTAAGGCATATTTGGCCCAATAGCCATATTTTGGTCCAAATAACCTGTCCTTAGTCTATGTCCCTATAGTTATGACTCACCCTGTATAAATATTAACAATTTACATATAACTAAAATAAAATTACATATAACTCATCTGTCAGCATGTCTACTTCTCGCGCAGGTTTAAAAATTGTATTAAAGCGGTCACGGGCGTATCTTGGATATTTCTGGAGGGATATCTATTATTAATTTTACTTTTAATGGAATTAATTTAATCAGTAACCGCTACAATTCGTCTGTGGATTCGCATACCTTATTATACTAATTAGTTGACCAGCTCTTCTCCAAGTATAATGTAAAACGGGATAAGCGTAGATGGTCTATAGTCTATGGTTTTCTCTTACGGACGTCGCAATAGTTCTGGCATAAACGCCTTTGTTAAACTTAATCCAAAATAAAAAAAAGCTCACATGGAATATTTTTAAACACCTTGCCAACAAACTTCTAATAGATTATACGAAAGAAAGAGTACATTCAAAATATTTGCCCAAAAGATATACGTCTGTTCGCTGCTAGAATAGTGGAAGTTGTTGAAAATCAACGTGGACGTTGTGCGTTATGCAAAGATCGAACAACGCGTTTTTTCGTGTCGTTTTTGTAAAAAAAATATATTTATAAAGCATTCGGTATCTACGTACAGATAGATTCAGATTTAAATGGAGCATAGCGAGCTCATACACAAGGCCGCGAACCTACATTTAAAACAGCGGACCAGTTAAAAGTTCGACACGACACCATAAATACAACAACGATAAATTATTTGACACGCAGCAAACAACATGCTTCTTTTGCGAAGCCCTTTCCTTTTCGCCCGAGTCGGGCCGAAAAGCCCGAAAGTAGCGGAAGAGCGTATACTGATCGCTTAACAGGGTTGTCACGTCTCTCTAAAGTCTCTGCATTTTCAAAATAAAGAGCGTGTGCATAAAATTTCGGGTTAATGTTTAAATGCATATTTTTTTCGAATCCTAAAAAAACTAATAAATATTTTTGAAAAATTTTAACGCAGAATAAAAGATTACATTGTTACCGAGGGCAAAAAGTAGCTGAAAACTTCTATAATGTTTATTTTAATAATTTACGGGAATGAAGAAAAAAAGAGAAAAGAGACTTTGTGTTTATTCTAAGGAACTTTGGGCCCGGTAATAATGTAATCTTTCATTCTTCGTTTAAATTTTTCAAGTTTTTTCAAGATTTGAAAAGGACTATTGTAAACCAAAACCATTCATTTTGAAAATAAATAAAAGTATGCCCTGTTCCATATTTGTCTTTTATCATTATTCATTTGTTGGTGCCGCTATACTATGCGGTCTACCGTCGCCATTATGTTATAGCTTGCGGTCTACCTGGGCGGTTAAAAAACCCCTTAATATTTTCTCAGAAAAGTTTGCACACAATAACGAAAGGCAATAAAAAGGCAAAATGTTTATTGCTACGTAGTACCTAATAAATCTTTTCAATAGTAATTGTACAAGAGCTCTAAAATTATCGAATTTTTCCCGAGTGGCACTTTGACGGTTTTAATTTCACGATCCGAAGAGGAGTGAAATTATGTCAAAGTGTCACGAGGGCAAAAATTCAATAATAATTTTAGAGATCGAGTACAATTTGCTGCGATTATTTCGTGAATAAAACTGTTCAAACCAAAATTTTATTATAATTTATTTATGCAAGTACAAATTAATACAATTAACCAAACACTTGTTATAAATATTTGACGGTTGAAAGTCATCAGTCATCATTTTTATAATTTTTAAAACATTAATTGTCATTAATGTCACTGAATGTATTTTTTCTTTGCAGCGAAGGGCATCTGACGTAATATACTTGACGACGGGATATTATCAAAAATTATCACTTTAATTTTTATTTCTGTAGCTTTCTATTGGTCAGAATCTCCTATGAATGAAATAATCAGGAATATACAATAAACTTTTTTCTTTACTTATATGCAAGGATCACTGACTGTTTTTCTCTCTGAAATAAAAACCATTAATTTTTACTTCATAATAATTAGGCTTTATCTTTTAGAACTAATCAGGTTAAATATATTTTTTTGTATGTGATGTTGATAGTCAAGACTTAACTAATTTTTTTAAATCTACCAGACCATTTTATTTGAAAAGAGGGGTTAATATTTACGCATACCCTGGGAAAATATTACGGTGTTATTTGCATAATAGTAAAGAACCTAAATTCGCATAAAGTAGGTACGGTGTTATTTGCATAATGGTAAAGAAACTAAATTCGCATAAAGTTTATTGTATATTCCTAAATAGTAGTAGGTAGTATAATGTTTATTAGTACTGATCCTGATCAATAACCATTTTACCTACAAAGGTGTAAACCTTTCTGAGAAAATATTATGGTGAATAGCCGCACACGTATACAGTACCGTCAAAAACAATATTTACAAAATGAATAAAACGCAAAAGTCAGAAGAATTAATATTTTAATTTTACAAATTAATATTTTGTCATATCAATTTACTAGTTCAGTTGCGAATTAGCCACAAATTTGGCTTCTTCCGAAATAAAATAGCAAATTAATACGACAAATTAAATTATTATTATTAAGTATTCTTCTTCTTTAAGTACCGTGCCCAAATTTTAGGCGTGGGTAGCTTCCATAACAATTTGCCGATATCGTTCTCGATCTTGTGCGGCATCTAATAATTGATCTGCTGATAAGCCAGTCCATTGACGAAGGTTTCGGAGTCATGAATATTTCTTCCGACCAATTCCTCTTTTTCCGTCGATCTTTCCATTGAGTATTAACTGCAGCAGCCTGTATCTGCTACCTCTTATTATATGCCCCAGATATTCAAGTTTTGTCTTTTTTATCATCTTGGTTAAATCACCTTCGCCTTGACCTACTCTGTTTAAGACTTCTCTGTTTGAAATGCGTTGAACACAAGATATTTTGAGCATTCTACTATACGACCACATCTCAAAGTCTTCTAATTTGTTCATCATGTTAACCTTCATGATCTAGGTTTAAATTAAGTATTAATTTGTAAAATTAAAATAATAATTCTTATGATTTATCCGTTTTATTCACTTTGTAAAGATTTTTTTGTCGGCATTGTAACATATGGGGTTTATACACCGCATCGCACGGTAGAGCGCATACTACAGTAGCACCCATTTGTTATTTCTTAAATAAGTTTTAATATTATGTTTCATATTTTTTAAAGAAGTTGATGGTTATTTATTATTTTGTATTGTTTTTATTTTTTTATGAAAATAAATTTAGTCCATGTGGTGAGACCGCTCCCGTCTGGAAAAATTTTTGATTCGGTTTCTTTGTGGATTCCTATTCAAAAATGTCCCCTTTAAACAAATCTAAAGGGTGCCGGGAGCAATTTTTGGGCAGAAATTGTTTAAACAATTTTTTAAACAAATACAACAGATCACGTTTTTTTGCTCCGAAATATAAATTTTTAAGTTTTGTGGGTCATTCTAAACAAGAACGGTACCTTGTAAATTTTCTCAAAAATTGATAGTTTTCGAGTTATAGGCGTTAAAATCTGAAAAATGCGAAAATACGCATTTTCGAGGGCTAAAAACTCATATTTAAATTAGTATTTTTGAGGTTGCCATATACTTAAATTAAAGATTAAACATTCACCTTCAAGATTCTGAAGAGTGATTGCGCCTAACCCTAATTTAAACCGTTGTTTTTAATTGTTAAATATGCATGTCCATCCGATTTTTTTGCCGGTGCGGCGCGCTCTTTTTCAAAAATCTCCAATTTTCACCCGAAAAATATTTTTCTAGATTCTTTGGGACATTCTAAATAAAATAAGTTTCTTGAGATTTTTCTCAAAAGTTAACAGTTTTAAAGTTATAAGCGATTTAAAATCCAAAAATGCGTTGTTTTGGCATTTTTCGGATTTTAAATCGCTTATTACTTGTATAAGAGCTGTGAGACATTTTTGAGTAGGTATTTTAGGCAACCTGAAAATTTTTCAGGTGACTCTTCTATGATAGCCTAATACAAAAATGCCGGTCTGGCTGGAGGGTAGCGGTTATTTTCCCCAAAAATCCCCCCCAAATTTAAAAAAAGAGTAAAAATTTTTTTACAAAAAAATATCATTGATATGACTTGAAAGTAAATTTAAATATTCAAATATAAAGAAAATAAACAGACAAGGCGATTTGAGGGCGATTTTAACTCTGCAAGATACTTGCATGGGCGCCCCAGGATTATTTTCAGGGGGTGCATCTGAACTTCAGAAGATTTCATCTGAATCTGTACATACTATTAATGAGTATAAAATATACAATTATACATGCATACCTATGTACATTCCTTCCGGACAGGGAGGTGCAATTGTTATTTTGGCAGGGTATTTTTTAATTTTAAATATAAATATTCTAAAAAAGACACGTTTTTTTTGGTGACATTATCCAATTGCCATGTGATCAAACAAATTACGCGTGCATATAAATGAAACCACTATAGGTAAGCAGCAGTGTGAGAAAGAGCTTATACCGATAGCTGTTTGCGTCCTCTGTTGTAGCTGAGCGAGTCCGTTCGCTCGAGAAAAATCACATAACCTGGCGATATCCATGTTGTTGTTTCTCGAAACGTTAGAGTAATTATTATATATTATAGTTTTTCAAGTAACTTTTTCTTAATTAAAGAAAAATAATACGTACTATACAATAGATTTTGCAAATATGATAGAAAAAGACAAATTTATTATTATAAATATATAGGTAGAAAAGTATAAAACTATAAACTAAATTAATTCTGTGTCCGAATCTTGTACTTCTTCTTCAAATTTCTAATCGGAGCTTAAATGTTCATTCTCATCTTCTTCGTCAGACTCTCCTCGAGACTCAGATTCCTCTTCTACATGATCTGTAAATACTTGTAATATGTATTTAGAATTAATTAAAAATAATCTGTGATTAATTAATTAAGTTGCAACGTATTCTCTGTCCTTTTATACAGAGTCGAAGCCTGGACAATCACGGGCGCATCTGAAGAAAGACTTGCCATTGTTGAGATGTGGTGTTATCGAATAATGTAAAAAATATCATGCACACAACACTTAACACACAGGGAAACATTAAGAAAGATGAAAAAGGCAAAATAAGAAATACTCAACACTATGAAGGAAAGAAAAATGAGCTAAAATAAATATACATTCTCTTCTTCTTCATCAGACTCCCCTCGATACTTAGATTCTTCTACCTGATCTGTAAATAGTTGTAATATGTATTTAGAATTAATGAAAAATTAATTAGTGGTTAATTGATTGAGTTGCTACGTATTCTTACTTATATAACCAATGCTTAATACTTTTCCTTATATAACCAATCACATCACGTTTTTTATTTCTTAGTATATGACCAAAGTAGCTCATGTTTCTTTCCTTCATAGTGTTGAGTATTTCTTTTGCCTTTTTCATCTTTCTTAATGTTTCCGTGTTTGTTACGTATTCGATAACTCCACATCTCAACAACGGTAAGTCTTTCTTCAGATGAGCATGTGATTGTCCAGGCTTCGACTCCGTATAAAAGGACGGAGAATACGTAGCAACTAAACTAATTAATGATACAACTATTTACAGATCATGTAGAAGAGGAATCTGAGTCTCGAGGGGAGTCTGACGAAGAGGAAGAGAATGACTATTAAGGCTCAGATGAGGAGTTTGAAGAAGAAGTACAAGACTCGGCCACAGAAATAATTTAGTTTATAGTTTTATACTTTTCTACCTATATATTTATAATAATAAATTTGTCTTTTTCTATCATATTTGAAAAGTCTATTGTAAAATACGTATTATTTTTCTTTAATTAAGAAAAAGTTGCTTAAAAAACTATAATATATAATAATTACTCTAACGTTTCGAGAAACAACAACATGGATATGGCCAGGTTATGTGATTTTTCTCCTGCGAACGGACTCGCTCAGCTACAACAGAGGACGCAAACAGCTATCGGTATACGATCTTTCTCACACTGCTGCTGACCTATAGCGCTTTTCATTTATATTCACGCGTAATTTTTTTGATCACCTGACAATTGGAAAATTTCACCAAAAAAAAACCTGTCTTTTTTAGAATATTTATTTTTATTATTAAAAAATACCCTGTCAAATAACAATTGCACCTCCCTGTCCGGAAGGAATGTACATACATAGCTATGCATGTATAGTTGTATATTATATACTTCTTAATAGTATGTACAGATTCAGATGAAATCTTCTGAAGCAGATGCATCCCCTGAAAATAATCCTGGGGCGCCCATGCAAGTATCTTGCAGAGTTAAAATCGCCCTTAAATCGCATGGCCTGTTTATTTTCTTTATATTTGAATATATAAATTTACTTTAAAGTCACGTCAATGATATTTTTTGTAATAACAATTTTTACCCTTTTGTTTAACTTTGGGGGGGATTTTTGGGGAAAATAACCGCTACCCTCCAGCCAGACCGGCATTTTTGTATTAGGCTATCATGGAATAGTCAGCTGAAAAATTTTTAGGTTGCCTAAAATACCTACTCAAAAATGTCTCACAGCTCTTGGACCATATTATCTTTTGAGAAAAATGTCAAGGAACTTAGTTTATTTAGAATGTCCCAAAGAATCTAGAAAAAATATTTTTCGGAGGAAAATTGGAGATTTTTGAAATAGAGCTCGCCGCACTGGCAAAAAATCAGATAAACACGTATATTTAACAATTAAAAAACAACGATATAAATTAAGGTTAGACGCGATCACTCTTCAGAATCTTGAAGATGAATGTTCAATCTTTAATTTAAGTATCTGGCAACCTCAAAAATACTAATTTAAATATGAGCTTTTAAGCCTCGAAAATGCGTATATTCGTATTTTTCAGATTTTAAATCACTTAGAACTCGAAAACTCTCAATTTTTAAGAAAAATTGCAATATACTTTTTCTGTTTAGAATGACCCAGAAAATCTAAAAATATATGTTCCAGAGCAAAAAAAGTGATCTTTTGTATTTGTTTAAAAAAATTGTTTAAACAATTTCTGCCCAAAAATTCCGCCCGGTACCCTTCAGATTTGTTTAAAGGGGACATTTTTTAATAGGAATCCACAAAGAAACCGAATCAGAAATTTGTTCGGACGGGAGCGGTCTCACCACATGGACTAATTATTATTACGATAATATTACTATTTATAATAGATCACTATTATCTCTGTTACTATAATACAAAATAGATTGGCATTTTTAGTTGAAGAAATCATTTCCAACCAAAAACGATAATTTTGGCAACATTGTACCATTCGACATTATTCGACTTTCAGTGACGGTTCTGCTGAAATAGTTCAGAATCCAGTAGCCCGCTTGAGTATTTGATTTTTATGATATAATTCTTTGACAACTTTATTTGTCCAACTGCGTGGAGCGGAATTACATGTAAATTGTATGTTCCCTTTAAATTTGAATTTATCTTTATCTTAATTGTACATGTATATGTCAAGTATGTGCAACTAAATTATCTCAATAAACTTTACAGTGTTTCTCAAATGAAAATGTGTTCAGAAAACATTTTTTTGTTTTTTAAAGCTTATTAATTTTAAGTTAAACTGTTTCAGGAAGTCCTGTTTGGGCAATTTTTACTTTATTTTGGTAGTTTTAGGCGAATGTTATCATCTAACTGTTGGAAATAAACACTGATTTCAAAAAATGATACATAATTTATCTGAGTATCTCAGACCCAACTCGTCCATTTGCGTAAGTTTTGTCGCGCATGTTCTGGATGGTTAATCAAAAATCAACGTGTCGCTTTGTTTTTCAAAATTATTTTCTCATAGGCCATGATAATGCTTCTGTTTCGTTTTCATCCAGTCACCGTGAATTTATATTTCAGTGAAGTCTATTTCAGGTATTATTTTCGATACATATTAGAACGAACGGAATATAATATAATGAAAATTTTAAAATTGCTGCAATATCGTTCTCCCAAATTGAATATTCAAATATTCCAACTAGGATAATGCTTTACGTAGTTAGCATAAAACAAATTATATTGGCCCTATTAATTATAAATATTTTAATCAATTTTTCAATAAATAACCTTAAAATAGCTAATTACAAGCTACTATTATTATTTAAAACTGGAAAATTGTTTTCAAACCTTCATAACATTTTGTAATTAGATGGAAATTATATCCCTAAAACTAATTTTTCTTTTAATTGATGATTTTGATGTATGTATATTAATACCTACAGTTCTGTTTTTGTAAACATCATCTTTGATATATTACATTTTATCAATTTAACAGATAAATAAATAAAGCTCAATTTTAATGTATTAATAATTAAACAGGATTAAATTTTCATATCATACAACATACATACATACATACATAATCGAAAACCTCTTATTCCCATAGCGTAGGTGTCGAAGTGTACAAGCTCTCTTAAATTTTGTCTACAAATTTACGCCACTCTTTTCTGATTCTATCTAGTTCCTTCCACTCACTTTATGTTTTCCCTCTTTCTTTGAGAATCTAGTTTATGCTATTGTTTCATGTTTTTCTTGGTCGTCCTCTACGGTCTTTACCTATTTTTCTCGCTTCCCATATCTTCTTCACCTGTTTAATTTCGTTTATTTTGATCATGTGTCCCACCATTTCAGTTTCTTTGCTTCTGCTTTAACCTTTAGTGATTTCGTTCCGTTCTTGTCTAATGTCTTCGTTTCTTCTTCTGCCTGTTCTTTTAACACCTAGCAGTTTCCTCAAATATTTCATTTCACTTGCTTGCAGTCGCCTTGTTTGTTTTTCATCGAGTACCCAGTTTTCTGCCCCGTAGGTTAATACAGGTTGGTACACTGTTTGATATACGATCATTTTTGTTTTTGTTGTTATTTGTTTTCTGTTCAAGAAGTTTTTGTATAGTGCATGCTTTATATTTATATTTGTTTTTTACATCAACTAAGGAATGATTCACCGCACTGCTGTAGATTAAAGCACTGCTTAAAATAAAATAAACTTCATTTTCTCCAGAAAATTAAGAATGCTTGCACAGTAATAAAAAATGGTGGATGCTCTTACAAAATCCTTTATAACTGAATTACAAAAAATAGCATTGGTAACTAAATAATAGTAAAATAATATTGAATGACAAAAAATTCATATTTGCCTGCAGAAAAATGTGCAATAACTGTCGCTTAAAACCTACCAAATTTTATTTCCATATCTCAACCGGTTTTAGAGCAATAAATAAATCCCCACTTTGTAAAAAACCCCACGAAGCATTTGCGAACACATGTTTATAAAGTATACGGTCATTATTTATTCATGCAGAATTACTCCTTAAAGTTTGTCGCACTTATTTAGAAACACCCTGTATTGATGAAGAACATTATTATTTGTTAATGTATCTAACTTTTTAATAATCGAACATAAGCGAATAAATTAGAAAACAGAATGTTAAGAAAACCTGAGGCTAGAGGTAGGCTTTAATTTCAGTATTTTATAAATGCTAGAATATTCCACAGGATGTGGTGAACTTTAAGAAATAAAACAGCTTGATTGGTACACCCGATATAGAATAATAAATTACCTGTATAGCAACAATATTATTATTACAGCGATATTGTCAACGAATAAGGCTATAACATACTAAAAAAATCACTTAAATCAAACAACCGGTTTAAGAAATTCGAGACATCAAAAATTACCCATTTTGTGGGGTGGCCGTTTTTTGTGCAGGTCAGTGTAGTACGTTATACTCTTCTTCGTCGCACTCTTTTTGCGTTTTATAATATTGCGTTTTTACATAGAAATTCTACTTACCGTAACTTAATAAAGACTGACATAATTATATTAAACAGTTCGCGTGGCCGTATTGCCTCAGAACTCTGGAATATTTTGACTAAGGGCCTGATTCATTTTGAATTATTTTGCGATACGTTCCAAAAGATATCGAGATCGATCGTTTGTGCACCGTTCGTTTACAGTATAGAATTAAGATAGTCTAAGAGCTAGAGGCGAGAAATCATCGTCATAAGTAATATGGAGTTTGGCATGTGAAATGTGTCTATTGTATGTTGATAATTATGATCCCTTTCAGGCTGACACCTCAGTGGATACAGGGAGTAGCAATAAGGGATGAAAGGGGAAAGTTAACGGAGTCATTAAAGGTTTTCACCTCCTATTTTGTTAAACCTCCATCGATTTACATGAAAATTGGTGAGTAGTTAGAGCATACCTCAAGAAATAAAACTGATATGGTGCCAACGTGCGCTTTTACCCTGGGGGTGGATGCCACCCATTCTCAGAGGTGAAAACTATTTTATTAAAAATAACCCCACTAATCGATAGAGGGACAAATTTTAAGTAAAATTTATTACCCCTAATTATTAAAATAAATCAATACTTTTTGAGTTATTAAAGATCAAAGATTTGAATTTTTCGTGAAATAAATGCATGATGTAAAGCGGTTTTTTGTAAATAATTCAAAAACTGTAAGATTTATCAAAATAGTTATGATTACCAAAATTGAAGATAATAAAAAATTAAAGAGATTTCTTATTCGAAAAACCTTTGAGAATTAATAAACAGTGAGTTATTGGTGATGGAATGTATATTTTTTTTTCGGCTAGTACCCACATCTATGTATTCAAGCTCAAATAACGGGAAAACGGTGCATTTTATAAAATATATTTACTGAACACTTATCAAAGTACATAGAAATATGTATCAAATGAGCTCCCGGAAAAGTTGATACCATTAAACATTATGCTACAAACATTTTTCAAAGTTTAGGCTCCAAAAATTTGGAGCTTAATTATTATATTATTTATATAAGTTTTTAAAATTGTTTTAAGACATTTATATAAAATATAGCAAAAATGTGTTTGACTATTATGTCAAATGTGCCCATTATTGGACACCCTCAGTTTCTGTACATACTCAGTTTATACAAGGGCGGTTCTAGACCAAAAAAAGTAGGGGGCAAGGGAACACAACCGGTGAATAAACAAAATAACGTGCCTTTTTAACGAAAATTATAGTACAAAGTACTGTAAAAACTGTAGGGGGGGAAGGGCAGCTGCCCCCCTGCCCCTGACTAGAACCGCCACTAAGTTTATATCGATAGAAAAAATTCAATTAAATATCGAAATAATATAAAATAATATTTTAGTAACATACATATTATTTCAAAAATATATTACTTCATATAAACTGTAAAAGAATTGAAATATCAAATAAATAAATATTACTTATTAATTGTAATGTAATTAATGTTGAATGGCAGGTTGCAAATTTTTGGTGCTGTCTACCCAATGATTTATGTATTATGTATATTATATTGTATAATATACAGTGTGTCTGCTTAAGTTGGACACATATATTACGGGACACTTTTTTATTTTTAATTTTACGAAATAAAGTTATAATTCATAAAAAGTTCTGCATCGTCTAAAACCTACGATTCAATCATCAGATAGCAAATTTTATCTATATTATAGGAGGTATTTTAAAAAATATGAATTTCGCTCAAGATTAAAGTACCTTTTTTTCACACTGTTGTAAATTATTGTTACTACGAAAAATTGTTTGGAATTAAAAACTGTGTTCTAATATATGCAATAGTTGTTATTATTATAATTAAATAATTAATAATTATTATAATAATGTAACTATTATCTACATTCTTCTAATAAAAAGAAAATATTTAATTTTTTTTCTCAAATTAGAGATACCTACCAATCATCATTTTCATTTATAACTCTTTTATTATTAATTTTACGAACAAAAATTATTCTTCATAAAAAGATCTGCACGATCTAAAATCCAAGATGCAATCATAAACATAAGATTATATAAAATTGTATCGATTTTAGTCGATGTGTAAAAAATGTCAATTTCGCTCAAGAAATTCGCTCAGTAAAGTGCCTTTATAGCTCACAATATTTAAATAGTAGGATATAATTGCACATTAAACATAATTTTTACTAGGAATAATTTTTACTCTCGTTGGAACTTTACCGCGCTGAGCAGATGGGACGTGAATTGTAAATTGTAGAATTCCCTCATCTTTCTTAGTCTCAGCATCCGTATGGCTTGCAAATTGTAGAAGCCTCGGAGGTGTAACCAGAGAAGGTTCCCATTGTTTTCATTCTGGTGGGATGTAGAATAGCATTATGTTGTTTTATATGCCATTAGAGTGAAAACTTAGTCTTTTTGCTAGCAGTTGCCGCTAGGGCATCTATGCCATTTCGTTCGTTGCAATCCGGGACTGCACGCTGGGGTTTGTTTTGGTTGGATCAGGGAGAGCAGCATATGTGCCTCCTGATGAGAGACTAATAAGTTTCGAAACCGGTAGGGGTGCTTGCAGCGCTCTCTGATTGGAGTAGAATATGGTTCGGCTGTGTTTTCGTTTTGCAACGAAATTGAAAATGGTTATTCATTTTTGACATAATTTTTCATTCTAAACAACTTTTCATAATAGCAATTTTCCATATTAGGAATTTAAATACATAAAAAACAAAGTTTTCGTTATAATAATGCTCGCATTTTTAACTTGTTATATTTAAATTGTAATAAACCGAACTTGATAATAAATTATAATAATAACTTCATTCCCGAAATTCCTTTATAAATTATTCTGTTAACAAATTTCAAAATCAATATATAAATAGCGTATGTTTTAATTTTCACTTTTTCCTAAAAACTCGAAAGGGTTCTCTTATTTCCATCATCACTTGCTTAGCTTTGATGTTATAAACTTCATCTGGAGCTCACTTGATAGGTATTCTTGAGTACTTTGACAAGTGTTCAGTAAATATATTTTATAAAATGCACCGTTTTCTCGTTATTTGAGCTTGAATACTTAGATTTGGGTACTAGCAGAAAAAAATATACATTCCATCACCTATAACTCACTTTTTATTAATTCTCAAAGGTTTTTCGAATAATAAATTTCGTTTATTTTTTATTATCTTCAATTTTGGTAATCATAATTATTTTGATAAAACTTACAGTTTTTGAATTATTCACGAAAAACCGCTTTACATCCTTTTTTTCCGTCAAAATAACTGTCAAAGTCGTGTTCGTTTTTTGGAGTTCGTCCCAAAGAATTATTAATTTTGGCAGTTTTTTGGTACATTCCGGCCTTGTTTCCACGTGCAGAGTTTTATCAATAGTTTCTGTTTTGTGGTACTCTGCGGAAAACTAGAGTTTTGAAGACAGATTTGCTGTACAGAAAATGTCAGGTAACGGGGGCGGTCCTGGTCCGCCCTCGGTTAATTTAAATACTAATATTCAAATAATTAATAATGATAATAAAATTAATGTTTCTTCAATGGATACAGTATCCTCAGGTTTCGAAAAATATGACTTTGATAATAAATATCAACCAACGGATGCAGGTCCGTATCAGGTATTTTTGGAACATACCGATAAGAATCTTGGTCGTCTTTTTCCTATCAGAATTGGCTTTTATTTACAACAAGTAATTGAATTTAGAAATGATGTTATTGATATTCATTCTGTAGGTTTAAAACGTGTTAAGGTAATTTTTAGAACATACAAAATTGCTAATTTATTAATTAATCACGAAATACTAACAAAAAATAAGTTGATTGCTTATATTCCAAAATTTTTCACGCATAAACGAGGCATAATACGTGGCGTTGATACCTTTTTTACTGAAGAATACTTGAAAAAAGCAATTAATTCTATAGTTCCAGTGGCGGAAGTGCGAAGAATGAAACGAAAAATTATAAACCCTGAAACCAAACAAGAAGAATTTGTCAATAGAAAATTGGTAGTAATAAATTTTAAAGGTAATAAAATTCCGTCCTTTATTAATATAAATATGGTTAATTTCCCTGTAGAACCATACATCCATCCAGTTGTCCAATGTGGAAAATGTTTACGTTACGGACACAATATCGTTCAATGTAAAGGCAAATCTCGTTGTTCTCGATGTGCAAATGAGCATTCTTCCGCTGAATGTAATTCCGAGTTGGAAATGTGCGTTCACTGTAAATCTTCTGATCATCCTTCAATTTCAAGAGATTGCCCAATGTACAAAAAACAACACGACATAAAAAAAGTAATGGCTTTCGAAAATAAAAGTTTTAAGGATGCCGAATTATCGATTAACAATCCAGCTTATGCCAAAATTAATACCAACAATAGGTTTGATATATTAAATAATCTTGAAAATTTTCCCGATTTAGCACCAGCAAACAAAACAATTTATTATGCTCCTTTAAATAAACCAAAATCAAATTCAACCGCATTAGAATCAAAAACAATTAAAAGGCGAAGAACTGACACTTCTTCTCAGATTCCAAGCACTAGTAATTCAGATTTAGAAAATTCCCATCAAAAAAGACAAATTTCTCTTCCTCCATATACACCCGCTCCACAACAGAATAATTTCATGTTTTGTCGAGATAAACTTATCTCACAGATATATTCATTAATTACAAATATAATTAATAATCAAGGAAAATTTGAATTAAATAAAATCAGGGACAATATCATTACAATATTCGATAATAATGAAGATAATTTAGAATCCATTCTCACAGATAGTGAAAATGGCTACTAAAAATATTACAGAAAAACTAACTATATTACAATGGAATTGTAGATCCATTTATAGTAACAAAGGCAGTCTTATGCATCATATTAACAACTACCATACAGATATAATAGTTCTATCAGAAATATGGCTCACATCCGGTCATCATTTTAGACTTAACGGATATAACTTTATCAATAAATGTCGTGAAGATGGTTACGGTGGCGTAGGTATTTTCATCAGACAGGGAATAGATTACCAAGAATCCGAAATTAATAATAATTTCGATGACAGTATAGAAGCATGCGCAGTTTTTTTGAACAAAATTAATCTCTCATTAGTATCAATCTATAGATCATCAGATGTTAGAATAGAAATAAATGACTGGATCAACCTATTCCTTCAGTTTAATATTGCAAAAACTATTTTTCTGGGAGATTTTAATGCTCACCACGGTATGTGGGGGCCAATTGCAGACGACAGAAATGGTAGAATATTAGTGGAGGCCATGGATTATTGTGAAATAATTACATTAAATGACGGAACACCAACAAGAATATCCCCAACTAGTAATCATTCAGCCGTTGACTTAACTCTAACATCTCCCCTTTTAGCCGACCGTATAGCTTGGTCAGTAGATTCAGATTCATTAGGTTCAGATCACTACCCAATCAATATAGAAATTCAAATCAATCCCTCCTCCTTTGTCATCAACCCATCAACAAAATGGAATGACTCTCGTGCTGACTGGTCTGTTTTTGGAAATATTTTTGAATTAGAAATTAGTAAGCTCAATAATTTAGATAGGAATTCAACTTCGGTAGACAAAATCGAATTTTTCCTCAATGCAATCACGGTCGCAGCATCGAAATCTATGCCTATTAAGAAATCTTTCACACCTTCTGTACCAAGACCTTATTGGTGGGATGAGGAATGTTCTGCGATTGTTAAAAAACGAAAAGAAGCTCTCAGCGAGTTTAAAAAACAAGGTAATTTTATCAATTATCTACAATATCAAGACATTTTTGCTAATGTCAAACGTACGTTCAAACTTAAACAAAAAAACAGTTGGAAAATGTTTTTGAATAAATTAAATAAAAACACTCCTCTGACTGAGATATGGAACACTGTAAGATCTATTTGCAATAAACACCATCAAAAAAGAAAACCACAATTAGACGAAAGCCTTATTCAAAAAGTTCTTGATACATTGGCTCCTTCATCTGCTGCAGGTCCAATTTTTAACGACAACATTAATCAATTTCACTTCCATCAAGACTCAGACACCTTCTCAAAAAATTTTAGCTTTTCGGAATTAGAATTAGCCTTAAAAAAATCAAAAAATACTGCACCTGGACTTGACGGGTTTACTTATACGATAATAAATAAATTGCCTGAAAGTGGTAAACTTCTTCTCTTAGAAATTTTTAATGATTGGTGGTTGAAACAAAAGTATTCAGATAGTCTTAAAAATATAATTGTGTGTCTTCTAGCGAAACCTAAGAAACCACCTGACTTACCTTCGTCCTACCGACCTATTTCATTGTTATCGTGTATTACAAAAACTTTCGAAAGGCTTATAAAATTTAGACTCGAACATTTTGTCGAAAACAGTTCAATTTTACCAAAAAATCAGTATGGATTTCGTAGAGGTATAGGCACAATTGATGCAATCTCCCATTTAGTTACAGATGCTCAATTGTGTCTATCAAAAAATAATTACATGTTGTGTTTTTTTGTGGACCTTAAAGGGGCTTATGATGTGGTAGATTTGGAAATATTATATTCAAAAATGGTAACGTTTGGCATCAATAAAAGAGTCTCTATAAATATTTTAAATTTGTTTGCTAATAGAAAGTATTTTTGCGAGATAGTCATAACGTTTTACATGGTCCAAGAGTACTTTACAACGGGCTTCCGCAAGGCTCTATTTTAAGTCCCCTTTTGTTTAACTTATACACTGCAGACTTGCATGATTTGATGAGCGATGGCATACAAATTATTCAATACGCGGACGATTTATGCATTTATGTCACCCATAATACCTACGATCGCTGCATGATAGACTTAAGACGTACTTTTGACAGGTTACAAAACTGGTTCGACGATATGGGTTTTAGTGTTTCACCAGAAAAGACAGCTGTGATGTGTTTCACAAGGCACAGATATCAGTTAGTCGATAATTTCTCTATAGGTAAATACACTATTCCTATCGTAAAAGAATATAAATATTTAGGTATAATTATAGATAGTAAACTTCTATGGACCAGTCACATTAAGTATGTCAAACAAAGATGTGAAAAGGGAATTAATCTTCTGCGCTTCCTCTCCAAACAGAGCTGGGGCGCGGATCAACAAATTTCCTTAATGTTCTACAAGTCTTATATTCGCTCGATTTTGGATTATGGGTGTACTCTCTATGGTTCTACCTCCAATACGAACCAACTTACCCTTGATCGAATACAATATAGAGCTCTGAAAATATGTTTGGGAGCAATGGCATCTTCACCAAATCATGCCATTCTGGCAGAGTCTCAAGAACTTCCTCTTAGTTTTCGAAGACAGTTTTTAGCAAATAAAAGTCTATTAAAATATAGATGTTACAACAGTGATTTGATCGCAAAAATTAACTTTCTTGTAATTGAGAATTTGACAAATCATTATTGGAAAAAGAAAAACTCTCCTCCTTTGTCAGATGCATTTATTGATACAAACTTATTTCAAAATGATATTGTTAAACTTAATAAAATACCATTGTATGCACACAGTTTCGATTCTATAATTGACAAACCTATCACCATATTCCCTCGGTATTCAGATTGTAATATCTTAAACCAAGCCATGATAAAATCCATTGTAAATGGTCTCGGGTCGAACTTAACTAAAATATATACAGATGGGTCAAAAACGGAGCTAAACACAGGTTCGGCACTTTTTGTTTCAAACATAAATCATATTGAAAAGTACAGAATCTCAAATTATTGTTCCATTTTTACCGCCGAGTCCTTTGCTATTGAAAAGGCACTAAAATGGTGTGCAACTCAAACATGCACGAATGTGGCAATAATTTCAGACTCAAAATCAGCATTACAAGCTATTAGCGGTCACCCAATAAACCAATTCCGAAATGCCTTAATTTTGAACATTAAAAAATTAATTATGGATCTTAAACAAAATAATGTAACTGTTTCGTTTATTTGGACGAAAGGACATTGCGGAGTCGAAGGTAATGAAATTGCGGATATAGCCGCAAAAAGTAGTCACAGTTGCCACCATATGGACAAAGTATTTAATTTAAAAGATTTGAATAATGCTCTCCAACCTAATATCAGAAGAAAATGGGAAACTGATTACAAAAGAATTGCAAATAAATCTACAAACCCTTATTTCAAAATTCACCCTACACTTCCAAAAGACATTCCTCATTTCACCTTTAATTATAATAGAGCACAAATGTCAGTATTGACTCGTTTAAAATTGAATCATGCTCGCTTTCCATCTCACTTATATAAAATTGGAATACTTAACTCTCCTGTCTGTAGTTGTGACAATGTATCCATTGGTGATCTAAATCATATATTTCTAGAATGTTCTCTGAACTCTCAATCTTCTTCAATTCTGTATCAAGAACTAATTCATCACGAGTGTCCATTGCCACTAAATATTACAGCTCTCCTTTCTTCCCCATATAAAGCGGTACTAGATTCCATCATTAATTTTATCAGAAATTCAAAAATAGCGGTATAGTTTAGAAATAGACAATATGAAATCATTTAATGTAATTAAGAATTTACATGTTTTGTGGCAAATAGATTTTGTCTGATGCCAGGATCTCTCACACACACACACACACCGCTTTACATCATGCATTTATGTCACGAAAAATTCAAATCTTTGATCTTTAATAACTCAAAAAGTATTGATTTATTTTAATAATTAGAAGTAACAAATTTTGCTTAAAATTTGTCCCTCTATCGATTAATGGGGTTATTTTTAATAAAATAGTTTTCACCCCCGAGAAGGGGTGGCATCCACCCCCAGGGTAAAAGCGCACGTTGGCACCATATCAGTTTTGTTTCTTGAGTTATGCTCTAACTACTCACCAATTTTCATGCAAATCGATGGAGGTTTAACAAAATAGAAGGTGAAAACATTTAATGACTGCACCAACTTTCCCCTTTCATCCCTTATTGCTACTTCCTGTATCCACTGAGGTGTCAGCCTGAAAGGGGTCATAGTTATCAATATACAATAGACACATTTCACATGCCAAACTCCATATTACTTATGACGATGATTTCTCGCCTCTAGCTCTCCGTCTAAGAGGTTTACTATTTGTAAACCATAATATCAGTACCAAAATGCTCTGTTTTTTGGTCGCTGTAATAATAGATATCACAATGGTTTTCTTTAGTTACTTTTTGACATTATAGTATATTCCTCTAGCTTCACACTACTGTAGAATAAAACACTGCTCCAAATAAAATAAACTTTATTTTTTTACAACCACTATTCAAAATGCACTTTTTTGCACAGTTTTATGTTAACAAAGTTGATATTATCTCACAGTATAAGATATATGACATTAGTGTGCAGAAAAGTGACGTTTCTGTGCCGGAAAGTTCTTTTCTGCACAGTAGACTACCTCATTCTGAGTAACGTTATAAATATTCTGTTTAGATATGTGGTTAAAGTATAGAAAAATATAACCTGTAAGACAATTATTATACTTAATTATCGAATAGAAATTAAATTATGGATATTACAACTGTTTTATTTTACAATTTTATCCCTAATTAATATTTTATAATTATCAATTAACCAATAAGGATTTAGAAACCTTAGCAACATAGGTCGAATGAAGCGGGTTTGGTGTAAATCCGTGACTGCATAAATATAACGTCAAATATGATATTATTTTGTAATAATTATTTAATAGCTATTTATGATATAAGTGTTAAAATACACGTTCAAGGCACGCATGTGAAAGTTTGCAGAATGAGCGAAGCGAGTTCTGCAATTCACATGAGTGCCTTAAAAATGTACTTTTTAACACGCATATCATACAATATTTTTTCTACAAACGTAATTACAGGAGAATATCTACAAAAACTTTTACTTGAACTTCACTGACATTCCATTTTTATATTTTTTTGACATTACATCAAAATTGCCTATACGGTCAACACGAACTGCAGTGCCTTAAAACTTTTAAAGCACTAGTACCTTAAAGTAGCATTTAACGCTCGTATGGAGTGCTTTTTAACACGGTTGTAGAAAAAATAGTTTAAATTCAAACAAATTAAGGTAGTGCATTAATTTTTTAACTGATTTTTATGTAATATGTTCAGGTATAAGGAATTTAAATTGATTAGTATTAATTAAACACAGTTTTAAATTTATAATTTATTGTTATAATAAATCTTCGATTGAAAATTGTGATTTTTAGTTTTAGCAAAATGTGGTTGTAGAAAAAGTATAGTGTGTAACACGTACAGAAAGGTAATTTATCACTCGTTTGAATTGCGGCACTCGCTTGCGCTCGTACCGCAACTTTTCAAACTCATGAGAAATTAGTACCCTTCTGCACTTGTTACAAAATATACTATTTTCAAGAGAACTATGATGCATGCATAATGTTAAAAAAATGGTGGAGCTTCTTAAAGAATCCGTTATAAACTTAATTCCAAAAAAACTTCGGTATTCATCTTGTTCTTCTTAGCCCTCTATCGTCCACGTTTGAACATTGGCCTCTCCCAACTCCTTCCACCGGTCTCTATTCTGAGCAACACATTTCCACTTTGCTCGGGCTACATTTTTAATATCATCAACCCACCTCATCTGTGGTGTTCCTCTCGGTCGTTTACTTTGGTAAGGTCTCCAATGTTGTGTTGTTGCATTCCAACGTTGGTTTGTTTGTGTAGCAGTGTGGCCTGCGAAGCTCCATTTAAGTTTGGCAACTTTTGTTGTTATGTCATCGACTGTTGTTTTTGATCTTACTCAGTCGTTCCTCTTTTTATCTGACAGTCGTATACCTAACATTGCTCTTTCCATTGTTTTTTCCGTTATGGCTAGTTTATTCATATTTGCCTTGGTTAGAGTCCAGTTTTTTTATCCATATGTCATGATAGGAAGAATGCACTGGTTGAACATTTTGCTCCTCAAGCATTGATGTATTTTGCAGTACTTAAGTATCCAACTAGGTTTTCCAAAATCTGCCCGTGTTAGTCTTGCTCTCCTAGTAATTTCCGCACTTTGGTTCTCTTTGTCAAGTTTCAGGAATTGGTGCAGATATATTCCTGGACTTTTTCTATCTCACTGCCATTTATAATTATACGTCTGGGGTCATCTGTGTTTGTCATTATTTTTGTTTTTCTTATGTACATGTTAATTTTCAGGCCGACGTATTGGGAGCTACCTGCGAGTTTCTCCATCAAAATTTGCAGTTCCTCGAATAAGCTCGCTATTATCACAATGTCTTCAGCGAATTTGAGGTGGTTTAGCTCCTTGCCATTAACGTTAATGCCATAGGTTGACTAATTTGTGGTTTTGAAGACGTCTTCTAGGGCTAGGTTGGGCTAGTATTCACACATAACTCAAATATAGTAAAATAGTGCTTTCCGCTTGAAGCTAGAACAACTTGCTCATATATTAAAAGCAAAAGAATACACTAGACTGAGTTTAACCACGATTAATTTAGAAACGTATACACTGACATGCGATGCGTGATACCGCAAGCCAACTTTACGTTAACGTAGCTCAAAGACTAAACCGTACTAAAACTGCTGAGTTGGGAGCAGGTACAGTACACACCACTTGAAGGTACAGATTTGATGTTCTAAAAATCTTTTAAAAAAGACGCTTTACAAAAAATAGCTATTTGTATAACAAGGGAGGAAAGTGCTACTTTTCCTCCCGAGAATGAAGTTTACTTCATTCAAGGGAGGAAAAGGCACTTTACTCCCATATTATACATATGGTTTTTCCACCTTCCTCAAATTAACAACAAGTCCTTTTTCATGTTTACTTAGTTTATTTATGTAACTAATCAACAAAATTTATTAAAAATAAACTAAAATGTAGGTACAATATAACTGTCAACTGTCAAATATAAGTCAAATTATTAATGTAAACATTGTTAAATCAAAATAACAATTTACTGTTTTTTACCATTCTGCAAAATACAGGGTGTTTTATAAATAAACGTTAAAATGTACAGGGTGTAACGAAAATACAGGTCATAATTTTAATCGCATATTCTGGGACGAAAAATAGTTTGATTGAACCTAACTTACCTTAGTACAAATGTGCATATAAAAAAAGTTACAACCCTTTGAAATTACAAAATGAAAATCGATTTTTTCCAATATATCGAAAACTATTAAAGATTTTTTATTGAAAATGGACATATGGCATTTTTATGACAGTAGCATCTTAAGAGAAAATTATAGTGAAATTTGGACACCCTATAAAAATTTTATGGGGGTTTAGTTCCTTTAAACCCCCCCCCCCCAAACTTTTGTGTACGTTCCAAATAAATTGTTATTGTAGTACCATTACTTAAACACAATATTTTTAAAACTTTTTTGGCTCTTAGTACTTTCTCGAAAATTCAGTTTTTATCGAGATATTTTAAATATTTGTCAAATGCACCACATATTTGTATAGGGTTAAGTACGATTATGGAGACTTGGTAAAAATATGAAAATTTATGTATGATTTACATTTTTAGGTATATTTTGAACCGTATTAAAAAAGAAGCCATATCTCGATAAAAGTGGCCTTCTTGAAAAAATACAATGAGACAAAAAATTTTTAAAACATTTTGTTTAACTAATGGTATCGCAGTAATAGTTTAATTGGAGCGTACACAAACATTTGGGGGGTTTAAAGGAACAAAACCCCCATAAAATTTTTATGTAAACATATTAAAAAAGAAGCCGCAACTCGATAAAGACTGCTATATCTAAAAAATACTAAGAGCCAAAAAAGTTTTAAAAATATTGAATTTAACTAATGGTACCACAATAATAATTTAATTTGAATGTACAGGAAAGTTTGGGGGGTTTAAGTGAACAAAACCCCCATAAAATTTCTATGGGGAGCACAAATTTCACTATAATTTTTCTTTAAGATGCTTCTGCCGTAAGAATGCCACATATCTATTTTCAATAAAAAATTTCTAATAGTTTTCGATGTATTCGAAAAAATCGATTTTCATTTTGTAATTTCAAAGGGCTATAACTTTTTTTATGTGCATATTTGTACTAAGGTAAGTTAGGTTCATTCGAACTATTTTTGGTCTCAGAATATGTGATTTAATTTATGACCTGTATTTTTGACATTTTAACGTTTATTTATAAAACACCCTGTATTTTACAGAATGATAAAAAACATTAAATTGCTATTTTGATTTAACAATATTTACATTAATAATTTGACTTATATTTGACAGTTGACAGTTATATTGTACCTACTTGTTAGTTTTAGTTTTAATAAATTTTGTTGGTTAGTTACATAAATAAATTAAGTAAAAATGAAAAAATGACTTGTTATTTGAGGAAGGTGGAAAAACCATATGTATAACATGGGAGTAAAGTGCCTTTTCCTCCCTAGAATGTTTACTGCCCTCCGCTACGCGTCGGGCAGTAAACCTCATTCTCGGGAGGAAAAGTAGCACTTTCCTCCCTTGTTATACAAATAGCTATTTCAGTAAGGTATGCCTTACCGCATGTCAGTGGTTAAGGGTTCTCAAAAAAAATTATATTAAATTAAAACAATTAAGCTAAAAAATTTTTTATAGTCCATTAAAATGTTAATTTTAGGCCATACCTTGCATTTGTTAGAGGAGTCAATTTTATTTTTAATGTGTAGGGGGGATCAGTAGAAGCTTAAGTTCAAGTTTTTAGGGTTGCACCCTTTTACCCCGTCCTCCATCTTGGAAAAGGTGTGCAAAGGGATTTCGCGCTATATCTCGTAAACTACCAACCCTAGACAAAATCTAATAAACATAAAATGTAGCAAATTAAATTTTCTACAATTTTGTTTCTATTACATTTTATTGTCAAGTGACTAACACAAAAGATATAAACAAAAATAAGTAAAAAATTTTTAACAAGTTTCCTTTTGGATGTTATAACTTTTTTCAGTTCATTTACAATACATTACAGTACATTACAATGTAATAAAATAACATGTATCAATTTTGTAGAGGGTTTTTCGGCGAACAATTTTCACCATAAAGATGTTTAATTCTATTTATTTATCTAGGTTTTTCAGCGCTCCAAACTTGACCAGATTCTCGAATGCTCATAGGGATACAATAAAAACAAAACGTTAGGCTTATTTTCTATCGTAATATTATTTGAATCCTACAATTTATTATGATTTCAACATTCCTATGCTACTATTAATCTATTTTTGACCTTCCTTCCCATTATAAAACTGAGAACCCTAAGAATATATAGAGAAGCCCCAAGAACTTGTTTAAGGTCAAATTCGCCGGTCCAGAAGAGGAATGACGCAAACGAAAAATGCAATATTTTTCAGAAGAGCAAAAAACGATTTTTAAATATTTAGAATAGGGATTAAATGAAAAGTAATCATCCGGGAGCATAGGTATGGCTATTTTCATCGATATTGGTTCGAATTTCATTATCTTTATTTAATCGCCCCATTTTCCACCCTATCTATAGTTGCATCATTATGCATCTGAAAGAAGGTCTAACATAGCGCGTATTTCAGTAATGACGCAACTACCCTATCTATAGTGGCTCAGCACATTTTTACAGTTCGGTCTTTTTGTATCACCTTTACATAGTATTTTAGAATTTAATTGCGCAATAAACAGGAATTGACAAAATTTGCAGTTACATCATTTTTCTTTCGTACCGGACTGAATATCTGCTTGCTATTACTTTTATTATTATAATTTATCCTAAGGGCCGGTTGTTCGAACGCTAATCAACAATGATCATTATCAAATAATTAATTACTGTCAATGTCAATTGTTAAAACATAATTAATTACAATTCTGAGACTATATAATCAATTAATATAACAATAATTATTAACATAATTAATAATAAATCTCATAATTGTAATTAATTATGTTTTCAGCAACCCAAACAAAGTTGACATTGACAGTTTTGGTGACAGTAATTAAATATTTAATAATGATCATTGTTGATTAGCGTTCGAACAACCGGCCCTAAGTGTTACAGCAGTTGGTCCCCCTCTACTTAATATATTGTTACAGTTGTGCTACCTATTTGGCACGTGCAGTCGTATTAAAAATTGTGAAAATTATTTTCAGTTTTATATATAAAATACTTTTAGGGCCGGTTGTTCGAACGCTAATCAACAATGATCATTATCAAATATTTAATTACTGTCACCAAAACTGTCAATGTCAACTTTGTTTGGGTTGCTGAAAACATAATTAATTACAATTATGAGATTTATTATTAATTATGTTAATAATTATTGTTATATTAATTGATTATAGACTCCACAGACTTTTTAACAACCCAAACAAAGTTGACATTGACAGTAATTAATTATTTGATAATGATCATTGTTGATTAGCGTTCGAACAACCGGCCCTAAAGATTATTGTGGGTAAAATTTATATTTTTGTGATTAGATAAACATTTTGTGTTTTTTGTAAAAGAGCATGATGAGTGGTGGCTATTTTATTTGTAAGAAACCTCTGGGGAAAATTAATTGTCAATGGGAAAGTCGAGCAATCTTTACTCATTGTTGTCGGCGAAGGTTTCTCGTCTCTTTATATGGCAGAAGTAGAGACGATTCTCTCTAAAACTCTGAGCTGAGATTCAAACCATTCACTAAAACAGTGACAAACAATGCATTTAATCTCTTCTCACTTCCTCCAACACAAGATGCAGCCCGTTTCCACAGACTTCGAGTGTATCACGAGATTCAGACATGGCTTGGTAAACATTGTGATCCAGAAAATTGGGGATAGAAAAAGCATGAAAAATTTTGGATACCAATCCAAACTTCCACGCCTCCAGTATCCCCGAGCTTATGAAATTCATCTTTAACAGATGCAATGGAAACTGGAAGTGCTTCTGGTTGCCGAAAAGTAGACGTCAAATGTTCAGCAGTGTGCATCTATTATGTTGGTGAAAGTTGCAACAACATCGTGGATATATCAACATTAATAATTAAAGAAAATGCATTGGAAGATGAATTACCGACAATGACGCCAACTCTTACTCTCATTGTACCACAAAATTAAACTCGGATACTGACTCAGATCTTGATTCGCAGCTTGGACCATCGAAATAAAAAAAAAATATAACTATGATAGATCTTTTTTACATATAATAATAAATAATATTATTTTGTCTAGAAATTGTCCTTGGATTGGGCCTATTGGGGATGCCACACAGAAAACGCGCCTCCAGACTCTACCTCATAGGAGGCCGGGAATAGGGTCAAAAATAGCTTAATAATAGCATAGGAATGTTAAAATCATAATAAATAAATATAATATAGATAGAAAAGTAAGCCCAAGGTTTTGTCTTTATTGTATTCCTATGAGAATTCGAGAATCTGGTCAAGTTTGGAGCGCTGTAAACCTAGACAAATAAATAAAATTAAGCAACTTTATAGTCGAAATTGTTGGTTGCAAAATCCTCTTTCAAGATCGCTGTGATGTTATTTTCTTTTAAAATGAACGGAGAAATATTATTTCCAAAAGGAAACTTCTTAGAAAATTTTCTCATATTTTTTTTGTAACTTTTTTGTTGGTCACTTGACGATTAAAGGTAATAGATATAAAATTGTAGAAAATTGAATTTTCTACATTTTACGTGTAATTAAATTTTCTCTATGGTTGCTAGTTTAGGAGATACGGAGATACGGTTTAGGAGATACAGCCCTTTGCACCCCTTTTTCCAAGATGGCGGCCGGGGCACAACGGCGGCGACCCCAAAAACTTGAATTTAAGCTTCTACTGAACCCCCTACCCATTAAAAAAATAAAATTAACTCCTCTGAGAAATGCAACCCTAAATGTAACATTTCAATGGACTATTAATCAAAAATGGTTTTTAATTTTTTTATTCACTTTGTTTTTTGTTATTTTCAAAATAAATACTCAGTGTTAACAATAGTAAATTAAGTTCTTCATACATGGGACCATAAATTACTTTCTTATTATAACTTTTATCTAAAGAGACAGTTATTACACAAATACATGAGCCTTGTACTGTTAGATATCATTTAAAAAGTTATAAATGACATACAGTCCTTCAAAGATTTAATTACAGCAATTATCTGCAACATTATCCTTGGCATGAAATAAAACGACAAACCATTAATTTACGAAGACTAATTATTTATAATGGTTCTTCCGAACGACGAGTGTAGTTTTTCCAAATTTATTCACAACTTTCCCTTGTGGCGTAACCTAAATTACTACTATTGTCGATTTGGCCGTTCGGGTGTTGATAATGGGCCCTTTTTTGCCTCATTTGTCACAAAAATATTCAATTTCCTACTTTTCCATCGGATTTTTATCGAAAGAACATAAACAGCATGTGATGACCGATGTATTAAATTTATCAACAGATATTACCAAAGAACGGCAGTTCTCGTCAGTGTCGCACAATACCTAGCCCTATATGCGACACTATATATACACGAAATTTTCGATTTTATAAATCTGACTGAATTGAAAATCAGACCACATCCCATCTTAAAGTTTAGGAAAAGACTTGCCAATCCATATGTCAAATCTCAATTTTGGTTCAAGGGTGTGGATTTTACGGCCCTTCCCATTTAGGGTCTGTTTTTCGTTTCGTCCCCAAAACTTCCAAAAATTTCAATAATTTAACCTTTCCAACGCATGTCTAATTTATTTTGAAAATCGGTTATACCATTCAAAAGTTACCGAGCTCAGAAATATGACTCAATTTTTGTTTAAAAATTGGAAAATGTTTGTGGATATGTATGTACGTATGTGGAAAAGTTAAACAGATCTGAATTTTTTTTCTGCGTTTCAAGAGGGGGTCAGGGCCGATTCAGAACCGGTGTAGTTTGTGACTTTTGGCCACTCATAAGCCAGTTATAGGGCTTGGTAAATGAAACATTGCATATTTTTTGGGCGTATATATCTTAGGTTCAAGGAGAGACAGGAAAACCGGAAATAAACCTAATGAATAGCGTTGAGTTAAGCTTTCAAATGGTGCGTATAAGCGATTAGAATCAGATATACACACGGCTCAGTATAGCCGAAAATCTGAAAAACTAAACTTTCAAAATTTTGGTTTTTTGACAATTACTCAAAATTTCAACCTACTAATTATGTCAATAACTGAGCGTATGTATGAGAACTTTTTAGACGCATCTAATGGTGTTTACCTCATATCTGGGAAAATTCGAATTATTAACTTATAGGCTTCTTTAGTATGATCAAATCTATTTCTTATGGGGAAAACGGTTTTTTAAGTTCAATAATACCTTCAGTTATCATACTTGACCTTGAATGCGTCAGATACTACTTGTCAATACGTTTCAAACTCATGTTTAATGTTCAAAATCGGTTAACCCATTCAGAAGTAATCGAGCTCCAAAATATAATCCGCTAACCGAAAACCTCTAAACGCCGTAAAATGAGTGTCGCATACAATATTCCATCTACAAAAGAGCTGATATACTCTATTCCACGAACATACGCCTGTTTTGGATTACTTCCACAACGAATATTTTACTGTACAAAATAAGAAGAACGAAAGTAAATTGCAAATTAGGTACATTGTTGTTTATTGGAATAATTATTAGCGCCATTTACTTTCGTACTACTTACATGTTGCATAGTAAAATATTCGTTGTCGAAATAATCCAAAACAGGCGTATGTTCGTGGAATAGCCCATATCAATATTAAGTGGCGCGAAAATGTATTTTCATTTTGATGGAAAATAAAATTCTAGTATTATTTTGAAAGATTTTTTCATAATATTTGCTAAATTTGAAGTAAAACGCGCCACAAAAGAGCTTCAAAATGTAAACTGTATCAAAGCAACTGTTTTGTGGCGCGTTTTACTTCAAATTTAGCAAATATTATGGAAAAAATCTTTCAAAATAAAACTAGAATTTTATTTTCCATCAAAGTGAAACTATATCTTCAGGTAATACTCATATCAGTTCTTTTGTAATTGTGTATTGTATGCGCCACTCATTTTTGACAGCAGTGTGGTGACTCATTCCTTAGTTGATGTAAAAAACACATATAAATATAAATCATGCACTATACAAAAATTTCTTAAACAAAAAACAAATAACAACAAAAACAAAAATGATCGTATACCAAACAGTGTACCAACCTGTATTAACTTACAGGACAGAAAACTGGGTACTCGATGAAAAACAAAGCGACTGCAAGCAAAAGAAATGAAATATTTGAGGAAACTGCTAGGTGTTAAAAGAACAGGCAGAAGAAGAAACGAAGACATTAGACAAGAACTAGAACGAAATCACTAAAGGTTAAAATAGAAGCAAAGAAACTGAAATGGTCACACATGATCAAAATAAACGAAACTAAACAGGTGAAGAAGATATGGGAAGCGAGAAAAATAGGAAAAAAACGTAGAGGACGGCTAAGAAAAACATGAAACAATAGAGTTCAGTGGAGAGATTCAAGTATAGTCCTGAAAGAATCAGATAGTAAAAAGAGAAAAATCAAAGAAGCGGCTCTAATTATGCTAAATGAAACCAATTGTGTCGCAAATTCCTCGGTAGAATGCAGTAGGATGTGGTTACCCATACTGAAAGAGGAAGTCAATAGAAAGAAAATACCACGATTAGTATGTCAATAACATATCGAGTTAGTACAAATTTTATATTTTAGTATTACTTATTGTACAGTCCCTGGCCATATTATTATGACCACCTTTAAATTTTTATAAAAATCAGCTACTCCACAACTTCATTTTGTTAAAAAATTATTTTTAAATTTAATTTTGTCATGTAATGTTAATGTTATACATTAACTATAATATGTTTAATAATAAACAGTAATAATATATTTAAAAATATTACATATTTATATATTTTTTAATAAACTATTGAATTCCTGACCTTAATCCCATAGAAAATATTTGGGAGCTTTTAAAATGAGAAATTTTCAGTGAAAAGGTCACCAACAAATTTGTTTTGATTACAGAACTAATAATCATTGGAACCACAATGACAAATTGAAGCAAAGTGAATTTAACTGCATTCAAGTTATGCCAAGACGGGTACTAGCGGTAATCATAGTTAAAGGGGGCTCTACAAAATAGTACCCAGATATTTGTATCTCTACTTTTTCTATTTGGGTTTGCTCTATCATTAACCTTTAATTTTCATGTTGTGGTTTTGAGACAATCACAAATTTATTTGTTTTTCTTGTTTATTTTTAGTCCATATCTAATACAATAATCGTTAATTCTATTTACCAATTCTTGTAGCCATTCCAGGGTGTCTGCCATTATAGCGGTGTTATCAGCGATATTTCCTTAGAAGATATTAAATAACTGATAATATAGATGTTTTATATTTATTTAAGCATTATATACTTCCTGATCAATTTATAATGAATTGCCGAATTATTATCTTAATTTTAAAAAGAGCTGAATATATTTGCTGAATTTTAAATCGATATGTTTTATAAACGGTACACATATATTACACAAATAAATGTAGTAGTAAAGTAGTAATAATTTTTTCATGATGCTGTTGTTCCTTTGTTCCTTTTCTTTTTATAGTGGTGTTATGATAGTAAAAGTGTCAATATACGCAAAGGAAAAAGGTAGAAAAATGAAAAGGTTCCGTACAAATCCTGAAGTTATTTAGAAATGGATTTTTTGCTGTGTCAGTTTGTCGTAAAAAGTCCATAAGAAAAATTACGAGCAGTTCCAAGAGAATCGTGTCTCAACAATGGACATCTCCAGCCACACGCTTATTCTGCTGTGTACAGTTACGTAAATTCATTTTAATAATTAAAAGTATGATTACTGACTGGAATAAGGACAGAGATTATATTTTATATTAAAATTGTCAAATGCAATAATTAATAACAAATGTATTTTAAACATTTAAAAGATGAAAAAATATAGGTTAAATTTTAGATTATAGAATTAGTATTATATTCAGCAAAGAGTGACAATGTTAGAAAAGGTGTAGGTGAGATTGGTAAATTTATTTTAAAAAGTAGGGCTATGTCAAAGCTAAGCGAAATTATAAAATGAGATTACTATTACTGAGATTATTCCTCATGATACCTATAGTATTATTGGGAACTGTTTAAGAAAACTAATACAAAGACTGAAACAGTAAAAATCTCATATTGACAGAAATTGTTAAAAGTTCAATTTTAATAGTTATATATACCTAATTCTTATTCCAAATATTTTTGTGTATGTCAAACTCTAGTTTATATATTATGCATCGTCATCAGTGATATTAAAGCTCGTTATGAGCCTCAGCTTTCTCCAGAGAAATGCTTTATTCACCGCTGTATCTAGCAACTCTTTTTCAGGCTCCAATCCAATAGATTTTAAATCGTCCTCTAAGTTGTCTTGATCCCTAAGCATCGGTCTTCCTTCAACTCTGTCTGCCTCCGACTCGTGGTCCAATCGGCCCCATTCGGTCAAAAGCTTTTCTGACTGTTGCAGCTTCCTCTTGTCTGATTACGTAACCTGTCCATCTAATTCTTAATTAATTTTACAACTCAAATTCCCCAAAACGATGCGCTAAAATTTTGCTCTTTTATTCCTCCATATATATTCTGCCATAGATATTTCACTAGAGACGTTTAAGCAGTTCTTGTTCCTTCTGTGCTTGTGACTACATTGCTGATCCAATATGTTAGCACTGGTGTTAATAGTGTTTTTCTACGACCGTTTAATAACATGCTCATTATTCGCTATTTTTAAAACCTTTTTATATACTTGGCTTGGTTGGTGTCATGGACTCCGCAAATTTTGTAATCCATTTTAACAATAGTTCTAGACTAACTAGGTACTTGAAATTTTCAGGATAGCTAAGAGCTGACTAACGATGCAATATTTAACTGCTATTGTATGGATAAATGGATTTTTTTTAAATTTCAAACTGTTTTAAAAATGTAATTTTTATGACATTTTATATTAACTATGACATTTGAATTCCATTTTAACGTATGTCTAGACGTCTAGGGCCGAGAGCTCAGTGCTAGAACGTTAGGCCGGAGATCTACTGGTCCTGAGTTCAAATCCTACCTCTCGCTTACTTTTTTTTTTATTTTTTTCACATATATCTCATTTTTTTCATACATAATTAAAACTGAATATACTTAAAATTCATATTGTATAAGTTAATTATTATATTATGCCATTGTAAACAACCGTGGTATTATAAAAAGTACTTTTGTATACTAGATAGTGTAATTTTTGGAAAATAATCTTGAACTCGGAGGTAAACAACTACACTATGTTATTTCGAGTAGGTAATTGTGTTTAGGGTGTGTTTGTAATAAAGTTAAGAGCACTTAGGATGTTAATAAAAATCTACAATAATATATCCCATAATTGGTTGAAAAACCATTACACGCTATTGTATGGATAAATGATTTTTTTTTAATTCCAAACTATTTTAAAAATGTGACTAATGCTATGACATTTAAATTCCATTTCGATTAATCGATGATTTTTTTAAATGGGAACAGGGGTCATGTGATAGCTCATTTGAAAGGGTATTTAATTCTCTATCCAATAATATAAACATTAACATAATTATTTATACAGGGTGTTTAAAAAACATTTTTTAAATTAAAATAAGTGAGACAAAAAGAAGAATATATGTAATTTCTTTTAAATCAAAATGCATTTTACTACTGTCAGTAAAGAGAAAAAATTTTTATTTGACAAATAAACATTGATTTTCGTTTAAACGAAATGTTCAAACTGCCAAGAGACAGGTGGGTGGCAGCTTTAACATTGAATTTAAGCGAAAAACAATATTTATTTGTCAAATAAACATTTTTTTCCTGTTTTCTGACAACAGTAAAACGTATTTTGAATTAAATAAATTACATACATTCTTCTTTTTGTCTCAATTATTTTAATTAAAAAAATGTTTTTTTGCGCACCTTGTATAAATAAATATGTTAATGTTTATATTAGTGAATAGAGCATTGAATACCCTTTCAAATGAGCTATCACATGACCCCTATTTTCATTTAAAAAAATCATCAATTACGTCATCATGCCCAGATGGATGACGTCACTAGTATGATATATATGCCAAAAAATCGGAATTTAAAAATAAAAATCGACCTGTTTCGGGATTTTTCCTTAATATCGCCTGTTTACGAAATAATGAATTTATGCGTTACTTTATGGACGCCCTGTATATTATTTCGAGTAACTGTGTTTAGCGTTGTTTGCAACAAAGTTAAGAGTACTTAGGATGTTGATAAAAATCTGATGTATCTCATAATTAGTTGAAAGACCATATTATTATAACGACAGAAACCGCAGCCGGCTGCGTTAATAATCTAATACATTGTTGGTTCTTGTTATTTCGCCGCGGCTTTATACAAAAGATGAAGCTACTAGTTTACTCGGTTGATGTTTACTTTTAATAGATGTAGTTACTTTATATGTCATATTAATTTCATATTTTATTTGTGAAACCTATTGAATATTATTAAAACCTTTTTATATACTTTGCTTGGTTGGTGTCACGGATTTCGCAAATTTTGTAATCCATTTTAAAAATAGTTCTAGGCTACCTAGGCACCTGAAATTTCAGAAAAGCTCAGAAAGTAGCTAACAGTGCAATATTTAACTGCTATTATACAGGGTGATTAATTAGTGGGGTAAAGCTCCGTAGATCCGTTATAGTAATGTATAGGGATAAAACTTAATATCAAAAATTGTTGTGAACTTTGAGCTGCACATTAAAAAATTAGTTAGAATGTTAAAGGGTGGTCGATAACAGTGGCGGACCAAACTTATGTTTTTTTTTAATAGTACACCCTGTGTTTTATTGTATATTCGAACTCTTCATAACTTTTCCATTATAAAAATATAAAGGTTTGGTATGTTATACAGGGTATTTACAAAGTTATAACCAATTTTATATGAAAATCGTAACAAGTTCAACTCCCTGTATAAATAAAAATAAGCACAAGGGCAATGGTTTATTGAAGTCATATTATTTTACTGATTGTAAAAATTTTCCTAAATGATTGATATTGCTAATTTTCTTTATATTGAATACAGGGTGAGTCAAAGTGCAAGTAAATTATTTTCTCAGTAATTTTAAATAGAGCAACCTGTATTTTATATCATCGAAAAGTATCATTACCATACATTAATTTTTATATACCTAACATTGCCTAGGTATGTGTAAATTTATTAGTTTTCGAGATATTTTCATTTTTCAGAGCAAAATTATGAATAAATACGGGTCTAAATCTTTCCAAATTTTAAGTAAGCTATGACTGCATTGTCTAAAACTGACAATTTACTATTACTGATTATCAATCTATATTCAAAGTTACAATTTTTGTTATTAACTTTTATTACTATCTATTACTATAACAAATCTACAGAGCTTTACCCCACTAACCAATCGCACTGTATAGATAAATCGATTTCTTTTAAATTTCAAACTATTTTAAAAATGTGACTAATGCAATGATATTTTAAAGTACGTTAATAAATCGATATCTGCTACATAAAACTTGATGGTGGCTCAGTGGCATTAGACTGCAGATCGAGAGGTCCCGAGTTGGAACCCGGCTGTTGCATGTCTTTTTTTAATTGTTTTAATAAATAATATTTATATACTTAAAATTATATATACTATTTTAAACAACCGTGGTATTATAAAAAGTACTATTTTATACTAGTGTAATTTTTGGAATCATAATTATAAATAACAAAATACACCTACTAAAAATTCATATTTTCTAAGTTAATTATTCCTTCCAAACATGCTGTGTCATATAATATACAATAACAAAACCGTGTTATTATAAAAAGTACTTTTTTATTACAGTGTATTTTTGGAATTTTAAGCATTTTATATCTCTAAATTATTTTATATTCTCTCCTATAAATAATAAAAAGGTTTTCTATAAAAAAGTTCTTTTTTATAAAAGTGTAATTATTTCATAGATAATAGCACCCATTACTGTACCCGTGAGTAATAGTTCATTAGTCACGGGCAGAAGTTACTCACAGGTCATTACTCACTGGCTGAAGTTAGATTCAAGTGGCGCATGCCATTTTTAATAATAATCGTATATAAACTGTAAATAAAATTACTTAAATTTGTTTATTTAATACAATAATGATTGTAATTTATATCAATAATTAACATCGAGAAAATTTTAAAGGAATTTTAACTGTAACAATGCCAGTATATTTTTGACGTTTATTTTATATTGTTTACTAAAAATTTTGACGTTTATCATTTATTTTAGTGACAGTGACATTAGCGCAATTTGTTTGTGTTAATTGGAATTTATAACTAATATAATATTGTGTAAAATATGTTATAACATAATATATATTGTTATATTAATATATTAGGTATATATAGTTAAATGTAAATAAACATTATAACCATAGGAAATACGTAATACGTCCACCGACAATAGCCATTTCCTATTTATTAGATTCACTGACAGTAGGTACAAATTTATGCTTATAATTTTTCGGAAACGAATAGAACTTGGATTGACTATTTCTTGTTGTATTTTTACAATAAATAAGAATTTGGTAATAGTAGGCAACCAATTATTCAGCCACGTAATAGGGATAAATAGCATTTAGGTATTTTTGTAAATTATTATAATTTAAATCTCGAGTAGTTGACGATTGTATTTTTTACTAATTAAAATAAAAAAAGTCGTAGAAAAAGTATAGTATTCTACTCGCATGTAATGGCAATTACTCACTCTGATGAATTACGACACTCGTCTATGGCACGTGTCGCAAACTTCATCGTCGTGAATAATAGCCATCATTACTCGCTCGTTGAATAATATATACTCCATCTAATTTACTTACCGTTGCACGTCATTCACGTCATAGCTCGTGACGTCTCATGATACCAACACGAAATATTTAGGCGGTAGGTGTGTTCTTTTTTACAATCACTTTGCCGAGTACACTAGCATTACAGCCACTAGACATATTTTATTATATACGCGTAGAAATAATATTTAAACATTTCTATTAATGTTAACTTAACGAAATACAAAATAATATGTTTCATTTAATTTGTATAAATGGATTATAAAGCGTTTTTATGAAGCACATTTGTTCGGAATACACTGTAACTATAATCGAACGAAGGTGATATTTTGGCATAAATTGGTAACATTTATTTGACAGTTGCGGTAATGACACTTCATATTTGTTTATATTCTTTACTATAAGTATTTGTGCCATTATATTTACTGTTTTTATTATGTACTTTAACGTAAGATTATAACTTAATTCTTGTTTTCTATTTCTAAAGTTTTTATTTATTTACATTGAATATTAACTTGTTTTGCTGTATAATCCAGTTCCGCAAAAATTGTGTGATGTATTTGATTTAAAATGAATTCAAGATTTTTTTGTATTTGGGCAACAATGTCAAATTAGATCTCTAACGTAGATAATGACGTGCAACGGTAAGTAAATTTGACGAACTGTACCTACTATTTATAGATGGTTATTTTAATTTTTCTGAATAGTTTTGAAAACATTTGTCTTCTCAAGCCATGGTTAAACTTATTGGCAAATACTATTTTTCTTTTAATTTCTCTCGTTGAACCTTTTTTCTTTAGTCAACAGCGAGCTTAGTATGACCATTCACCATGACCTCATTCAAAAAATGTTTCAATAAAATGATTTGATATTCAATGATAAATATTTTGATATTTTCCACTAAGAAAACAACTCATTTTTATATAAAAAAAATGATACCGACGGTTGAAAGATAAAAGATTGTAACCCACAAATCAACTTTTTTCAGAAAGTAGAAAAAATTTTCCACAAGTAATTTTATGAATACAAAAATGAAAAAAAAAATATTCCGGTAATTCCTTATAAAGTTACTTAAATGAAACTTTTTTCTACTTCCTGAAAACAGTATATTTGTGGGTTACAACCTTTTAGCTTTAAATCGTCGATGTAGTATGATGCAAAAGTATGAAATAAATTTATTATTTTAGAAAGAAACGACTTCTAAAAAATTTTAAAAACGTCAATTTCAATTTTTGTATGTTCATCAGTTGCCATATTATACAGTGATGACATTTATGTTGGAACAAATTCATTTTCTTAGGAATGGGCGATTTTGGAGAGAAATCTCGAAACAGATCGATTTTTATTTTTAAATTATGAATTTTTTGGCATATTCATTATACCAGTGACGTCATTCATCTGGGCGTGATGATGTAATCGATGATTTCTTTAAATAAGATTAGGGGTCGTGTGATAGCTCATTTGAAAGGATATTTATTTCTCTATTTAGTAATATAAACGTTAATAATTATTGTTACCGGCTATCCAAAAAAACAGTTTTTTAATTAAATTAATTAAGACACAAAGAAAAATGTATGTAATTCATTTATTTTAAGATACATTTTAATGGTGTCAGAAAATGGAAAGAAATGTTTATTTGACAAATAAATACTGTTTTTCGCTTAAATTCAAAGTTAATTTTGCCACCCACCTGTCTCTTAGCAGTTTGAACATTGAATTTAAGCGAAAAACAATGTTTATTTGTGATATAAACATTTTTACCTGTTTTCTGAGAGCAGTGAAATGTATTTTGAATTAAATAAATTGCTTTCATTCGTCTTTTTGTTCCAATCACTGAATAGAGAAATGAATACCCTTTCAAATGAGCTAGCATACAACTTCTGTTCTTATTAAAAAAATCATCGATTACGTCATCACGCCCAAATTGATGACGTCACTAGTATGGTATGCATGCCGAAAAATCATAATTTAAAAATAAAAATGGGCATGTTTTGGGATTTTCCTCCAAAATCGCCCATTCTTGAGAAAATGAATTTATTCCAACCTAAACATCCTTACTGTATGTGCCGGACTTTATGTCATCGATGTCGCAATGACGTAGTGATGATTTTTTTTAAATACAAACCTAGGTCACTGGAAACTTCATTTGATGGGACTCTTAATTGCATTTGCAACGCTGTATTATTGTAATATTTATTTGTACAGTATTAACCAAAACTATGTACTTAATTTAATATATTTTGATATAAAGTATGCAATAAATCTATTATTTTCAAAAACAGAAATCTTTTAAAATAGATCTTAAAACAAGTTAATTTTAATGTTTGAATGGCCATCAAATTACTGTATATGATATGTATTAGACATCATCAACTTTGGTGAAATGAATTAATCGATTATTTCTTTAATACGTTGATGGAGAAAATTTCCATAGACGTCCAATTTCGATTGATGTAATGTGACACAACGTCTATAGACGTTGCATTTCCCCTATTCTACTTTGCAAAATAATTATAGTGTCACAACACTTGCTTATACATTTGACGCACTGTCCGTCAACGTGTTAAATACAAATCGAGGTCACGTGATACCGTATTTGAAAAGTCTCCTACTCTTTTTGCAAGGATGCAAGTTGCAAAAAGCTTATTTAATAAGTGTTTATTAATATACAATATCAAGAATTATTGACGTCTTTCAATAGTTTAGTGAATGACTATTTATTATAATTTAATTTTACTTAGCCTATTATATAAGTAATTTTCGTTAACCATGTAGAAATAAATATTCGAAAAATACATCGTTATAAAAGCCACTAGAAGACTTTTCAAATAAGGTGTTTCATGAACTCGGTTTGTATTTATAAAAATAGTCGATTACGTCATTACGCCAACACTCATAATGTAATTTCAAACACATTTATAGCAATTCATGGCCATTTAAACATTTAAATTGAGGTGTTCTAAGATTTTCTTAAAGGTCGTCTGTTTCTGAAATAATGAATTTATTCCATACTTTTGTACCATACTGTGTATAACTTTAATCTATTTATCTATTCCACCTTTCTACATATTTAGGGATTTAGTTTAATGGTATACGGTATGGCGCAAGTGAAAGGAATAAATTCGTTATTTCGCAAGCCGGCGACTTTAAGGAAAAATTCCGAAAAAGGCCGATTTTTATTTTTAAATTATGATTTTTTGACATATATATCATACTTTTTTTTTTTTTTTTTTTTTCGTCTTTAAAGAGGGGGGGTCTGGAATCTTCAAAAGACACCTCAGTCCAGAACGCCGCCTGACTGACCTTAGTGCAGGATTCATTCTTCGTAGTACCAGCGATAGTTCCCGAGGTGCTTTAAAACGCTCTCTCGTCGCCGAGGCTACGCCGAATGCCTACCTGCTAAACCAGACCCTCCTCTGTCATCCAGCGCTCCGAAAACGGAATGGCCGCTGCAAGGTCGACATCGCTTCCGAAGCACTTTACCTTCATTTATCCACAGACTGTAAGCAAGGAGGCCCTTCATTTTCCCCGTTCCCCCTTTTTTGGTCCCAAGATTGGGTTTTTTTTTTTTTTTTTTTTTTTTTTTTTGAGCTTCTTTCCCACAATCTGTCTCATACAATATATCTCACTTATTCGCCTCTCGTCAAAACTTATTCCCTCTGCCTTCTACTCGCCATATATTTCACCCGTATCGTTGATACAGCTGTTTTTCCTCCTCTTCTTTCTTCTTGATCACTACACGGATATAGTTGTGTATGCTAGTCCAACCAGTTTTATTTTCAATCATTCTCTCAATCATTTCTCGCACTGTCAAAAAATTCACACCTGTCTCTCTTTCCATTCTATTTCTTTCTACTATCCATCTGTTGCACTCTAGCATGGTATGTGTAACAGTGTCCGGGTGTCTGTAGTATAGACATTCGTCAGTGTCAGCCTTTCCAAACCTAGAGAGGTAGGCTCTAAAACACCCGTGTCCTGTGAGCACCTGCGTCAGGAAATAGTCCAGTCGCCTGTGACCACAGTCCATCCAATCCTTTAAGTTAGGAAGCAGCATCTTTGTCCACTGTGCCACATGCTCCATGTTGTTCCATTCTTGCTGCCATCTTTCAATTGACCTTTCTCTTTCCTGTCTTCTCTCGGCCATAGTAAGCTCAAGGTCTCTTCTCTCATACAGTTATTTTCTTTCTACTACCAACACATGCAGCGGAACACATCCAGTGATGGCCCACAAGGCTGCGGCAGACACAGTCCTGTAGGCGCATGCCACTCGCAGCAGACTTGTTCTGTCCACTCGTGTAATGAGCCCCCTGTAGGCCTGTATCCCTACCGCCTCACTCCAGACTGGGGCTGCATAGAGGACGATCGACTGAACAACACCGTGCAAGGCCCTCCTCCTTTCGGATTTGGGTCCTCCAATGTTGGGCATCACCCTCCCCAACGCAGCCGCACTGTTTGCAGCCTTTCGGGTCACCACCTGCACGTGCTCCCCCCATTTTCCATTCTGGTGTATCGTCACTCCTAGGTACTTTACGTGTTTCTTGGGTGTTAGACACGCTCCTGCACATTGTAGCTCCACACTTTGCCTGTTCCTTTTCCCCTTCAGAATGATGGCCTCGGTCTTCTCTGCCGCGAGTTTCAGTCCATGCTGTATCATCCATTTCTTCACGACGCCGCCTGCTTTCCGTACCCGGTATTTAAGATCTGGCTCGTCCCGCGCCACTACCAGCACAGCGAGATCGTCTGCAAATGCGAAGGGAGACGTACCCTCTCCATATTCACAGTTCAGAATCCCGTCATATGCTAGATTCCATAGCGTCGGGCCCAAGACAGATCCCTGGGGAACACCTGCCGTCACATCCACGATCGTGCCTTTCTCCACCATAATTCTTCTTTCAGACAGATATTCCGCTACCACGTTCATCAGGTATCCAGGACACTCTCTCTTCTCCATTGCCTTCATTACCTCGTTCCACTGCAGCGTATTGAATGCATTCCTAACATCGAACAACAACAGGGCCGCCCAACGGTGTTCATCCCCTCTATTGCGCAATGCGTCGAATACACTCACGATTGCATCAATCGTGCTTCTCCCTTTACAGAAACCAAACTGCCTCGGGGACAAGCCTCCCGACCTCTCAATCATGCCATCGATACGTCCCCGCAGCATTCTTTCATACAGCTTACCGACGCACGGAAGAAGGCAGATGGGTCGATACTTTTCCCCAGCTTTGGGAAGCAGTACCAACTTCGATGTCCTCCAAGGCTCAGGAAAGGTCTGTGCTTCCAGCAGTGCATTCATGTGCTCCAGAAGCCACGCGGGCTCCGCCCGTCCTAGACACCTCACCGCCTCAGGTGATATCTGATCCAAACCGGGGGACCTGCGCATCTTAAGTGCGCCCAATGCCTCGACAAGTTCATCCATGGTAAAGGGTACAGCCCGCTCAGCTTCCTCGTCTCTCCGTACACCATGCCACCTGCCCGCGGGAAAGAGCTCTCGTGTTACCTCGAGCTTCTTATCCATAGGCATTTCATACGAGGGGTACGCATGGAACTTTTTCATGGCGATCCTGTATCCTTGACCCCAGACGTCCTCATCCAGTTTTTCACACAGTTCTCTCCAGTGCCTTCTCTTTTCTGCACGAATTTTCCTGTAGAGTTCCCTCTTCCGTAGGCGGTACTCCTCCTCGATCTCCTCGATGACATCAGGATCGACTCCTGCTCTGCCCCTTGCTCTCGTTAGCCTTCTTCTCATGACTATACATTCATTTCTTTGTGTCTCGATGTCCGCGTTCCACCAGTAGGGCATCTTGTTTATATCTCGGCGACCCCTCCTGCTTCCCTCCATCGCTTCTTTAATTACCCTCTCCAGGTTTTCGACTGTCGGTGATTGACCCTGCATCATGCTAACTCTCCATTTGATCAGCTCCTCGTATACTTTCCAGTCATTTCCATCGCCGCATCCGCCTCCCGACGTACCAGACGCGCGGACTGCGTTAGTAGTTCCCGCCCCGACTATCGAGAATCCGATGTACTGATGCTCCGTTCCGGTGTAGTCTGGTAAAACCTTCCAGCCTCTTGCTTTCGCCGCTATTCCTTGTGTCGCCATAGTCACGTCGATGTACGTACCTGTACCTCTCCTAACAAACGTAGGCGCCAGACCTGTGTTCAGTACTACTAGATCCAGAGTACCCACCCAGTCGGTTAGTATCCTGCCGCGAGTGTCGGTGATAGGAGATCCCCACTCCGCTGCTTTTGCATTAAAGTCTCCCAGCACTACGCATTCTCCTCCTGTATTCCCCACTTCCTGCATGATCTCGTCCATCTTCCTCTCATACTCACCCACTGTTATGTTCGGAGAAACATAACAGCAGACCAGCTGCATCTTCTCCATCCGGACGATCACGTATCCTTCCTTCGGTTTAATTTCATACACTCGCAGCTTTCTATTGTAGATTCGTACAGCGGCCCTTCCAGTCGTATCCACAAACCATCCTCTTTTCTTAGCCGCTGTTGGGTTTGGCTCCGCCGTCACCAGCACGTCGATATTCTTTTCTACGGCGGCAGCCTCGGCGAGATCATGTGCTAATCTCGCCGTTCCCACGTTCGTTTGTAGTACTCTCAGCTCTCGGATCTTATTTCCTGTGTTCGCCATTTCTTAGACTCGGACTCCTTTCACGCTCTCTTTCATACTGTTTCCACTCGCGCGCTCTTCCTGGGACTAGTCCTTAGTGGTCCCTACTTTCAACCAGTCGGTTGAACTTTGGACATCTTCTTGAATTCGCCACATGCCCGGTCACATCGCAGTTGAGACATCTGATTGTTTCTGTCTTGCATTCCGACGCTATGTGACCCTCTTTGCCGCATCGGAAGCAACATCCTCTTCTGTTCTGCCCTTTACAGTTCCATTGCTTGTGTCCAAAGGCTAGGCATCTCAAGCATCTTGGTATTTCTGTCCTTGCTTCTATGACCCGACAGGAGGTATACTCTACCCTAATTCTTCTCATTCTTAGGATCTTTTCGGCCGCGTCTTCGTCGACATCCATCACTGCACTCATCATCCCTCTTTCTCCACCCCGTGTCTCGGTCCAGGTTTTTATTATGTCACATGCCCGCTCTTTACCTGCTGCTTCCTCTGTGGCCTTTTGGATCACATCCTCCGTTGTGTTGGGTGGGATTTCTTGCATCAAGATTCTTCTCTTTACGACGCCCCCTTTTGCCACTGCTCTCGACACACATGTGCTACCAGAGAGGAGTTTCTTCACTTCCTCCGCCATTTCCCTTCCTCCTCCCAGTTCCAGTGATATTCCTTGATTTCTGGTCTGTCTGATCCTTTTTATGTCGATGGATTTTCTTCCTGTGAGGTTACTTTTCACTTCTGTCATAAGGTCCGCAAATGATTTTTCCTTGTTTTTGCTGATAAGTACTACTCCACATTGTTCTCTGGGCTTGGTGTTAATGTTTGCCCACCCTCTTCTGGATTTTTTGCCTAGGAGCGTGATCGTCACACCCCTTCCTCTTGCTGCCCACTCCAGGATTCTCCTCGATGTCTCAACTCCTAGCGATGTTGGCGTGTGGATTCCCACTCTTTCTCTTCCTAGCTCCTCCATCTTCTGTACCAGTTTCCTGCATGTCTTGAGGAACTTCACCGACTCGAGTTCTTCCTTCTTGTTTGGGAGAAGTTTGAATCCATATTTCTCCTTGTCAATCCACGTTCCATCTACATGAGCAGACATCGTGACTCTCACAGTTCCCAGGCCTCCATCCTCATCTACCTCCGCTGGAACACCTGGTAGGTCAGGAAACATACCTTTCACCGTTTCCATGGCATTTTTGTCCTCGTCGTTGTTGGTAACAAATACTGCCACGTCTGCTGCTATATCAGAGATGTCCCCCTCTTTCACTTCAGTTCTTTGGAAGACTTCCTCCGGCCAGTCCTCATTTAAGAACTCTGTTATTTCCTCGTACTCGCATATTGCCATTTTTTCCGTGATGGCGTCCACCCTCCTTTTAATGGCTTCTGGGTTCTCTAGGTCCACTTGAACACCCATTGTCGCCATTTTCTTGACTTTCAAGGGCTCCATGTTCGTCTGCACACCTCTGGATGTCGTGCAAACAGACTTCCTTGGAACCTCTTCTTTCTTCTTGCTTTCCTCCAGTTCCTCGGTATAATCGAACAACCGGTTTCTCAGGTTGTCGACCTCCTGCTTTATGACAACCCTTGTATTTGGCACCTCAACCATGAGTTTTTCAAGGGCCGCTACACTATCCTGGAGGCGTTCCAACTTTGTTCTTGCATTACAGTTGGGTGTTTGCTCCTCTTCCTCCGATTCATCATCGGAACTGCTGTCAGAGCTGGTCGATTCCCCTTCTTCCCTTGCGTTTTCTTTCCTTTGACTCTTCGCTTTATTTTTTTCGTCCTTCTGTCTGTTCTCTTCTCCCTCTTTTTCTCTTCCTATTCTCTTTCTTTCTTCTTCTCTCTTGGTTTGCAGTTCCCCTCTTACTTCCCTTGTTTCCCTCTTACCTTCTCTTTCTTTTCCCTTGCTTCTGTTTGCGCTGGTTCTAGATCCGGGGTCTTCCTTTTCTTCCACTTCTCTTCTCCATCTTTTCTCCCCTTGATTCTCGTCCCTTTCTTTTTCCCCGCCTCTTCTGTTTTCTTTTTCGCCCCCGCTGCTCTCTCTTCCGCCTTTTTTGTTTTTCTTTTTTTGTCCCATCTTCCTTCCCACGAGTTGGGTCGTGTTGATCTGTCCAGTGGGGCAGTGCGCCCTTGCCCCGCCAAGGCTGTTTTCCCCTCGGGTTCGCCATCTCCCTTAGGCATCGCTTGTAGCCCACTACGTTACCCCTGGGCCATGCACCCCTTCGGCACGATGGTGTTACACCTTGAGGTTGGGGTGGCGGTATACTAGGATGGTGCATAGCCGCAATCCCTATGCATATCCGTTTGTTTTCAGTGGTTTCCTCCACTGGTTTTTAAATTCGTGGAGGTTTTCTCCTCGGGTATAGGTTTGGGTATCAGGACGTGTTTGATGGTAGGGGTGGGTGTCATATGATAGTTGGGGGGTAATAACTATCACACAGGGACAGGTTAGGAGCTGGGTTGAAGGACAGCGGTCAGCTGCTCCAAATTGTCGCCTTTTACGATGAGCAGGAGAAGCTGTGGAGGTATTCTACTTGAGAGGCCCGCCTCCACACGGGGAATATATATCATACTAGTGTCGTCATCTATCTGGGCTTGATAACGTAATCGAAGATTTTTTAAATGAGATAGCCGTCGGGTTATTTTTGAAAGATTATTCAATTCCCTATTCAGCAATATAAAAATAACATAATTATTTATACAGAGTGTCCAAATTATTTTTTTTATTTAATTAATTTACACAAAAAAAGATTATGTCTAAAAGAATATGATGTAATTTATTTATTTGGAAATATATTTTACTGCTGTCAGAAAACAAAAAAAATATGTTTTTGACAAATAAACATAGCTTTTGGCTAAGGCCATCGGTACATAATTCGCAAATATTTCACGGCTATCCCTACTTTTTCTGTCTTTACACGGCAAATTACGTGTAGTAAATTTCACACTGGTATGGATATGTAAACATTACTAGAATGTCACTCTACTTGACGATGTCATCATTAACTTTAAAGAGATGGCTTTTGAGTGTTTTTGGATAACTGTTATTTGTATAATTGCAAGTTATTAATTCAGTTAATAAATGTGATAATTTTTTCACTAGCTATGTATCCAGTGATTGTAATAATTTATATGTACAACAAAAACTAATATTCAATCGAGAAAAGAGGAAAAATGTTAAAGTGATTTTTTAATAATTTATTGTTAATATGGAAGGCTTACAATTATTTTGAACATATTTGACAAAAAAATACTTGGATCACAGAAAATATTCATGATTCTTTGCTTGGATCTTCCATAAATAATTAACAATAAATAATGTTTTATTAAGTTCCCGTCTTAAATCAATTATTTATGAAATATATTGACAATATTATTTAATCAACAACTCAAAATATTCCCGATGCCATGACAAATATTTAAAATATTTAAAACTGTCACTGTCTTGTCATCATATTCTATTTGACTCAGTGCGTTGTATGAAAAAATATAGGTATGGATCCCGCGTAAGAAAAAAAAGTTGACTAATAGCAAGCTGAAAATTTTTTACCAGTTCAATTGTGTCTATTTGGACAAACTTTGATATATGGGAACATTGGGAACACTGGAACAGGGGAAGTTTTAATGGTGGAACAGGATAAAAATGTGGAACGTCGGACTACGAAAACGTCAGATGTATTTTGTCGGACAGAACTTCCAATTGATTTGTTGCCCTTTCATTAAACACTCATGCAAAAATCAGACTGGTGTTTATAACCAACTGCGCATTTTAATGAGTGGAACACAAAGAACATGTCAAATAACAGGATTCATGTTGGTTAGTAATAGCAGTATGAGTTTAATGAAACGGTAACAAATCAATTGGAAGTTCTGTCCGACAAAATGCATCTGACGTTTTCGTAGTCTGACGTTCCAAATTTTTAACCTGTTCCACCATTAAAACTTCCCCTGTTCCAGTGTTCCCATATATCAAAGTTTGTCTGACTAGACACCGTTAAGCTATTAACAATCAACCTTTTTTTATGCGGGTTCCAGACCTAATAGCGAATGTTCGATTTGGAAAATATCACCACGGACATGGTGTCCATTTTTTCGAATCCTAAAAAACTAATAAATGTTTTTAAAAAATTTAAACGCAAAATGAAAGACAAAATCATTATCGAGTGCCAAAAGTCCCTTATAATGAATAAAAAGTTTCTTTTAAAAGATATATTTGAAATTAAAAATCGCACTACATTTTCTCTTAGATTTCACCCCTGTAACTTAATAAAATAAACATTATAGAAGTTTTCAGGGACTTTCGGCCCTCGGCAATGACGTAATCTTTCATTCTGCGTTTAAATTTTTCAAAAATACTTATTAGTTTTCTCAGCATTCGCAAAAAATGAATCCCCATTTGAATAGCATTGAAGCTGAAAATACGTACCCATCCCCTTAAATTCAATGTTCAAGCTGCCACCCACCTACCTCTTGGCAGTTTGAACATTTCTTTTAAGCAAAAAGCAATTATTATTTGTTAAATAAACATTTTTTCTGTTTCCTGAGAGCAGTAAAATATATTTTGTATTAAATCTATTACATACATTCTTCTTTTTGTCAATTTATTTACTTAAAAAAATATCGTTGTATTTATTTGGATTATTTAAAATAATTATGTTAATTTTTATATTACTTTATAGAGAATAACCTTTTAAATGAGCTTCTACACGACTTGTATTCTTATTAAAAAAATCATCGATTACGTCATTACACCTATATGGATGACATCATTAGCATAATGTATATGCAAAAAAAATCATAATTTAATAATAAAAATTGACCTGTTTCGGGATTACTCCTCAAGGTGATCGGCTTACGAAATAACGAATTTATTCTTTCCATTTGCACCATAGAGTAATGAAGAATTCTATGAAAAATTATAATTGAATTATAATTGAATCTACTTTTCTTAAGTTTAAAAAGTTTTGACATGGGTGTTAGTAAATAAGTATGAAAAATTTTAAGGGCTAATTCTACATGAAAAATTAATGCCAGTTTGCTCTATAAACATATGTCCGCAAATGCTTAGTTTCGGAGATACGGGGTGTTGAAATTTTTGTTTCAAACTGCCAATTTATTTATTTCTCTAAGACCAGTTGAGCTATGAAAATGAAATTTGGTGAGTTTTAGGAGGTAGTTATTACGAATTTTATGACATACAATTAAGAATTTTGTATTCATCATTGGCGCGCCTACGGGCAATGGTCTGAATTATTTTAAAGAAAAAAATAGTACGCCACTGAGATATTTCGAATTAGAAATTATTTTTAAATTCCACGTCTAATTTATGATAAAAAACCTTTCTTGCCTTTTGTTCATAAGATGCACCGTTTTTATGCAGAAAAATAAAATATCTTGGCGCATATTTTTCATTTCTTAATACATCATCAAGAACTATCCAATATAATAATACTAAACTAGAACAATAACAGAAAATATTACTAGTACCATTTCAACTAGGTGCAAAGCTGCAAGAAATGTTTAAAATGATCTCATTTACAGGTAACAGAAGAATTTTATATTCATCATTGGCGCGCGTACGGGTAATGGTCTGAATTTTTTGAAGAAAAAAATAGTACGCCACTGAGATATGTCAAACTAAAAATCATTTTTGAATTCCTCGTTCAATTGACGACAAAAAATCTTTATTGCCTTTTTTTCATATGCGGCGCCGTTTTTATGCAAAAAAATTAAACATCTTAACGTTTACAAAGTATTTGAACTAAGTTTCTATGCATATGGAAACTACCTCAAATACTTGGTAAGCGTTAAGATGTTTTATGTTTTTGTATAAAAACGGCGCCTCGGATGAAAAAAAGGAAAGGAAGATTTTTTGTCGTAAATTGAACGAGGAATTCAGAAATCGTTTTTAATTTCACATATCTCAGTGGCGTACTATTTTTTTCTTAAAAAATTCAGACCATTACCCGTACGCTCGCCAATGATGAATATAAAACTTTTCTGTTATCTGTAAAGGAGATCATTTTAAACATTTCTTGCAGCTTTGCACCTAGTTGAAATCTTATTAGTAATATTTTCTGTTATTGTTTTAGTTTAGTATTATTATATTGGATAGTTCTTGATGATGTATTAAGAAATGAAAAATACGCGCCAAGATGTTTTATTTTTCTGCATAAAAACGGTGCATCATATAAAAAAAGGCAAGAAAGGTTTTTTATCATAAATTAGACGTGGAATTTAAAAATAACTTTTAATTCGAAATACCTCAGTGGCGTACTACTTTTTTCTTTAAAAAAATTCAGACCATTGCCCGTAGGCACGCCAATGATGAATACAAAATTCTAAATTGTATGTCAAAAAATTCGTAATAACTACCTCCTAAAATGCACCAAATTTCATTTTCATAGCTCAACTGGTCTTAGAGCAATAAATAAATTGGCAGTATAAAATAAAAATTTCAACACCCCGTATCTCCGAAACTAAGCATTTGCGGACATATGTTTATAGAGCAAACTGGTATTAATTTTTCATGTAGAATTAGCCCTTAAAGTTTTTCATACTTATTTACTAACTCCCTGTAATTACGTACTTATTACTTTATAAAAAAATGCTTTTAATTTTTAAAGAATTTGTTTAGGACGTCATCTATAGACGTAAATTTACGTTGTCTTTTATAAATTTTATAAATTAATTCTGGAAGTTGTAAATATTTTATAAAAATAAAAGATCATGTCAGAATTCAATATAATTAAGTATATTTTAATTTCAGAACAGAAAAAAAAGCGTCTTAAAATACAGGTGTTGCCAGAGAAAAAACTAAAGGTGAAAAGGAACTTAGGGTAATGAAAAATACAAAGATGTCTGTATCAAATGCTTTTTTAATGAGCCGTCCGTCCTGCAAAACAAAGCACAATAAATACTTTGTGAGTGCAATAAATCTTGTTTTTCTCGTTACTTCAAGACCATTTTATCTTGTACTAATTGCCAGCAATCTGATGAGGTACAGGAACATTTAATTTACTACATATTTTTAAATTATGTAGTATACAGGGTGATTCGTTAAGAATGTCCATTCTATGAATTGTACATTCTAGACCTCAAAGTTTAGATTAAATCCAAATCACTTAAATAAAATGTGGTTTTCATACTGAGTTACAGGGTGATTTATTTAAAAATTTAATAACGATTTGTACCCAGGCCTAAACTATGTGACATATCCTTATTATAATTGACAGAATGTGTAGGTACTGCACACCCTAATAAATTATGTTAAATAATTGTTTCTGGCTAATACCAGAGGCGTACCACAGGGGGAAGTAAATGATTGACCCTTCTCAAATTCTACGACACTGACGGAATTACTGTCTTTGCCTAATTTTTCGATTCTCCAATACTTATTATGTAAATAATACACTCTTCATTCGTAACGATAAAATAATTAGTTTTCGAGAAATTTTAAATTAAAAATGAAGTGGCACAGTACTTTAATCAAAATAACTGTGCCATTTAATTTTTATATTTATATGTCCTAAAAACTAATGAATTTATCATTATGAATAATATTTATATTATTTATATAGAGCGTTTTGAAGAAACGAAAAATTGCGCTAAATTAACAATTCTGCCACTAGCGTAGAATTTGGGAAGGGTCAACCATGCACTGTACCCTGTCGTAAGCCTCTGGTAGTAGTCAGAAAAATATATTTAACATAATTCGGTAAGGTTAACCTACATGCACAATACCTACATTTTCTACCAAGTTTGTTAAGATAATTAGACAGTTTAAAAGATATTTTAAATAGCTTAAAAGTAATGGGTACAAATAGATTTTAAAATTTTAAATATAACACCCTATAACTCAGTAAGGAAACACATTTTATTGAAATGATTTGGGTTAGATCTTAATGTTTTAAGGTGTATATAATCTACAACTCAGCGATTGGACATTCTTAATGAATCACCCTGTATACACTAGTGGTCAGAATTCCTGAAACTTTTAAAAATTTAGTTTTGTCAGCAACATCCCTGTTCTTTACACGACTTATGTATTAGGCTTTTACATTCTATACATTAATACGTTCAAACTTGACCATAGATTTTCTACTAAATTTAGATCGTGACTATGTCCAGTTTCATTGTTCAAGGCAGAAAGTAACTTCATTGTTTCTCAACCATTCCATGAAGGACATGGCCGTATGACAGAGCGCTCCATTCAACTTCCAGATTATTGAAAATCCCCTTCAAATTAATCACATAATCGGCAGTAGTTTGGGTTGCACTATTTGTTACGGTTTTATTTTTGCGTTAAACCATTGTTAATTCAAAACAAGAGATTTCGCAAAATTGAGAAAAGGAAGCAACGAAACACCATATTACATCCAGTAATACCCATCAGAAGATATTCAAAGCGACAATAATGCGACATTTTAAGGGCTTATGATAAAAATTTAAAAAGATAGGAAATAAGTAAAATATCACACAAACATTTAAAATAACCAATACGTTGAGATTTATTTTGTCGAAAACCAAACAAACATATGAGAAATCAGAGAAAGGCATCTCCAAAATATTAAAAGATTATTAAATTTTCTATTCAGTAATGTAAATATTAACACAATAATTGTTTATACATGTAGTCCAAAATAAGTGTTTTTAATCAAATTAATTGCCACAAAAAGAAGAATGAATGTAATTTATTTAATTCAAAATACATTTACTGCTGAATGAAATAGTACAACAAGTGAGAAAAAAGACATATTTCTCACGAGCGCACAAGTTTGTTGGCAAACCAAGCGGGGGAGAAATATGTCATTTTCTCATTTGTTGTACACTGTACTTTACTAGAGTCTCAAGAGTTCAAATTTCAAAATTAAATAATTTAGGTGCTTATGGGTATATTATATCTGAAATAAAATACATATACATATATATCTTCTTCTCAAGGTGTCTATCTTCTGGAGATGTTGGCGACCACATTGACCCATCTTATTCTATTTACGGCAGCTCGAAATAGATCAGTTGACGTTAGACCAGTCCACTTTCTAAGATTGGTCGGCCAGGATATACGTCTACGTCCAGGGCATCTACTGCCCTCAATCTTGCCTTGTAGAATCAACTGTAGCAGTCGGTATTTTTCATTACGCATAATGTGGCCGAAGTAAGCCAATTTTCTGTTCTCTACGGTGTTAATTATTTCTTTGTCTTTTCTTAGCCTCTGGAGAATAGTTATATTAGTTGTGTGGTGTATATATGAGACCCTCAATATACGTCGGTAGTACCACATTTCAAACGCCTCTAACCGTTTTATGGCATTTTCTGCCAGGCTCCAGCTTTCAACCCCGTAGAGGAGGACACTAAGGACGTAATATCTGAGAAGTCTTATGCGTATATTGATACTTAAAAACAAGTTGCACAGAATTTTGCTAAGACTGTTAAAGAGCTTCTGGCTTTTTCAATACGAGTTCTTATTTCGTAGCTATGATCCCAAGTATCCTTAATGTTGCAGCAGTGATAGCATATTTTCTGTTTTCTCTCTAGCGGTGTATTGTTTACGGTAATTTGGGCGTTTATGTTGGTGTTTTTACTAATGATCATTATTTTTGTCTTCTTACAGTGTGTTACATGCTTCTACAGTATTATCCATGATCCTTTGGAGATCCTGCGCACTATCTGCCAGCAATACTCTATCGTCTGCATGTCTAATATTATTTATAAGTTATCCATTTACTGCAATACCTTCTTCTGATTCGTCCAAGGCCTCTCTAAAGATGTTTTTAGAGTATATGTTAAATAATGCTGGTGACAGTATGCAACCCTGTCTAACCCCTTTTTCGTAGGTATATGTAGGTATTTAATATTCTTATAATTTATAAGTAAGTATTATACGTTATTTATTTAAAATGATAATTAACAATTATTTTTCAACAGTTTTGAAAGGTAATTCCTGGTAAGTTTTGCTTCAACACATTTTGTTTGACAACATGAATCGTGTTTGTATTGTGCATGTTACCATGGAAACGACTATCATATTTTATGTATGGAAAACCTGAGAACCAGTGAGAAAAATTATTTCTCATTGCAATGGCTGACTTTTCGCACTGCGTGAGAAATTTTTTATTCTGAATATATGTAAACTAGTGAGAAAAGTTGCATATCCACAGAAAAAGAACAAAAAAAAAAGGTTATTTGACAAATAAACATTGCTTTTCGCTTTAATTCAAAGCGTAAGCTATCACCCACCACCCTATTGGTAGTTTGAACATTTGATATAAGCGAAAGGAAATGTATATTTTATGAAATAAATATGTTTTATGTTTTCTGACAGCTGTAAAATGTATTTTAAATTGAATAAATTACATACATTTTTCTATTTAGGTCAATTTATTTAATTTATCAAAAATTATTTTGAGCAACCTGTAAAAACAATAATAATTATGTTAAAGTTTATGTTACTATATAGAGGATTGAATAAACTTTCAAACGAGCTATCACACGACCCCTATTTTCACTTAAAAAAACTATCGATTACGTCGCCACGGTCAGATGGATGACGTCACTAGTATGATATGTATGCCAAAAAATTATAATTGAATAATAAAAATTAACCTTATTCAGGATATTTCCTTAAAGTCTTACGAAATACCGAATTTATTCCAAACATTTACACCATACTGTATATAAGCGCTTATATATTGTCAAGCTCAAAACTTTTACCTTACTATTACAGAAGATAAACTGAAGATCTATTGGCGTAACCCCCAATATAAGCAACAGTCTAAACTTTGTAGACCAGAAATCCCAAAGGAAAGTCAAAGAACGACGAGGCGTAATCAATAAAATGGAGGCGCAAATTGTTTTGAAAGCCATGTGACAAGGGTTTATACTCTGGATATATTTTGTATTGAATTCGACAGAAATTACTAAAAAGATATTCTGGGGAGAAGAATATTTTTGCAATATTTGATTGACAGGTATGCAAATATAGGAGTATAAAAGGTATGAATATATTGTTAAGAATATACTTATGTTGGAGATATTAAATAATGAAACGAAAAAATTTAAAATATTTTTTCCGTACAAGGTATGATCAGAAACAACCTTTAAAATACAAAAAATAGGAGTAGTGGAGTCACTGAAGGTGAATATGAGCTATTACCTCCGATTTCGTTGAACCTCCATCGATTTGCATGAAAATTGGTGAGTGGTTAGAGGATATCTCGAGGAACAAAGGTGACATGGTGCCAACTTGCGCTTTTACCCTGGGGGTGGATGCCACCCCTTCTCGGGGGTGAAAATTATTTTAATAAAAATAACTCCATAATTCGATAGAGGGACAAATTTCAAGCAAAATTTGTTATATAAAGTTATTAAAATAAATCAAAACTTTTTGAGTTATTTTAAAGATCAAAGATTTTAATTTTTCTTGAGAAAAATGCATGATTTTAACCAATTTTTCATCAATAACCCAAAAAGTGAAGTTTTTACAAAAAAGTTATTAGTATGAAAATTGAAGCCAATAAAAAATGAAATAAACCGCCTACTACAAAAACCTTTTAATGTTAACTAAAAGTGAGTTATAGGTAATTGAATGTATATTTTTTTCGGCGAGTAAAAAACTCTAAGTATTCAAGCTGAAATAACGGGAAACTGAGGCATTTTATAACATAAACTTATTAAACATTTGTCAAAGTACTTAAAAATATCTAATAAATGAGCCCGCGAACATGCTGATAGCGTTAAAATTTATAATTCAAAAATTTTTTCAAAATTTATCTTTTAAAAATTTTACCAAAAGATGTTATTGTTTTTTTTTTTTTAATATCTTCGTTCGTATTTACGATATCAGGTTCATATAAAAACTGTTTGAAAGATAATTCCAAGTGCTGTTTAAGTACGTTAAATCTAATCTTTTAAACCCCTTACTTTTTTAAAAATAAAAGGGTAAATGACCCCGGTTGCATGGTTCCCACAGCAAAATTTAAGATTTAAACGTTTCTATCTCGGTTATTTTTACCCTATAGAAACAGTAAAACAGGTAAAATATTTGCCACAGAAAAAACAAAAATTGGTTTATATATACTTTTTTACGTACATTGAGTATTTTTGGAGTTATTATCAAAAGAATATGAGAATTACAATAATTTTAAAAATTATGATTTTTTTAAATTATACCTTTTTTTCAAAAATATGCATTCTAAACCGATCAAAATTATCGAAAACATTACTTATGCTAATATAAAGAAATTTTTTAAGGATTACTATTGATTTTAATTTTTGTGGAAATGGCGTATGTTTTATTTTTCACTTTTTCCTATAAAATTCGAAACGGTTCTTTTATTTTCATTAAAACTTGCTTAATTTTGACGCTATTACCTGGTTCTGAAGCTCATTTGATAGGCATTCCGAAGTACTTTGGCAAATGTTTAGCAGGAATATTTTATACATTGCATCGTTTTCCCGTTATTTAATCTTGAATGCTTAGATTTGAGTACTCGTCGAAAAAAATACACATTCAATTGCCAATAACTCACTTTGAACTAACATTAGTTTAGTTCTTTATATGAGGAATGTATTCAGTTTTTTATTATCTTCAATTTCAGTGATAATAATTTTTTTGTAAAAGCTTATAGTTTTTTATTTATACGTGAAAAACCGATTTAAAACATGCATTATTTTACGAAAAAAATAAAATCTTTGGTCTTTAATAACTCAAAAAGAGTTGATTTATTTTAATACCTTTATATAACAAATTTTGCTTATAATTAGTCCCTCTATCGACTTATGGTATTATTTTTAATAAAATAATTTTCACCCCCGAGAAGGGGTTGCATCCACCCCCAGCGTAAAAGCGCAAGTTGGCATCATGTCACCTTTGTTCCTTGAGGTATCCTCTAATTACTCACCAATTTTCATGAAAATCGATGGAGGTTCAACGAAATCGGAGGTAAAAACCTTCAGTGACTGCACTATAGTAAAAGAGAAGACAAACAAATCTCTTAATTTTATTATTAATTATTATTAAACGCATTTCTTTACTTTCAATAGTTTTCATCAAATTTTTAGACGTAAATTTGACTGACTTTTCTTCAATGCAAATAAATGAAAATTTGCAGACATATGCATTTGCGGGAATAATACACGAATAGTCAATAAGTTTTTTTTAGGTTTATTAATTGTTTAAATAAAAAAAAAACGATCTTATTGGAAAATGCTTAAAATCTCTTGTTTTTACAATGTAGAAATTTGAAATTTTACAGATTGTAGCTAATAATATGGACTATACATAATTTCATTTTTACGTTAATTGTTTACGTTATGCTTCATAAATAAACATTAAAGTTTCAAATTTCGAACGCTCATATATTTGTTTATATATTTATAAATCGGCGTTTGTTCGTGTCAAATTTCAATATGATACGAAACAAAACTTCAACCAAAACTCGAATTAAAAAAATTCGTGTTTTTATCGTAGTCTAATAAAAACCACCGGTAGAGACATTTTGTGCTATAATTAACATTAGAATTCGTTTTGTCGTATTAATTAATTAATTAAACGTTTTTCTTTACTTCAATCGTTTAGGTCAAATCTTTGGACGTTAATTTGACTGCCTTTTCTTCAATGCAAATGACTAAAAATTTGCAGATATATGCATTCGCGGGAACAATACACGAATAGTCAATAAAAAATTTTTTGTTTATTAATTGTTTAAATAAAAAACGATTTCAACGGAAAATGCTTAAATTCTCTTGTTTTTGACAATGAAGAAACTTGAAACTTTTACAGATGGTAGCAATTATATGAACTAGACATAATTTCACTGTTTTCGTTAATTGTTTACGTTATGCTTCATAAATAAACAATAAAGTTTTAAATTTTTTGCCGATTCCGACTACTTTTCATGTTGGTACATCATATGTTTTATACATATTTTAATAAACATGACGATATAATTTGATGTTTGAAAAGTGTAAGACTAAAAAATAAAAAATAAAAAAATATGAAAAAAATATTTTTAGGAAACGCTTTCCTTTAGTTACGAGTGAGTAAAATTTAACATATAATAAAATCAACTAAAAAGCAAAAGATAAATAAAATTGAAAAAATCTAACACATTCGTTAAAGAAAAGCGTGGGGCGAAAACCGTTTATTCGATGAAGACGCACCACGATTTACTTTGATGAATGTGTTAGATTTTTTCATTTTTTTTTATTTTTTGCGTTTTAGTTGATTTTTTTATAATATGTTTAATTTTCCTCACTCGTAACTAAAGAAAAGCGTTTCTTAAAAATATTTATTTCATATTTTTTTATTGTATATTAGTATCTTAGATTAGATATCGACGAATCTTAAAGGTATCGTGGGTTTCGCACACCTCCACTGAAGATATTCTTCAAATGATGAATTCAATAGAATTCATAAGAGGACCTAAATACCCTCTACTTCGCCTTATAATACACAGAAAGGTGGAGGGAAAGAAATGGATTGGTTGAAAGTGCTTTCATGGTTGCATAATATTAGACAATGGTGTGGTTCCACAGGTGAAGAATTATTTCGCGCAGCAGCCGATAGAGAACGGTTTCAGGGACTGGTAAACATGATGACGGCCAATGTATGAATGATACGGCACCTAAAGAAGAAGAAGGTCAGATAAGAAGATTGTCTTATTTTGATTAGCCGCAAACCACTAACGTTGTTAGCGCGAGAATCATTTTTGTGTAGTCTTTTTCTTTATATACCACCTCCGCAATGAAGGTTGGCAATTATCGTGGTTATTTTGACCTTCGGGGCAGCTGCTCTGAACAGTTGCCTTGTGCTGCAACCAAACCATTCTCTCAGGTTATTCAACCAGGAAACGCGTCTCCTTCCTACACTTCTCATGCCCCTTTATTTTCCTTGAATTATGAGGCTCAAGATGTTATACAGGGTGTCTGCGTAACTTGGAACCATATGGGAAACTTATTATTTAATATCAATTTTACGAAAAAAAAATCATTCTGTATAAAGTGCTCTGCATAGTCTAAAACCTAAGATGCAATCATCAGATATCAAATTTTGTCAACGGTATACGAGGTATGTCAAAAAATATGAATTCCGCTCAAGAGCAAACTACCTTTATATTTCAAAATATCAAAAAATTTTATTATGAAAAGTCATTTGTAATTAAAAACCATATTTAAATCTGCAATAACAGCCTTCTACTTGAAAAATAAATTCTGAAATTTTCCTAAATTACCGATTCCGAACATCATTTTTATTTATTAGACATGTAATAACTCTTTTATTAATAATTTTAGGAAAAAAAGTTATTCCTCATAAAAATCTGTGCATGGCCTAAACCTCAAGATGCAACCATCAGTTATCCAAGTTTGTTAATTTTATACGAGGTTTGTCAAATAATATGAATTTAGAAAGAATTTAGAAATCATATTATTTGACACACCTCGTATAAAATTAACAAACTTGGATAACTGATGGTTGCATGCTGAGGTTTAGACCATGCACAGATTTTTATGAAGAATAACTTTTTTTCCTAAAATTATTAATACAAGAGTTATTACATGTCTAATAAATAAAAATGATGTTCGGAATCGGTAATTTAGGAAAATTTCAGAATTTTTTTTCAAGTAGAAGGCTGTTATTGCATATTTGAATATGGTTTTTAATTACAAATAACTTTTCCCAATAAAATTTTTTGATATCTTGAAATATAAAGGTAGTTTGCTCTTGAGCGAAATTCATATTTCTTGACATACCTCGTATACTGTTGACAAAATTTGATATCTGATGATTGCATCTTAGGTTTCAGACTATGCAGAGCACTTTATAAACAATGACTTTTTTTCGTAAAATTTATATTAAAAAAGTTTCGCATATGGTTCCAAGTTAGGCAGACACCCTGTATTATCTTTTCCCTCTCATCACATGTCCGAGATATTGCAATTTCCTTCTCTCTGCCTATTCTCCTTTACACTTCTATATTCGTGCATCTATCTAGCAGTCAATCAGTCAACAGTATCCAACCTTGCCTGACCCCTCTCCTTATCTCCATTTGTTCTGACAGTTCTCTTCCAAGTTTCACATTTGATCGTTGGTTTTGTGCAGTACTTAAAATTAAATTTCTTGTTACAAAAAAAAACTTGAACAAAGTAAGTTATCAATCGAAATAGCACCGAAAACGACAATAAATATCGTCTCCATGCCACCAGATTGACAACAGGTGGAATACTTTCTTTGGTTACACCTCCTGAGATTTTCAAAATTTATAAATCATACAGGATGCCGAGGAAATTAAGATGAGAGAATTTTAAATAGTTCACAACTCATCTGCTCAGCGTGGTAAAAGCTCCAACAAGAAAGATTCCTTAATACTCAAACAAAAGAGTAAATGCATTAAAAATGTATAAACATTCTCAATTTCTAATGAATTTCACAAATGAACTAGTTCATCCGTGATATTTTTTTCTTTGCAATTCGGAAAGACCCAAAGTGTGGTACGTGGAAGAATCTGAGAGTGGAGGATATGGGACTACTGATGAGGGAGAAACAACCCCCGAAACCGGTATAGACTCTTCCTGCACTCTCAGATTTTATTATAGTATTATGCAGCTGCTGCATTTTCGTGTTGCAAAGAAATTGAGAATGTATATACATTATTAAAAAAAGTTGACTTCATTGTGACTAAGAAATGTTACTTGTTGTAGTTGGCTCACCACGGTGCCCCGGGTGGGTACCGGTACGTCAAAACCGCTAATATTTTGGAATTTATTCTGATACTATCAAGGATTGACCAAATCATGCGGGGATGATCGAATCCATTTGGTTCGTCTAAGAGTTACAGCGAGCCATCTAAATAGTTCATACTCTTCTCTTTAGCTGGTTTGCACAGTTGAATGAATGGAGCGGTTGATCAGAATTCAGAAGAGGTAGCCTGGATACGAAGATTCGGGTTTCCTGGATATTCGAGATGTCGTTGTGGACTAGAAGTTAAAGAATATTAAATAGTTTATTCTATTTTTAGTCATTTGCAGGATAGGTTTGGGGCAGTTTTATAATTTAAGCTTGGTACCCGCATTGTAAGTATTTGATATCGTACGAATTGCGTAGTTTAGTTAAGTGTAAATATTTTCACAGCGATGTGAATCTAAACCAGACCTTCTGCGTGATAGTAAGATCAATATATATTGGTTAAACCATCCGGTTCGTCCCGATAATTTTAGTTTCTTTTCTTGTTCTTCTTCATTTTAGCCTTCTGTCGTGCATTTATGGACGTAGGTCTCTCCCAACTCCTTCCATCGGTCTCTATCCTGAGCAACATACTTCCAATCTGTTCCGGCTATCGTTTTATGTCGTCTACTCATCTCATCTGTGGTCTTCCTCTTGGTCATCTAGTTTCTTAAGGTCTCCAATACTGGTAGCATTCCAACGTTGGTCCTTTTATCTAGCGATGTGGCCTGCGAAGCTACATTTGGGTATGGAAATTTTTGTTGTAATAACGTCGACTTTTGTTTTTGATCTTACCCAGTCGTTCCTCTTTTTAATCTCATAGTAGTATATCTAGCATTGCTCTTTCCATTTCCCTTTCTGTTGTGGCTAGTTTATTCATATTGGCATTGGTTAGAGTCCATGTTTTGACATCCATATATCATGATTAGAAGGATACTGTAACAAAAAAAGAATGTGTGTGTACTTTGTACGCACGTAAGAAGATATTCTTCTATTATATAGGTAATTTCAACGAAGTAAATATACTTAACAAGCTATTTGTATTTTATTTAAAAATTAAACAAACTTTCTAATTTACCACTTTCAAAAAAAAATTATTAAAACAACCAAAAATAAAAAAAAATATATGAATCGCCCAGTATTCGAACCCGCGTCGTTCCAATCTCGGAGCTAACGCCCTACCAACTACTCTAGCGAGGTCATTGCAACTGACATGTAAGTTTGGGATATAATTACACAACACGGCGTGTAAAAATGTTGTGCCTACATAATATTTTATTATTTTACTACAGAGAAACACAAATCCAAAAACACAAGAATTATAATAAATAATACATTTAATATACTATACATTTAATAATATACATATAATACTTTTAATGACTTATCTGCACGGATACAGATACATACATACCTATTTTGAAAGATTAGCAAGGAACTACATACTGTCTGTGTGCGCAGGCGCGCAGATTTATGTACAATTTTACCCTCAATCGAATCGCCGCTAAAGAAGAATATCTTCAAAAAAAGAAACTTCTGTTAGAGTGAAAGTAAAGAGGATGATAACCAACGAAAGTAAGGAAACGAAATTAACTAGATGTAGCTAATGGAACAAAAATGACAAAAATTAAGGGAGCCTTCTACGTTGAGAAGTCGGAGTAAGAAAATACTACTTTTGTAGTAGTATTCGTAGAGGAAGATGCAAAGATGTAGAAATAGATGGACTGATTATAGAAGTATGAAGAGACAGAGGCAAACTGAATGGAGTGGCTAGCAAGAGATGCAAGAGAACGACAACTTGACACTCAAGGATGGATACGGCCAATTTGCATGCCTGTCAAAGAGGGTAGCTCAAAGTAGGTAGTGATTATAACTAAAAAGGGAAATATTAAAATAAGAATAATGTACTGAAAATGAATAAAGATGAATAATTTTCAAATAAGAACAAATTAAATAAACCTAACAAATCATGGGCACCAAGAAAATGATCTTCGATCACTCTCCCAGGTATCTTACATTGCTGTCAAATATTAACTATATTAAATATATAAATAAATGTAAATATAATGGAATAATAAGAATAAATGATATACAAGATAAGTAAATATTTATTAAAAATAACTACTAGATCTTTAACAATCTCGGAGTTAAACCAAATGCATATTATGTGACTCTAAAATGACAAAAGTTATAGTTTATACTAAGATGCATATCTAATATAACAACATTCATGTTATATATTACAAAATTATATACCTCTTACTTACATGTAGGGTACAACTCACACGAGACCCTTTACCAAATGGTTATAGTACGCTTGCTACGTACAACTAAATTAAAACCCGAAAAATATGACTAATAATATAAAAACAGCAGGCACAAGCCTGACCATAAGAAACTACGATAATCAATTAAGCAAAATTAATGAATAAAAGTTATAGAAATGAAGATAAGATAAATACTTAAACGACGACCTTAATTAACCGACCAAATGGAATAAAGCGGATAAACAATAAACTGGAAAACAAGCAATTAATATTACAACCTAAGTTTACCCGAATTACTTCAACCAATCAAAGCAAAATAAAGTATAAAAACCTAATTTTCTAGGCTTAATTATTGTGCACAAGAACTTACCGTAGATACAATAGTTTGAAAACTAAATACACTAATATATACAAATATTTTATATTAAAACCAAAGGTAAGCTAAATCTGAAAAAAAATTAATAAACATAGTGCATTAACCAAAACGTCTGACATATAAAATACAGCAGTTACTCAAATCACCACACTAATTGTTCCCAAGCAAACCCAAACGATTCCTAACAGGTTGCTGTTGTATCCTCGAAAATGAGCACCAGGATGGTGCCAAATCATGCCTCCTGTAGGCCCAGGTGTCCAGACGAAAATTGAGCTGAAACGCTCATAGCTTGCTCCCAATGACATACTCCCAAATTGACTTCTGTCGCTGTCTCAGGGCTTCTCGAGATGTTTAAAGGGCCATGACTTCGCATATTTCTTCCAAATGGCTAAAAGCAGATCCATAGTTGTATTTCCCATATAAACATGTGAGCAAAAAGTAGAGAGAAGAAGAAATAAATCAGAAACTTTTTTTAGGAGAAATAATACTGAAAAAGTGACCATTGACTGGGACAAAAACTAATCTCACTTAACCTTGAACATGTAACTGTGACGATATGAAGGGATATAATGACTTTGAAATTAAAATTTAAATATAGAATATGATTTATCTGAGAGAATATGATATTTTTAAAAATATGTTGAATTTATAAAATCATTGGATGTTCAATCAGTTTAAAACCTACAGAGAAATGATAATATTTCCAATATTTATTGAGAATTGCATAATGTTTGATTATGTCTAACCAAAAATCTATTAATATATAATTTTTCCTGAATGGATATTAAATAAAGATCTAAATAATCTATGCAAACTTAACCTAATAGGCTGACTAAGGTAATTTAACAACGAAACTAGTATTTCACATTTTCCATAAAAAAAATTCAACTAAAAAACTATTAGAAAAAAAATATAGACTTGTTACCGGGTGATTTTTATCCAGATTCCATTGATGGTATTTCAATCCTTATTCCAGAAATAATTTGTGGTAACTTTTCAATTTAACCTTGCACTAAAGACAATTAATTAAATGTATCTAATTTTTAATTATCAACCCGCCATTTGCCTAAGCACTTCGACAGTCAGCAGGCACGTGTCGTCCCCTTGCTTCTACGAATACGACGTCTAACCATAGAACACGAAAGATTATTCAACGCTAGGTGGCGTATATAGTACGTTCCATCAGTGATACCAAATCACAATTAGCTGTGGCATCGTTGCAAGAAATTTTAAATATAAAAGATAATAATTAGAAATAGTTAATTACGCGAAAATTAGATAAATTAATTAAGAGATCAAGAAAAAAAAATTATAAAAATAATTAAAGAGTTCAAAAATATTCTCATAACCTATCGAACCCTTACAATGCACTGGTTGAACACTCTGCTCCTCAGATATTAAGGTGTTTTGCGGTTCTTAAGTGCCTTACTTAGTTTACCAAATCCTGCTCATGACAGTCTTAATCTTCTAGTGATTTCCGCACTTTTGTTTTCTTTGCCAGTCTATTTTCTAATTTTCCTTAAGCACAGTTCTTTCTAACTGTCCACCTATTTAGTGTGCCTTCCAGCATGACGGAAAAACCTCTGTTTTACAGTTATGAAGGTACTACCCTACTTGGACGGTAGTCATTGAGAGTGTTGTACAATTTGTGGAGCAATATCTAGCGCCCAACTCTGTCGTAGGCTATTGTCAGATCTACAAAAGCAGCTTTTAACTTTTTTTGGAAGCCGCTTATCAAATATACTATCGTTTATTAGCAGTGCATGATTAGGTAGTTTATGGCTGTGAAGTAATATGGGAGAATTAGGGACGGAAGTAATGCTTAGAATTTGCAATGAGATATGGAATACCGGTAAGTGGCCAAATGACTCAGGTAAACTCACGTTTATTCCCATATACAAAAAAGGTTCTCCGACAGATTGCAGTAATTACCGTACAGTAGCGTTGATATATCACGCAAGCAAAGTACTTCTAACATCAATAAAAGGTTAAAATCCATTCTCTTACCGCAAATTCCCCAAGAACAATGCGGATTCGTCCCAGGTAGGGGAACAAGAGAATACATTCTTAATATTCGTCAAATTATCGAAAAATCTCGAGAGTTTAACATAAAAACATATTTTTGTGCTTTGTTGACTACTCCAAGACCTTCGGTAACGTAAAATGGGATAAAATGTGCCATAAACTTAGAGAAATGGGTACGCCAGAACATTTAATCTATCTATTACAAGCACTTTATGTAAATAACACCGCTAATGTAAGAGTTAATAATGTGGTTTCAAAAAACTTCAAATTAAAATCTGTATATAATATGCCCCATTCTATTCAATATATATAGTGAACACATTATGCGTCAAGTTTTTGAGGAATGGCAAGGTGGATCAACGATATGAGGAAGAAAAATAAAAAACCTACGTTATGCTGATGACACTGTTATATTGGCGTCTTCACCAGAAGAACTGTAAGAAATTATGGATAGGCTAGGAACGGTGAGTACGGAATATGGTTTGAAAATAAATATACAGAAAATCAAAGTAATGATCATCGATAGAATCAGAAACAACCAACCGGAGATAAGAGACTTGGCAGGTTACGAAGTGGTCAGACAATTGAATTCCTTACGCTCCATTATTACTAACTGTGAAGGACGCGAAGACGACATCCGTAGGCGCATCATAATGGCCAGATCGGCAACAGCCAAACTAACAAAAATATGGAAGAATACTGACATTACAAAAAACACAAAATTACGCCTCGTTCGAGTGTTAATATTTCCTATCGCCACGTACGCTTCAGAGACTTGGACCATCAAAAAAGCAGATTTAAAACCTATAATGGCATTTGAAATGTGGGTCTACCGGAGAATGTTGCGCATACCATGAGCCACACATCGCACAAATAATTCAATATTAGCCGAACTTAACATAAAAACTAGACTCAGCACAACTATCAACCAAAATATACTGAGGTATTTTGGACATATAACTAGAAGAAGAGAAGGCATGGAACGAATGATAGTTGAAGGCAACGTAGAGGGCAGAAGATCCAGCGGAAGATCTTGATTACGATGGTTGGACCAAATTAAGGACATGATTGGTTACTTATTCTCCGAAGCAAAACAACACGCACAGGAGAGAGAGAACTGGACAGAAATAGTCCAACGACTTACATGACGCCACTACATCCTTACGAAGGAGAACAGATAGAGGAGGAGTAGGCTGTGAAGTTTGTATAAAATAGATTCCCTCTGTGATTAATCTACATGGGTTAAGATACAGCATCTCCTTTTATCTACACTCAGGAGCGTCATTTGAAATTTTGTTTGGTGGGGGGGGGGCAAGCACTATATATACAATACATTATTATACGATGTTATGATGAATATTGATGTATTTTTTGTAAATTTCAGTCATTCTTTAGGGCCAGGGGGGGGGGCAAATGCCCCCCTGGACGCCCAAATGACGCCCCTGTCTACACTTGATTCACTCTCAGAAGCAGATCTGTAAGCCAAATTCTTTCTCATTTCTCTCACCTGTGCTCTTATATTTTAACATCAACCATCCCAAATAAAAACCAGAGTTCAACGAAGGAAAAATACAGAAAGTAAAAATCAATTCAAAGAAAAATAGATTTCTAATAATAGAGCTAGTGGACAATAATATACCTTTAATGCCCTAGTTATCTAAACTGGAAGGCTACTATACACAGACAAGTATCGAAAATAAAACCCAAATAAAACATAAACACAAATATTTAGGTATAGTGCAAGTATAGAACGCTGAACCAACCAAAGTAAGTAATCAAAAAAGATCATCATGATAAATGTATGTATTCTAAGTAACTTATTTTGTCATTGAATTGTTACTAATTGCAAAACAGTCAGGCAAACTTAATATTGGTGTAAAAAACACAACTATGCAAAACATTTTTTACTGCCGTAATTTCTTTTTATAAAGTTTTAAACTGCTATAAAATATAGCAAACGGTGCCAACAAACTTTACAGGAATTATCAGCAACTTGCGAAAACCGTCTACATAATTTGCATAGAAAAACCTACCGATTATGTTTAAAAACAGTATACACATTAGCCCGCAAATCTAAGGCGGAATATCCTGTTGGGTGTTATTTACTTAATGCTTTTAGTTCGAGTGATCAGATCAAAAAAATATTAGGTCAAACTGGCAAACAGGGGTATTTTCTCAACAAAATTGATAGTGTTTAAGAGTTATTTATGATTAGCGTTACCAGGTGTCCCGATTTGCGCGGGACGTCCCGATCTTCAGGGGTCTGGGGACGCGTACCGATTTGTACCTGATCGGGACACTAAATGTCCCGATTTTCACCCACGAAAACCAATTTCAGGAGGACTTAGTGAATTTTATAACTATGTATGTTATAAAAACAAGGCACTCCTAAAAGCGGCAAAATCGAATGAAAAATATGTATAAATTTAATAAAAAATAAGTAATTTAATTAATCTACGATTTTTTTTTGTAAATGAACGGGAAATACGGCGATACCGTGTAATTACGTATCAACTCCGAATTGCATGGAAATTTGGACGGCTTGTGCCGTTGGTTGGTTTTACTCGGGGGGTGACAGTCACACCTAGTTGGGGGTGAAAACCCGCGCGTTTAAAAAAGTCCGGAGATGGATAAATTGCCTAATTCTAAGCAATTTTAGTTCTATAGAATTATAACTTAGTTAATACTTTTCGAGTTATTTACGATTGAAAATGTTTATTTTTGGACAAAAAAATCCGTTTTCATTCAATTTTCACAAATAACTCAAAAGTAAGTATTTGATCGAAAAAAATATTCTTAGCAAAAATGTAGCATAATATAAAAAAATGAAAAAATTGTGAACTCGTAAAGTCTATAGATCCAGCAAAAGCAAAGTTGTAGTTCATGAAAAATACGTTCTTATTGGTCAAATTCCAAATAAAATATTTCAACATGAAATAACGAAGAAATGAAGCACTTTTCAAGAAAAAAAACAATTAAAACTGTTTTAATAAAGTTTTATTTTTACGTTTTAAAAAAGTTGCTAGCATCAAAACTAAGCGAGTTATGCTCAAAATCAAGCTGTCTCCTTTTTTTTTTGGTAAAAAAATCGTGAAAATCTCCGCCTACTTAGCACCCCAAATGAAATTAATCGTTACCGCTTTACAAACAATTTACTTTACTTATGTATTTTTTACATGATTGAAAGGTCCTGAACGAGTCATTAAACCCGAGTATATGCAAAAGACGAACAGCCATATTTGAACCATTTTTTTTGTAACAGAAAAACAAAATGAATCTATCATATTTACAAAAGCAAAACCTACCGACTTTTTACTCCTTGATTTAGCATTCCTAATACTTTTTAAGTTATTTTGAAAAAAGGCTTTTTCCAATATTTTAGAAAAACATTTTTTTACTATAAAAACAATTTTTTTTAAAACTAAGCACTTCCAATTGGCAAACCTTACAGATCGTATAAACAATACGCATATAAAGTAAATGGTATAGCGGTAACGATTAATTTTATTTACGATGTTAAAAAGGGGGAGATTTTCACGATTTTTTTTACCAAAAATAGGAGCCAACTTAATTTTGAGTTTTAAACTCGCTTAGCTTTAATGCTAGAGATTTTTATATAAAACAAAATTAAAGATTTTTTTAAACACTCAAAAATTTTAATATGTTTTGCCCGAAAATTGCTTAACTTTTTGGTTATTTCAAGATGAAAAATTCGATTTGGAATTTGACGAATAAGAACATATTTTTGATGAGCTACAAATTTGCTTTTACTGGTCTTATAGACTTGCTGAACATACATTTTTTTTTGCTTTTTTAAATGTTACATTTTTATTAAGAATATTTATTTTTTGATAAAATTACTCGAAAAGTATTGACTTAGTTTAAAAATTATATGGAATAAAAGTTTTTTAGTTAGTCAGTTGATCCATTTTGGGACTTACTTTAAACGCGCGTTTTTTTACCCCCGAGAAAGGGTAACTGTAACTGTCACCCCCCAAGTAAAAGCAACCAACGGTACAAGTTCAAATGTGAACTAGACAGTAAGTAGAACCTAAAACCAGATTTTTATGCAATTCGGAGTTGACTCTCCGAAAATTACACTCCAAAACGGTCATTTACTGGGCTACTGTTGTTTATTTGTCCCGATCTCTCACCCTAAATCCCGATTGCAACACTATTTATGATATAAGTGTTAAAAGTAAAATTTTAAGGTACGCATGTGAAAGTTTGCAGAATGAGCGAAACGAATTCTGCAATTCACATGAATGCCTTAAAAATATACTTTTTAACACGTATATCATACAAAATTTTGTCTACAAACGTCTTATATATCAACAATTATAATTTATTTATTTTCAATTACAGGACAATATCTACAAAAACTTTTACTTGAACTTGACTGATATTCCATTTTTATATTTTTCTTGACATTACATCAAAACTGCCTATACTGTCAATACGTAAATCATAACAACTATAGAATAACATCTTACTTTTATTGTTGTATATTCTAACAAATTTTAATAGCTTTTTTTTACAAACGTGTTAAAAATGCAATAATATAGTTTAAATTGAATTTTAAAAAACCTTTTAAACCACTCTTTTCAAATTGCGCAATTGTACTATTATTATTAATGTTAATAACTGAAATATAAATATTTTGACGTTTCACAATTTGACAATTCACTTTTAACTGCAGTGCCTTAAAATTTTTAAAGCACTAGTGCTTTAAAGTAGCATTTTTAACGCTCCTATGAAGTGCTAAAAATTACATTTTTAACAGGGCTCTTGTGAGGGATCTAAATCTGCAATAAAAAATGGGGGCTCCTATTTAAGATTTTGAAGTTGCCCCCCCCCCTCCAGGGGTGGAGTGGAGGATTGTGTTTTATGTTATTCGATAGGCTCTTGAAAAATATTAAAACCGAATTTTTTGGTTTTTTTATTTGGAAGTGCATTCCTCGAGATATTGGAACGTTTCTATAATTCTACCTATGGTATCACGAACAAATTATTTTTCCGATTATAGCGCCATCTATCCACAATTTGAAAAAATGTCTCGAATAAAAGTTGCTTATTTTTACGTAAGCAATCCAAATCTTCAATAACAAATGGGGTTTCCATTTAAGATTTTAAAGTTACCCCCACCCCACCTCCAGGGGGTGGAGCGGGGGAGTCGTGTTTAAGGTCATTCGACAGATTTTTGAAAAAAATTGAACACGTATTTTTCAGTTTTTCTATCCAATCTTCATTTCGCGAATTATTCGATCTCGGAGACCGTCGCCGTCATGAAATTCGTTAGTGACCTCGAAAAAAGCCTAGTATAAAATTGAACTTATTTTCGTCAATTGTTCCTGAGTTTCAAATTTTTCATTTCCTATCTCTTCGAGATGCATTTTGAAAATGCATTTTCTCATGCACAAAAATTTTTGCCGGAGATCAATTTAGTTCACAAAATTGCCTGACACTCTCTCGAATCGAATGCAAAAAGTTGCATGACGATTCATCTTACTGCACAAAATTCCTAGGTTTAATGCTTCGTTGCCTCGTCTATAAGTACTTTCGGCATAGAACATGCCATCATCAGAGCTTCGTCTAACAGGTCATAAATTATTAATAGAAGATTATTTGTTGATATACAACATATTATTTTTTTTTCAATTACATTTACAATATACTTTTGCATACGTTCAAACCAATTGGTAAAACAGTAATTCCAGTATTCAGTTGACACCTGCAAAATCGCTGTTTTAAAGGCATCGATAGCTTATTCTGGCGACTGGAATCGCTGTCCACGCACTCAATTCCTGATCTTTGGGAACGAGAAGAAGTCGCTGGGACTTAGGTCGGGGCTGTACGGCGGATGGTTTAACAGTTCGATGTATTGAAGCTCCAAAAACTCTTTTGTCTTTTGGGCAGTTTGAGCACTTGAATTGTCATGATGCAGGATGCTCCGCCGCTGTGTGTTACTTTGTCGGAGTTTCGCAAAAATTTCTGGTAAACGAACGGTTTTATACCAATCAGAAATAAACGCTTTTCGATTTTCTAAAGCAGTTGTTGTCACATGACCAGATTTTGACACAAAACACTTTTGTTGATTTTTGCTTATCGTGAAACGTCTACACAGCGATTTGGCGTTTATTTTCGGGTTAGTAGGAGTAAATTCAGGATTAATCGCCACTAACAATACTATAAACATTTTTTGAGCTTCCTTTGTTGAACCGTTCCAATGTTTTTCGACATCAATTAACGCGAACCGCTTTTTGTTCTTCTGTAAGCAAATAAGGGATCCAACGGTAAACCAACTTCCTAATACCCAGTAGTTACGTATGGGATGTCCACGAGATAATTTACGGTAAGATATCTAGGTTCATTAATATAAAAATACTCAATAAGGGGTTACAATATTGCAGCACACTTGTCAACAGTTATAACTAAGATCTCAAGTGAACGAAGTTGACTCTCTATCATATCATAAAGTGCAGAAACATTACAAGAACTACTAGAAACTCGACTTAAAATTAACTTTAAGAGCTTCCTAATGTATACTTCAATCTGGAGATCCTCTCTGCCTAACCTAGTCTTCAAACTATTAATATATTTTGAGTAATTATCGGTTACTGCAGGAAAACTCTCCACTAAACGTCTGGCCTTACTACCTTATACAGTGGCTTGTCTCAAATAAGCTATTTTATCGTGTAAATCAGTGATTCTCATCCTGTGGGGCGCGCCCCCATAGGGGGGCGCGCTTTTAGCAATGGGGGGGGGGGGGAGTGAAAATATAAAAAAACACCTAAAACATTGACTAATTTACTAAAATCAAAGCAAAACAAAATTCTGACAAACAAAAAAATAAAATACCCATTAACAAAGAGCTATATATACGTATGAGCACTGAATACTAAATCAACAAGTTTAATGTAAATTAGTGACTTCCTTGGGCCTGTTTGGCAGAGCAAAGCTTATCGAAACAGGGTGTAATATTAGAAATAGACGCTCTCATTTCTTTCTCTATATTTAGCTGCGATCTATATTTGGTCCTTAAAGCAGCTATCGCGGAAAATCCTGTTTCGCATAGGTAGGATGGTGAAAACGGTAATAGTATACGGAACGCTCTGGTTTTCAGTGCAGAAAACTCATCATTTACCCCTGCCCAGAATTCAAAGAGGGATCTAATATTAAACTGTTTCTTGATTTCGGCATTTGCTGTGAAGTCTATGAAGGTTCCTTCTTCTGCAGTAGAGAGCTCTTCGGGTGTAATTTGAAACGGATTCCCCACCGACTCGTAACTATTAGGTACGTATTAATTGGTCGTCGGCAAGAAAGTATCTTTTAAAATTTTTTGTCAGCATTATCAATGCGATTTTGATTATCAATGGTTACAAAAACAACTTTCGCGTGTTGTTCTTCAACCTGGTAAGTTTCAAAACATTCATCCACATTTTCAAATAATTCTATGTTTTTTGCTTTAAATTACTGCTCCACCATTTCAATTCTCTACAGAAAGCGTTAACTTTATCATTCGTATCAAATATATGTGTATTGGTCCCTTGAATTTGTAAGTTCAAAATATTTAGTTTCTCGAATATATCAACCAAGTAACTCAATTTTCATCAAAAATAAACCATTGTGAAACATTTTGGCTTGCGGCCTCTTTTCTTCTTCTAGAAAAATGGCGATTTCATGTCTTAATTCAAAACACGTTGTAAAAATTTCCCACGTAATAACCAGCTTGCCTCACAATAAAATAATAATGCTGAATGTACCGCATCCATGCCTTTGCAAAGTACAGAAAAGATTCTAATTTTCAAAGGTCTCATTTTTATGTAGATAATTAACAATTTTTACAACCGTAATTAGCACAATATTCAAGCCAGAGCTTCTCTGTTGATCATACAGTGTCTCTATTTTTGCTTCATTTATATAATCATTTAACATACCAAATAATGCAAGCGACATTCCTATCAATTCTATTGGTTTGCAGAAAAGTAGTTCTACTACTGATCTGCCATCACAAAATTGAACGTAGGCAATAAATTGAGCATATTTATTGCTACTGTTGCCTCATGAAGCTGAATCGAAAACAGCTTTTCACGCAACTTCCTGATTAGCTGATTCTGTACATATTCAGCTATATCACCAATTCGGCAGGCAACAGTATCATTTGATAGCGGTATAAACTCCAATTTTTTAGCAAAATTATCTCCAAACACAGTTTCTACAATTTTGATTGCAGTTGGTAATATAAGATATTCCCCAATACTTTTAGGCTTTTTAGATGTGGCTATTTATTATCAGACTTTATAAGAGGCAAGTAAAGCTATTCCATTCACAGTCAAAGTTTTTATTAAAACTAATTTTTGCTTTTCACGCCATTTTAATTTTAACTCGAAGAATTCTCGGGGTTTGTTAATGTACTCACTATGAAGCGTTTCCCAATGTCTTTTTAGTTTATTAGGTTTCATGCTGCTCAAAGTATATTATTATTGCATAGATATATTGTTATTGAACGAGGAGGGGGCGCAGTTAAAATAATTATGGAAAATTGGGGCGCAAATGGTAAAACGTTGAGAAACACTGGTGTAAATCAATCGATGGATCATCGTGCACTACTTTGAACTGCGACCAAAAGGAAAGCCAATCTTTAAATCCCCATTATATTTCTTGGACTCGATTGGAGGTAATTTAAATGTGCGCTTACCTTTTATATTTGGTGACTCTGAACTTACTGAACTGGGTCTGTCATCGTATTTGTACTTAAATTCATAGTATCGTGAGCTGTATCTACCCCTTGACTCCATCTCACTAATTAACTCTTCTTCAGAAGCTTTTTGGAACATACTCTCAAGTACCATACTTTCTAAGACACAAAGCTCATTTTACTTTACTTGTAAAAGTTCCCACTGTACAATAATTTGTTGCCAGGTTCGAGTGTCCACCGATTCAGCTAACAAATTGTCCAAAACATTAGCAGCTTTCGTAAAAGCAGTACGAAGCACTGTTCGGCGTTTTATATCTGCTTCTTGTTCCATATTTTCTCGCTTAAAAAAAGTTAAAAACTTCGGCCGAGCCTCACGACAAACGAACTTATTCGTCGGATAAAGTTTTTACTGAAATAAGCGATAACAACTAACTTTTACGCACACCCGTATAAAAGTCCTGTGTCACGGTCGCCAAAAATGTTACATATGGGATGTCCACGAGATACTTTACGTGAAGATCCCGAGGTTCATTGATGTAAAAATACTCAAGTGCCGCTTAAAACCAAGTTTTTATTTCTTTTTGGTGAAATTTACAAGATCGACTGACTTTACAAAAATTATTGAAGCTACTTAAATTAACTGAAACTGTTTTTCCAATTTTTTGGAAATATTAATATGTATAAGGCATTCATTGACTTGACACCAGTTCTTCATGTAGGATCTTTCGGATCAAGGTCTTTGAAATGCCCAAACATGACCCTATCTTTAGGTACCTATGTTAAACACGGCGGTCATACTTAATTTGCTGACGAATCGGATCAATGTTTTGCTGTGTGACTGATGTTTTTCGTGAAATACCAGCGAGAAATAGTTGGCTGGTGTGATGCTTCATTCCCAAATACAAAAAATATTTCAGCGTGACATTGCTGTTGGGATAATCCTCTCCGAAAATTGTAAAAAATTATTGCTCGAAAATGTTTTCAACTAAGATCCATTCTTCGACCTACTTGCTTATTTCAAAAATTCACTATATTAGGTCTGGATCCCGCGTATGAAAAAAAAGTTGAATAATAGCAAGCTGAAAATTTTTTAATAGCTTAAGGGTGTCTAGTCGGACAAACTTTGATGTATGGGAACACTGGAACAGGGGAAGTTTTAATTGTGGAACAGGTTACAAATTTGGAACGTCAGACTACGAAAAGATTCCATGTATTTTGTCGGACAGAACTTCCAATTAATTTGTTACCCTTTCATTAAACTGTCCTGCAAAAATCAGACTACTATTTATCACCAACTGGGCATTTTAATGAGTGGAACACGTAGAACATGTCAAAGGACAGGAATTATGACAGGTGACAAATAGCAGTCTGATTTTTGCATGAGAGTTTAATGAAAGGGTAACAAATCAATTAGTTCTGTCCGATAAAATACATGGGACGTTTTCGTGGTCTGACGTTCCAAATTTTTAAATTGTTCCACAATTAAAACTTTCCCTGTTCCAGTGTTCCCATATATCAAAGTGTGTCCGACTACACACCCTTAAGCTAATTATTTTTAAAGTTATAATTTCGTAAAGTTGGCAAAATTACTTACTAAAATCACTAGCCAGTTGTGTTTGAGTTTAGCGAACCGCCATATGTTTTGTTTAAAAATATACGAAGTATTTGTGTTTGTACAGTCAAATCAATTTGGATAAAAAATCTAATAGTAATTATTAAGTAAAGATTAAAAGTAAAGATTACTATTAGATTTTTTATCCAAATTGATTTGACTGTACAAACACAAATACCTCGTATATTTTTAAACAAAATATATGGCGGTTCGCTAAACTCAGACAAAACTGGCTAGTGATTTTCGTAAGTAATTTTGCCAATTTGGTAAAGTTGGCAAAAAAATAATTACTTAATAGTTATTAATTACTAAATGATTAGTCATTTTGCCAATTTTAATAAAATTGGACAAAAACAAAAAATGTTTTCTATTAAAATCACTAGCCAGTTGTGTCTGAGTTTAGCGAACCGACATACAAATAAAATTTGAGAGTTGCACCACGTTGTACTATGAATTTTTTTTCTAATGTTCTGTTAACTGTCTTTTCGATCATCCGTCTTTTCGATCATCCGTCATACCCTTGGTCCGGTGCCCTGACGGATAATCGAGGTTCCACTGTATTAACAAATTTTCAGCTTGCCATTAATTAACTTTTTTTTCATACGCGGGATCCAGACATATCTACACGACTTGTTGTATCGAAATGAACCTCTTTATGTCAACAAAAAAATGAGGTTACATTTTTGTGTCGGAAAGTTTTATTAGTGGTGCCCTCTAAGCGGCTATATGCAAAACTAAAAAGACAGTATTATGTATACGTTGCAATAAGATACGAGAAGATTCAGTTCGTATTTTAGCAATTTAAACAGATTCTTTTGTAATAGCAATGAGAAATCTAAAGCTACATAATTCTTATTCATTTGCTTACTTGACAGTTAGTTTTTGTTTCGATTCAGATCACACCATGAACCATTCTGGGAACTCATGGAGTTGAGTTTAAATTCTGAGGGCGATGTCTTACTAGAACTAGAAAGTACTAGAAAGGACGAGAAGAACTCTCATCTCGGATCTTTTAATTATTTCTTAGGTTCTTGCCCATAGGGTCTTGATAGTATACGACATTACCGATCTAACCAATCTTTGCTTTCTGCTACTCTTCTTTTACAGACTTGTTTTTTCAAATAAAATTTGTTATCCACATAAGGTATCCTTTCTGTGGGTTTACTTTCTTTGTAATATCTTTTATGGGATCATGGTAAATAAAATATATTTCATTTCCTTACAGTATTTGCGAGTTCAAATGTTTCTATCATCTTATTCCCTCACCTAGCCTATCTTAATTTCTCACATTTACTGGTATATTTGAGTAATGCTGTAAGTATGTCACTTAATATTGTATTTTCAGTCGTTTCACGAGGGATTTTAAGATAAGTATGTAGTGTCATATAAAAAACAATATTTTTTAAAGTAGTTTAATAACTTAAGGGCTACTAGAAATATATTAAATACCAAAAGAAACTAGTAAATCATTATTCTAAAAATGGACAGGAATAGGCTTAAGTCAAGAATTCAGTAGGGTTGTAGTGCCACTGTAATGAATAACTAAACATTGCGTTAAACTTGTCGGAGGTCTCATTACTTTGAAATATAAATGTAAAAAACTTTGGGCCGTTAGAGGAGTTGAAAGCATATGTCTATATAATTAGAGCATCGTTTAAAACTTACGCAAAAGTTCCCCAAACTTTTGTATCCTAGAAAATATTGCATACCTATATTAGTAAACTGTGCGTGACTGAAAAAATAATGAATATAAATCGCCCGATTTATTTATTAGGGTGGGCCGAAAAAAATTTTTATTTTTTTTTCTTAATGCTATACCGAAAAAAACTTGTCTCTATTATGGGTTATCAAAATGCAAAAAAGAAAAAAAATATATACCTAACCCCCAGCTAGCGCAACGCATCTGAACTTTCGAAATTTCACTAAAATCATGAGTTTTTGTAATTTTTTTTTGAACATCCTAATAACTGCTTATTGGGCTGCTATAGTGATATCCCTCTACATTAGAGTTTTAAAAATACAATAAATAATTGGATAAGTATAATTTTATTAATCTGAGGTAGCGCAACGGACACGAAAATGACGCATCTTACAGTCGAGTGCAGATGAGCTGTGCGTTCGGGGAATGGGTTGGCACTGAGCCGAGCTTCCCCCACTTATACTCTCTACACCAGCGTTGCCACATTTTATTTACGAAATCTACTGCATGTTTGGCCAAAATCTACTAAAATCTACTAAATCAAAAACTAAAATCTACTAAATAAAAAACTAAAATATACTAAAACTTTATTAACATATTTGTATAAATAATTTATGATTTTTTTTATAATAAAAACAACAGCGGTAATGGCAGTAATCGATTATTTATTTGAGTGAACGGGTAAACTTGAAATTTTTTTTGTTAATTATTAAAATATTGTACAAAATGTACGTTATTATCACATAATTAAATTTATGTCAAAAAGTGAAATTCAGTGGTATTTTGTAATTATGTATATCCATATAAAACAAATCAAAACTTTACCGATTTAGTAATTATTCAATATTGACAACTACCGATTAAAAATCGAAAGCGGCCATCATGTAAAAGTCATCTGTCATTTGTCATATGAAATTTTTATTTTGTCTATAATTTAAAAAATCTTAAATTGTAAATTACAAATGTAAGTAAATTCCACTTCAGGAATTAATGTCTAAAGTTCTAATTAAAACATTCTTAAACTGTTACGCCCGGTTTCATAATCAACTTAAAGTGAACATTAACTAAAGTTCACTTTAACGTTGACATTTACCCATATGAATTGCATTGGTAAAGGTACCAACTTAAAATTTAAAGTCCACTTTAACTGATTATGAAACCGAGCGTTAATGTAAGTAAATTTCACTTATACAATAATTGTACAGCACAAAATAAATATAATATTGAACAAATAGAGGTTATGTTTATATTTATGTTTACTAACAAACAACCCAGACGAGCAGGAGGCACAAATTGGAATTGGAAAGGAAGTAAAAAGTAAAGTAAGTAAGAGCCGAAGACGAAGGAAGAGGAAGGAAGTCGGAAGCCATTTCCGGTTGTTTCCTGTTTCACACATGCTCATGACGATGAAAGAAAAGCGACGTTGTCAGCTTTTTTTTGGAACAAGAAAGCGAAAGCTTAAAAATTAATTTAAAAATGTGATAAATACTAAAAAAAGCAAATTTCATTTTATTCATAACAAAATTTTGAAATCTACCAAAAATCTACTAAAAAATATTGCCTACTAGAATTCTTACAAAAATGTCAAAAATCTACCAAAAAAGTAGAAATCTACTAAATGTGGTAACGCTGCTCTACACCCACAATGCACTGGAAGCAGCCTCAACGATCATGTTTTTTCATGTTCTCTGTTACTCGGCAGTTTACGTCAGCAGATTCGTTTAAACTTACGTGTATTAGCTGTGAGTTGATAGTGCAAACTGTTTTTATAATTTTTTGAGTGAAGTTTGAGTATAAATTCACGTGCGTGATGGCTGCCAAGAAAATAACTCGCAGTGATTTTGATTGCCCATTGTTTGGCTACCCGAGGGAATTGCCTGTGAGTAAGCTTCCAACTTTCCAAGATGTCCTTCGGAGCTGTTTCCACGAACAGTACCTTCTAGCATTAGAAAGTAACAAGCCTGTAAGTTTCTCTCAGATATCTAATATTGTCGCTCCAAAAGTAAAAGCCGTCTTTGACAAAGCATCAATACCAACAGTGACGCCCTACAGAATTGTTCAATTAATAAATTCATATCACGTTAGCTACCGTAATCTAATGAAGTCTTTTAAGCGTGACAAGGAAAAAGACGAGTACAAAGAGAAAATTGAGGAATTCAAACAAAAGGCTTTATCACTCTTTGATGTATCTGCATGTAAATGTAAAATAGCATACTCCTGCAACTGCAAAAAGTTCCCGGAGATCTGTGAGTGCCCTATATCAATTTCATGTAAATGTGAAAAAGATAAAAAAATTCCGGTGCTTGAACTTAAGTTTATGTATTTCCAAAGAAATCTTGGACAAGGAAAAATTGGAAATTTAGACAAGAAGGAGTCGAAAAAAATTACCAAAAGACTGCAACGTAAAGAAAAAAAAATCAGGTTATGTCGTCTAACATCCCACTAGTTTCACATTCGCAGCCTTCATGCTCTAAGGATGCAACAAAACCAAGAATAGCTTCAGATGGAAGCTCAATGGAAGAGGAAGAGTCTGATAGTTCCGGTGACAACTATATTTCTATTCCGAGCAAACAACCGTGGCAAATGCGGATACAATTAAAAAATACCGCGTTGGCCAGTGACCGATTTGATGTTTCGGACAGGGCAACAGCTGCTATTGCCTCCAGTGTAATGCATGACGTTGGTGTTGCAACGAAAGAGGATGATTCCCTCATAATTGATAAGAATAAGGTTAGGAGGGAAAAAAATTTATGCAGATCAAATCTCCAAGATACGATAAAAAAAGAACCAAACTTGATACAAGGGCTATACTTTGATGGTCGAAAGGATAAAACTTTAAAAATTGATGAAGTTAATAACAAGTGTTTCAGAAGAAGTGCAAAAGAGGAACACTTTTCAATTATTAAAGAACCTGGCTCGATTTATGTTGGCCATGTGACGCCATCTACTGGAACTTCGAAGGACATTGCTAGTGCTATATTGGACTACTTGAATGAGTCAAATTTTTCGCTCCATGAGCTTGATGTAATTGGATGCGATGGTACCGTCACAAATACAGGCTGGAAAACCGGTGTAATTCGCACAATCGAGGAAAAAATAAAAAGACCGCTGCAGTGGGGAGTTTGCCTTTTGCATTTGAACGAATTGCCGTTCAGGCACTTGTTTCAAACTTTGGACGGTGAAACGACTGGCCCAAAATCTTTTAGTGGTCCTATTGGCTCACAACTCAGAAATTGTGAAAAACTTCCAGTAGTGAAATTTCAAATCATTGATTGCGAGATTCCAGATATCGATAGCAAAATCTTAAGTAAAGACCAACAATATCTCCTGGATGTAAGTTTGGCTATCAAGTCAGGCACCTGCACAATAGACTTCGCAATTCGTGAACCAGGTCCTATCTCCCATTCCCGATGGCTGACAACAGCGAACAGAGTTCTTCGTCTTTATATGAGCGTTGAAAGTCCCTCTGAAGAACATCTTATTTTGGTACAATTTATACTTAAATCTTACATGCCTGTATGGTTTAAGATAAAAAAAAGTAAGTACCTTACAGATGGACCAAAACATGTTTTTAATTTAATAAAATCTTCACGATTCCTTCCAGAAAACTTGATAAAGGTGGTTGATCCAATAATTGAAAGGAATGCGTTTTTCGCGCATCCAGAAAACTTGCTCCTCAGTATGATTGTTGATGAAAGGGCCCATATCAGAGAGTTGGGGCTTAGAAGAATCATAAAATCAAGGACCGTAGCTTCCAATAAAAAGCTAGTCCGAACTTTTAAACCCCCAAAACTCAACTTCCAGGCAAACGAATATTATGAAATTATTGATTGGACTACTACTGCTATTTCTCCACCACCGTTGTTGCGAAGAGTATCTGACGAAGAAATGTGGGCCAAAATTTCAACTGCCAACACACCAGAAGAATGGAATTTCCATAAATTTCCGTGTCACACGCAAGCGGTGGAGCGCTGTGTGAAATTGGTAACTGAAGCCTCCTCAAAACTCGTTGGTGCCAAGAACAGAGATGGATTCATAAGAACAACGCTGCTATCAAGAGCTTCAATGCCAAGTTTTTCAAGCAAGCAAGATTTTAAAGTTCCAAACATTTAACGGACTCTTCTGTGAGTCTGGGAATTGACAATTCGTAAATTTTGTAATTTTGTAATTAATAAACTCATTTGGATAAATGTAAATTGCCTATTTATTTATTTTTCCTACAGGTTCCATCAACATTATATTTCTAAAAATAACACATGAGTAGTGGGTTTAAAAAAATTAGTTGCTGCACTACACTATAAAAGTGGTTAGCACTCGAAAAGTGATCAATTAACTATATTGAAGGCCTTGCGCTACCTAAAATTAAAAAAAAAGTAATATTTCAATAACTCATTGTGTTTTTATAACTATAATATAAATGATTTTCACTATAGCAGTTCAATATCTAGCTGTTTGGATATTTAAAAAAAATGGTAAAATCCTGTGATTTTAGTGAAATTTCGAAAGTTCAGATGCGTTGCGCTAGCTGGGGGTTAGGTATATATTTTTTTTCTTTTTTGCATTTTGATAACCCATAATAGAGACAAGTTTTTTTCGGTATAGCATTAAGAAAAAAAAATAAAATTTTTTTTCGGCCCACCCTATTATTTATTAATTATTTTTCAAATTATTTTCCAGCAAAAATCGGTCGGAATGGATATCTCACTTATATAAATTGGACTGCATTATGCAACAAGGAACCAACTAATATTCTTTTGGTCGCTTGTTTCAGGTACATGTAACGTGCGACAGGTGGTTCCATCAACACTAATATAGACCTTCAACAGTTTTTCGAACACTACTGATATTACGAGTTGTTGCAGTTGATTATGAACGGTAAAATTTACGAAAAAAGAGGTCCTGGTATCCTGGCTACAAAATATTCGCGACTGGGCCGGGTTAAACAGACAGACGCTTCTAAGAAAATCAAAAGAAGCCTTAAACGCAGAAAACGCAGAAGTTTGGCTATAATCATTGCAATTTCCACTCGGTTGCAATCGTTAGAGCCAAGCTTGATTAGTGGACTTCCGCACTAGAGAAAGAGAAAAACTGGAATTTACCTGATTATAATCTACAAACTACATTTATATTAAGGTGATACAGTAGCGATCAACAGGTAGCCAAAACGCGTTCCAATATTGCGGCTGTAATTTTGAATATTTTTTCGGGATATTTGGCACACGTATTCGTAATATAATAAAGAATGGCGGTACAGAGCCCAATTTAAAAAATATATTAATATGTGGAAATTACTCCGTAATTAAGTACAATATTAAACAAACGAGCCTGTACCGCCATTAAGAATAACAAAAAAATACACTTCCTTCAAATAAACTTTTTTGTCCGATGCCTAGATTTTGTGTCATTTTGGAACTACTAATGAAATAAAAAATTTTAGTAGTTCCAAAATGACACAAAATCTAGGCATCGGATAAAAAAGTTTATTTGAAGAAATTGTATTTTTTTGTTCTTCTTAATGGCGGTACAGGCTCATTTTTTTAATATTGTATTTAATTACAGAGTAATTTCCACATTAATATATTTTTCAAATTAAGCTCTGTACCGCCATTCTTTATTATATTACGAATACGTGTGCCAAATATCTCGAAAAAATTTCAAAATTACAGCCGCAATCTTGGAACGCGTTTTCGCTACCTGTTGATCGCTACTGTTTCCTCTTAATATCCAGTATCGAACTTTCTGAACAGAGAAAAAATTTACAGGCTACAAATCCTGCAGCACTACAATTCTCAAGAAAATAATTTATAAGTTAAGTAACAGTTCGTCGAAATATGCAAGAAAAATAATAAGATTTTTTACAGTCAGGAATGACCTTCTTTATCAATAATGTATGATTTTTACAGACCAAAAATTCACAATTTTCTTATTCTCATCTTTTCAAAGAGATTTTTAATGTTTTTAGCTTATTACTAAAAAAACCCCAAAAAACCACCTGCAATAAATTTGATTTAAAAATGAAGATACAGAGAGTGTTAAAGATGAAGGCAAAGAGGATATTATTAGACAACAGGAACTGCATTTGCAACAAGCTGAATTAGGAAGAAAAGAAATTAACCTTGAAAAGAGTAAATAAAAGACAAATAAATAATTAATCTGATTTTTGATTTAGAAAAAACACTACCTTTACATCGCATACCTTTGAAAAGTTTATTGTGAAAATGACAGGTTATGTAATAATTGCGGAATAATTGTGTTGTTTCAAAAATATTCCCACGATTGACAAAACAAGATCATTAAGATAGTACTTCCGTTGAAACATCTTTTTTAAGAATCACATCATTGAAAAACTATTAGGCTGACATTTTTTTTCCAAAAATGTTTTTCCAAAGTCATACGTTACTTCCAAATGGTAGCGACTTTGGATATGTTGAATATGCGTTTAAAAGGCAACATAATACTATTAGAGAAGGTGAAAACGGCAGGTTCGTTGAGAAAAATATTCCCATGAGATTTTTTTGCATAATTACATTCGTGAGACATCCCAGAATAAGGTTCATGAAGTCGCCCACGTGAAAAGAGTGCAAAATTTTTTTAACAATTTTTTTTAAATCAAATTTCAAAAATCAATATTTTTGGCTCGGACAATTTTTTTGTAGATTTTTTGCATCATTCTGGATAAAAAAGTTCTCTTATAATTTTTCTCTAAATTTGATCGTTTTCGAGTTATAAGCAATTTAAAATTGAAAAAACGAAAAACGGCCATTTCCAAGGCTTAATAACTCGGTTAAAATTTATTATTATGAAAGTCAGAAAGTGACTAAATCAAAGTTTAATGCCCCCCTACAAGATCCTGAAGAACATTTTGTCATTATTTTATTACTAAGCTGTTATTTTTAAGTAATATTAATGAGCGGCCATGCACGTGGTAGGCGGCCGTAAATGTGAGTGCAAGTAAGATGCACAATTGGACTGCCGGAGTGGCATCTTTCTCGCACTCAGCATTTACGGCCGGCTACCACGTGCATGGCGCTCAATATTTTTATTTAAAAATAAGAGCTAAGCAATAAAATAATAACAAAAATTTCTTCAGGATCTTGTAGGGGGGCATTAAAATTTTATTTTGTCACTCTCTGACTTTCAGAATAATAACTTTTAACCGAGTTATTAAGCCTTGAAAATCGCCATTTTTCGTTTTTTTTTCAATTTTAAATTGCTTATAACTCAAAAACGATCAACTTTAGAGAAAAATTATAAGAGACCTTTTTTATCCAAAATGGTCCAAGAAATCTAAAAAAAATTGTCCGGGCCAAAAATAGTAATTTTTGCAATTTGATTAAAAAAAATTGTTAAAAAAAATTTGGCCCACTTTTCACGTGGGCGACTTCTTGAACCTTATTCTGGAATGTCTCACGAATGTAATTATGTAAAAAATCTCATGTGAATATTTTTCCCAACGAACCCGCCGTTTCCGTCTTTTCTATATCTATTTTCACCTGAGTATTATAATAATATAATAAAAACTTATAGACAAAAACAACCTTTTAATGTAGACAATGACCAGTATAAAGTAATAAACATAAAAAAGATAACAGGAAGAGAACTTTCAACTGGGTTACAATTTGCCACGTATTTAGAACCATTGTAGCCTAAAGAAAAGCCAGTTTCTGAATCAAAACTTAAAGATAAATATTATACAAAGTGATCCTTAATAACCCCACGACACCACGATTTTTATACACATCTTAAAGCAGATAAAACTATTATCGAGGATATAGACGCATACGTATACGATACAAAGGAAATTGTAGATTTCGTACCAGTAGTAGATTGTTAATGTTACATTTAACAACAAAGTATGAAGTGATTATTTTCCAAGTTATGTATTAATTTTTTAGTTGTTTATTTTATTATAATATTAATGCCTGGTTGCACCAACAGATCTTAAGCTCCAGCTTAGCTAAGCTAAGCTTTTTCTTTAATACTGAGGCTACACTACATCTAATACCGGATAATTTGGCATTCATTGCATTAGAAATAATATTTCTAATGCAATGAATGCGATAATATCCGGTATTAGTCATGTCAAATAAAGCGATATTTAACGGCATTAGACGCTAGTGTGTCACCAGCATAAGGATTTACATTTATCTTTAATCTTAAGGTACGTCTTAAGCTTAACCTTTAACTACCCGCGCATCAAGTTATAACGTAACTACACGCGTGGCGTACTTTATACGCCACAAGAAAATACTATTTTCTATGGGAAATATGCCAAAATTTTACTAAAAAATGAATTTATTAACGTTTTGAAACGTTAATAAATTCATTTTTTAGTAAAATTGTGGCTTATTTCCCATATAAAATGGTTAATTATAAAAACGCCACAAGGGAATAGCTTCAGAACAACAACAAGGAAATACACTTAAAAACAGCGGATTTGTTTTTTTTTTTTTGAAAAAATACACTTAGGTGTTTGTTATATACCTTATTTGTCATCAGCGAATACTTGGATTTCCTTCTCAGTAAGCCAATTGGGATTTATAACTGGAATTTGATTCCATGATAAATAAAATTACAGTCGAACCCGCTTATTAGAGTACCGGTTATAGGAATATCCCGGTTTATGGAATAAAAATTCGAAGTCCCGAAACGTTCCCATTTACTCTTTAATAAATTTGTCTGTTTAATGGAATATGGTTTAGTATACTTATCCCGTTTAATAGAATAAGTTTTTCAGGCCAAGGAATAATTTTTTACGCACAATTTCCTAAAATTTTAAAATTTGCCTGGTACATATAATGGCTTGTCGATAAGAACTTCGAAAGGTTGCTGTTTTGTATCTTGTTACGGTAAGTCAGGTAGCTAATAAAATTTTTATTACTGTGTTATGAGTAAGCGCTCGTTTTCCCACAGACAATTCAATCGTTTGCCGACAAAGCCATAAAATAATTTCATTTGTCTACAAATTGCTGTAGGTACATATTGCCACCCAAAATTTGCTGTTTTTAAAAACAGTTGATTTAAGAATTCCACCAGAGATTATTTGTTTGCGAGAACTGAATCATGGCATTGAATTCAAATAAAAGAATAGATCTTGCCTTAAAAGAAAAAATTAAGGTAATTGAATATGCGAAACAATCCAAGTGCAGTCAAACCGAAATTGCTAAAAAGTTTGGAATTTCACAAGCTCAGGTTAGCAAACTTTTAAAAAACCAAGACAGTTTTATTAACGATTGGCGAGCTAATTCAAAATTAAGCCAAAAACGAAAACGCAGTGGAAAAGAGTCAGACGTCGAACAAGCATTAGCGGAATGGTTTACTGAGAAGAGGGCCCGAAATGTTCCCATCAGTGGTCCAGTTTTAAAAGAAAAAGCTGAAGAAATAGCCGAACATTTGGGTAATGCCAACTTCAAAGCGACAAATGGATGGTTCTGCAGATGGAAAAGTCGTTCACAAGTTTCCTTCAAAAAAATTGTTGGAGAAGCAAAAGATGCTGATGTATCTACCGCAAATACATGGATAACAGATATGTTACCTTCATTAATTAAAAATTATGAACCAGCGTGCGTGTATAATTGTGATGAAACTGCGCTTTATTATCGAGCAACTCCAGACGCCACCTATTGTTTCCCAGGGGACAAAGCTGTAGGCGGAAAAGTACCAAAGGACAGACTGACGATTATGTGTTGTGCCAATTCTGATGGAGGCCATAAATTGCCACTTTTTGTTATTGGAAAATCAAAAAGTCCAAGGTGCTTTAAATCTGTAAAATCATTGCCCGTGAAATACACTTCCAATAAAAATGTTCCAATGACAGCAATCCTGTTTAAAGAATGGTTGATTGACTTCGACAAGAAAATGGCGGAAAAAAATAGAAAAGCTCTTTTATTTGTCGATAACTGTTCTGCCCACAAACCCGATGTGAGGTTGAACAATGTAACAATACATTTCTTGCCCGCCAATACAACTTCACTTATTCAACCGATGGATCAAGGGATAATTTCTACCTTTAAAAGAAATTATCGGAAAGAAGTTGTTCGAAAAATTATAACCAATATGGACTTTTATGATACCACGTCTGCAGCTACTTCAAATGAGATGACAAGAAAAATTTCTGTTCTTTCTGTTATTCACATGATGAATAAAAGTTGGCACAATATTTCTCAAAATTGCATCAAAAATTGTTTCATTAAGTGCAACTTTTTCAAAGAGGCAGAAACTGTACCCCTTGTAGAAAATGACGAAAATATGAAACTCGAGAAAATGACAGAAGAAGATTTTTCAAGATTTGTCTCTTGTGACGACAATTTATCGGTTTTCGACGATGTGGAAAAGCTACAGTCAACCAGCCAAACCACAGCAATCAGTATTGAAGCCACAGATGAGGCAGAAGACGACGATTTTTCTGATTCCGTGGAAATTCCATCTAATCGGCAAGTTCTAACCGCTTTTAATGTCATAAGAAGTTTTTTGGAGAGCCAACCCAATACAAACTTTTCTAATTATTTTTATAATCTAGAACAGCAAGTCACTAGTGTTTTATGTAGCAAAAAAAAACAAACCACAATTATTACAGATTATTTTTCAAAACAAAAAAAGTAATTTTTGATTTGTACATATTTTAATAAGAAAATATTTACATTTCACATTAATTACTGTATATAATGTAATTATGTCTTTTAATAAATAAGTAATAGTTACACTACTGTATTATTGATATCATTCAATCTTCGCTTGTCCACTGCTGACCATAGATCTTCCTTATAATTTTTCATCTGTTTCGATCTTGGGTCTCTTGCATCCAGTTCCTGTGACAACGTTTTAGATCATCAGTCCAACGTGTTGGTGGACGACCTCTGCTTCGGTAAGCATCATGCCTTGGTCTCCATTCCAGTATCCGCTTTCTTCTTCTTCTTTAAGTGCCTTGATGTTTTTCTGCGTCCAGTTTTGCGCTTTCCCTCTATCTTTCCTTGGATAATTAATTGTAGCATTTCATATTTCAAATTGCTCATTAGATGGTCAAAGTCTCATCAAAGATCAAAGGTCAAAGCTCATTAGTGTCTTCTTTTTATAATATTCAATATTTCTCTTTCTTTGTTTAGCCGCTGCATTACCGCTTGATTTGTCACTCTATTCATCTTTCAAAACCTCAATCCTTTTGCACATTGTTTCCATGAGGGTCCATGATTCTATTCCATAGAACAAAGTGCTGAACACATAACAGCGTAATAAGCGTAATATTAGCGTAAGTTAAGGTTTCTGCTGGTTAGTATATTTTGAATTTTTGTAAATGATGTATCTTTCTCCATTCTGCATTTGCTATGATTAGTCCCATTTTTCATTCACTCAGCAGCCTAAATATTTGTATGCTTGTACTCTCCGCACCATGTCTTCATATATTTTAATGTCTATCAAGTTATTAGCTTTATTTATGTTTTTGCTGATCCATTGGGTTTTCTTTATGTTTATTTTCAAACTCATTTGTTGGCTATGGTTCGTCACTGAATGTAAAAGTGCCTGCACCTGCAAATCATCCCTGTCCGTTGCTAGCAGAATTGTGACATCAGCGTATCTCAGATTGCTGATGACTCTTCCATTGGCGATTATACACTATGTTCTGTCTTCTACTGCTTCTCTGAAGATCTTTTCTACAAATTAAACAGAAGCGGGGAGAGCACGCAACCTTGTTTAACTCCTTTCAGAATAGGAATTTCCGCTTTGTCCATTTGTTATATATCATTCGAGCCACGTGACATGTCCAGTTCCATTTCAGTTTTTATATTCTCTACTGCATCAGCCACTTCTTCGTAATAGCTGGCGGTTTGTGATCTTGTCTCGTAGTGAAACGACCAACATAGCACGCTGCATCGCCCTTTGAGACAAACTGATCTTTTGTACCATTTTTCTTGTTATGGTCAACGTTTCCGTCCCGTAAGTCAACACTGGCAAAACATACTGATTAAAGGTTTTTCTTTAGACATATTTGTATGTCGAGACGATTTGAAAATATGGTACAGCTTGCACAAGTCTGACCAAGTCAGTCTTATACGACGAAGAAGCTCAACGGTTTGGTTATCTTTTCCTATGCGAATCTCATGGCCTAGGTATTTATAACCCATTGCCTGTTCTATCGATCTTGTTCCTACGCATATCTCTTTGCTGACTACATACCTAGAAGGTTTGTCATCATTTGAGTCTTAGATATACATTATTATTTTCAATCGTCCTTCTAGCCAGGAAAGATGTAGTTGATTTGTAGGTTCTTTGGCCTCATCTATCCTATCAGCTATAAGCACAATATCATCTGCAAACCTCACGTCGATAGGCTTTTCTCCGTTTATGCAGTATTTTTCTATAAGATTTTTTATTACCAATAGTTGATCGTTTGTTTGGAAGTCTTTTCTAAAACCCAATTCCAATTTATGTTCTAATTGTTTCGTAATTATTTTTGTAAATAGATTTTAAATTTTTATTGACATAAAAAGACCTAAAACCCTATACATATTGACATAGTGTGCATGTACTCTTATAACGTATATTCGGTACACTTATTTCAGCTAGCCACCAATGATCGGTTATTAGAATATCCCGCTTATAAGAATATTTTTGCTTGGCACGAAGGCTATTCCAATAAGCGGGTTCGACGTACTAATAATTTTTTTTGAAATGTGAATTTTTAAGTTAGAAAAACTATTGTTTATAAAGAAAATATATTTTGTGTCATAATGACTAAAAAACAATTGAAAGATGTACTTATATTACTACTTATATTAAAATAATCGTGGCGTATATTGTCCACCACCGTAAACAACAAATAATAAACTGTAAATTACGATTTTGCCAGAATGCTGATTTTAACGAAACTAAAACCAATTGTAAAGAACATTCCAGTGATAGGTTAGCTAGATAAACAAGGTCAAAAATTAAATTTTTAAATCTATTTGCAGTAGAATTCTTATATCTGGCGTACAGAATACGCCAGCGCGTGTAGTTAAAGGTTAATATCGCTCCCCGACTTCGGTAGTGTCATAACCCCGAAATCGCAAACTTTTCAGGAGAGTAAAAACTAGGTTTTATGTGAACTTTTCATTTTTTTTTTCTCTGAAACTACAGTACGTAAGTTAACCAAATTCTGCAATCATGTTGAATATATACATATTATGTAGCTATCTAATGCTAGTATTTATTTTTAGTTATTGACATTGCATTACACAGATGACGAAAACGGCGAGAATCAGGACAAAGAATAGGAAAAATATACTCAGAATTGCAACATGGAATATAAAATCATTGAACAAAAGAAACCAGGAGTTAGAAAAGGAACTGAGAGAAAATAAGATAGAGATATGCGCGATCTAGGAAACAAAAAAGAAAGGAAAAGGACATATGTGGCTTGGGGAATACTTCTTGATCTATAGTGGTGTACCAAAAAATATGAGAGCCAAAAAAGGCGTGGCCTTAATGATACACAAAAAATGGGCAGATAACATATATGAATGTCAATATATATCAGAAAGAATCGTAGTTACTAAGATCAAATTAGAGAAGCAAAAAATAAATATCATAGGAGTTTATAGCCCAGAAAACTGCAAACCTGAAGTCGACAGAGTCCACTTTTATAACGAGCTTCAACAAACAGTCGACGAAATACCAGCCAATGAGATAATATACATTTTAGGAGACATGAACGCAAGAGTCGGTAACATAATTATACCAGGAATAAAGCAACGATTCAATGAAGACAACAAAAATGAAAATGGGGAACTACTTATTAACTTTTGCTCTCAGAACGAATTTCGAATAAACAATACGTTCTTCAGACACAAAGATCAACAAAAATATACATTCCAAAATACAAGAGGACACAGATCCGTTATTGATTATATATTGACAAACAGAAACATCCACCACTCTCAAGTACTAGATATACGATGTTTAAGTGCAGCTAATATTGGAAGCGATCACAACCTAGTACTTGGAAAAATCATAATAGAGCTACAAAGATACAGGAAAGAAGACCCTGTTGAATGTGAGACAAGAATAAAGGTAGAACAGCTACGAGACTTGTCAACACGAGATCTATACCAGAGAAGATTGCAAAAAGTACTGAATGAAAACTACATTACACCGGATAAAGACATAGAAGACAGTTGGAGGAAGATCAGAGATAATATCAAAATGGCAGCAACGGAAGCACTTGAAGAACGTAAGATAAGTAAACATATACGAAAGAAAAGGAGAACTCCTATTGTTGGGGCGCCCATATTTAAAATTCGATGCTTACTGCCTATGTACCTGTCCTCGGTGCTTATGAACCATCGTTTTCTTAAACTTTAAACGAAATACTGTATTTCATAAATTAATTTGTCATTTTATAAATATACAAATGAGGATATTATTCTAAAAAATAAACAATGTATTTGTTTAAAATGATAAGATCATCCATGACTTTTTAAAATGGTTCTTAACATGGGACCATACGCTTTGGGAATGGCTCGCTTACTAAGCAGGTCTTCAATATCACGCTTTTTCTTTTCGTCAATATCATTTGTTTTTTCTTGTAGGCATGCGTCAGTAATAATTTGACAGGTTTTTTGTTACTTCGTCGCTGTTTGAAGAAAACTTTTTTCATTTCACTTTCAACAAAAATGTCAGGGTTAACCTTAAACTGTACATCTGATATTATGGTTTCGAAATCTTTCTAATTATTAGTTTTTAGGTATACCCTTACCAGTTACGCCTTCCATACATTCTATGTAACCAGGGATCAAATTCAATTTCTGACGTTATAGAATGTTCACCGTCCTTTTCTACTTCGTATTGCAAGGAATTGTCGCGAACTAGGCGCAGCACCAAGGCGGCTCTTGAATTGGTATTCATTGTGCTAAAGGAATAGAAAGGAAAATACTAATTAGATTTATCGAAAGTATTTATAATGCAATATAATGCAATATTGTAATAATGCAATGTGTCAAAATGAAATTCCGACTCCGAACAATAAAGGGCCATTTCAATATTAAGCTATATACAGCTATTAAAAGCTCAGTTTCAAACCTTACTTCTTTCTAACCCAAATGTGCATATCTATCTTATTTCCTTACTATAAATGACGTAACTTAAGCCAAAACGCATTAAACACACCGCATCTTTTGCCGTGTCCTCTGTAAATATATACGAATTCTTAAACAAAAATCGATTTTACTCAAATGTGATGTCTCTGTAAATACGGCGTTTTGGCTAAGCATGGCAGAATTCGCTTTAAATCTCTTAAATACGAATTTTAAATAACTAATAATAATAAGTAATAGCGTCTTATGCCAGCATAGATCAATTATAGTTATCCTACAATAACGCGTTAGCACATAATATAAGAGTATTGAAAATGGTTTACCATCAGAAATCTATTTCTAATCAAGTTCGCATTACAGCCATAACAGAGGTTAGGGCAGTCAGCAACGTTGAGTGTATTACACAAACCCACAATTCCAATTTGCATTACTGCCATATCACAGGTTACGCCACTAGAGAAGTTACCTGAGTAATTTTTCTTGGTTAACAAATGCGTCATTACATGTTGGGACAATATTGAAAAATGAAACCTACTTACCACATATCTAGTCTCGACTACAGCGCGACCCAAACTGTCTTGTGGCAGGCTTGCTGTCGCTGGGAGCGCCAAGACCGGAAAACGTCATAACGACACAGGCGCAATATCTTGATTTCAAGATGACTAAATTATATGAAATTATTGCACCATGAAGACAACACCTAAATGAACAATATTAGGCCAAAAAAAACAATTTTCCATTTTTTTAGGGTTATGGCACTAACGAAGTTGGGGAGCGATATGTTGGTGCAACCAGGCATAGCTGGAGCTTAAGGTCTGTTGGTACAACCAGGCATTAGAGACTCATTAGTTGTAATAAAAATGTATATTTTTGTGTAGTTTATTATTATTTTTATATCCAAATAATTAATTCAAACAAACTAAACATGTTTCTTGAATTTTTCGAAACTAATTTAATGTGAGAGGATTCCATTTGCGTAACGGGGTTCCATTGAATCAAATAAAACTATGTCTTAATTCATCTGAACTGGAGTATGAAAGTATGTTATCTTCTAAGAATGTATCTTATCTTCTATTACATTTTTCAATGTACCACCCGAACTAGCCCTAGAACAAGTAAAAATTTAGTTTAATGTCGTGTTGATACACCTCCCAAGCAATATATCAAATAAAGAACGACTCATGCACCCAGAAACTATAAATTTTCTTGTGATATAATTGCACGACACGAATGTCAGGTCCGGAGTGAATTATTTTTATTTCACTTTCAACCCAGTTTCTTCGGGATTACAAATATCACTTTTGGTAGTTGCGGCATAAGATCATAATTTATGTAACTGAAATTGAACAAAATTTGTTTTATTACAAAAGGAGAATTGACCAAAAAATTATATTTTTAGATATATGAGTGGATATGGATAAGCTATAAAATGTGTGCATTCGTTAAGAGTATCCAGTAGCGCGTCATCAATATTTTTGTTTTTCGAAAGTTGCGACGCATTGCGTCGGCAGTACGAGAGTAACAGTGACATTAATACTATAAAAAAACAGTAGTAATTATTATTATGTTGCCAAATTAGTCAAGTTCGATTTCTTGTTATAGATAATCGATTTTTAGTAGTCTCAATATGACATAAAATCTAAGCATGGGATAAAAAAGTTTATTTGAAGAAAGTGTATTTTTTGTTGGTATTAATGGGGGTACAGGCTCGTTTTTGTAATGTTTTATTTAAATGTAGAGAAATCAATTTGCCAACTACCTTGACAAAATATTTAAAATTAAAGCTGCAATCTTGGAAGGCGTTTTTCGCGCGCTAATGTTGCCTCTTAAGTCAAAATATCCAGCAGTGATAAAAATTGGCAGTATACCTACTTGTAATAACGTCAAATAGATATCAAAATAAATAGAGTCAACAAAATTTATAATTCCAGTCCGTTGTTTTTACAAAGTTGAGTCATGGACTTTTACAGACGCCACCTGCAAGAAAATGCAGGTGCAAGGCTTTCGAAATGTGGCTTTAGCGTCCAAACCTGAAGATATCTTATACCCATCACGTCACTAATCAGGGTATTTTGTTAAGAATGCAAAAAAGAGCTGCTACCTACAATAAAAACCGCCAAAACCTAATTACTCGGTCACATGATGAAAAACAGCGAGAGATATTGACTGCTGCAACAAATCCTACAAGAAAAAGGTAGAAGGAAAACGTGGACAAAGAAGGCGAAGGATTTTCTGACTGAAAAATAGACTCTCGTGGTTCAACACAACAACCATAAATTTTTTACTAGCAGCAGTGTGCAAAGTATAGATTATCATGATGGTCGCCAAAATCCGAAACGTATAAGCACTACAAGAAGAAGGTCCCTTATTGAATATTAGGACGTGCATGATCAGTAAATAAATAATATCATAGCCACTAGTCGAATATACGTTTTCAATGTGGGAAATAGAAAATACCTTAATTTCTTTTTTCACTAAAAGGGGAGTTATAAACTAACCGATGAAATACTAGTGAAAATGACAAAATTAATCAGAAAAATAAAGAAGTAAATAAAAAAGGTACCTAGTTGGAGTTTAACGAATAAGGATGTATAGAAATAACGATATACAGAACGTTTTTACTTAAAAGAAAATAAGATAAACAAGAAAAAAATGGACATAATACAGTGCGGTGGAATAAGTGTTACCCCCCTGTTAACTTGTTTATTTTAAGAATATAAGCAAAACGCTCGCACAGGTCGATTTTTAAACTAACCATAGTATATTATAGCATCAACGTTTCGAACTTTACGCGATCCCTCTTCAGGTGACAGGCATAGTTTTGATTTTTTTTAAACTGTAAAATACATCATGTGATACCTTATTTAACAGCTTTTAAAATACTGATTTCAAAAATGTATAATACTTTAATCCTTTTTGAGATCGCAGGCCCAAAATTTCGGTCGAACTCTTTTTAAACGCATTTATTTTATTCGAATTCTGAGAAAACTAATAAGTATTTTTGAAAAATTTAAACGCAGAATGAAAGATTAGATTATTACCGAGGGCCAACAGTCCCTTAGAATAAAAAAAGTTTCTTTTGAATGATATATTTGAAATTAAAAATCACACTAAATTTTCTCTTTTTTCCACCACTGTGACTTATTAAAATAAACATTATAGGAGTTCTCAGGGACTTTGGACCATCGAGAATACTGTAATATTTCATTCTGCGTTTAAATTTTTCAAAAATATTTATTGGTTTTTTCAGGATTCGAAAAAAATGATTGCATTTAGAAAGAATTCGGCCAAAATTTTTCGCCTACGCTCTCAAATAGAATTAAAGTATTATACATTTTTGAACTCCGCATTTTAAGAGCTTTTAAATGAGGTATCACATAATGTACTTTCCCATTTAAAAAAATCAAAGTTATAGCTGTCACCTGAAGAGGCATCGCGTAAAGTTCGAAACGTTGAGGCTATAATATACTATGGTTAGTTTAAAAATCGACTGGTCCGAGCGTTTTGCTTATATTCTTAAAATAAACAAGTTAACAGGGGGGGGGGCAACACTTATTCCACCGCACTGTATATTAACCCTTTCTTTGCTGTCTAAATATGCCTAACCCGACCTGGGTGCTAACTCGATTTTTTGCTGCATTTACATTGTGGTGTTTTGATCGAGATGGCCCTAGAATTGCTTTGTTCATTATATGAATCTAAACTGACGATATAAAAACACTTTTATCTAAATACTCAATAAAAAAGAGTGTGTGTTCTTTGTACGCACGTGCGAAGTTATAGGTACTTCTGTTTTTATGTTTTCAACGAAACAAATATATTTTAAACATTTTAATTGTATTTTTATTTAAATATTAAACTAATTTTAATACTTAAAATAATACTAAAAATTAAAAATAACCTTAATACGTAATTTTTTATAAACTGCAAAAAAAAGACAAAAAATTTGTACTATAATATTTTCATGGACTAAAGCCATTCGATTTTCTGCTGTATTTTCGTCAAATTTTAAAATAATTAAAAATGTTAAATTCTGGAAAAAACATGTTAATCTGTTATTTTTTTGACGAACTGGAGCGTCCCAGCATTTTTTATACCCTTAAAGAATCGTAGAAAATCTAAAAAACATCAGACTTTCTACACAATTGTAATAGAAGTATAATTTCTAACGTGCGTATAAAGTACACACATTGTTTTTTTTTTTTCTAAATTAAACCAAAAATACCAGCTCTGAACTCATTTTGTCTCTATTCGCACAACTTTTAAAACACAACGTAACAACTATAACCATAATAATAAAAATGACAACATATTCTTTAGCTACAGCCGGCATATTGGATAAATTTTGACATAACGTATCTGCGCGTAGCACTAACAATTTTTGATGAATTCGCGCACATTCACATTCACTCCCAATCGCTCTTAAAGAAGTCTAACTTAAAAAGATAACTCGTTTCACTCAAAGTCAAACAAATACTAACCTTTAAATGAATGTTTTGCATATCTGACGCCTGAAGCCGTCACACGCACCTGACAGAAGTAACGGTATGACGTCTTTAGGCGTCATCAACATTAGAGAATCAGCATCAAAGAAGCGCAGACCAACCTGGTCTTCGCTTCTCACCATAGCACAACGTGCATCCCCTTATTAATTTTTATTTGCGTTAATATTGACCCAATTTTTTTTTAAATCTAAATGATTAAATAATGTAATTTAAGGCTGTTTTCACCCATTTCTGTGACTGATTTCAACTACTAGTGGACTTTGAGATTAGAGACGTTTGCATTGATGATGGTCTGATACGTTTAAAAACGTTCTGTGATGTTCTTGACTAATCCATTTGGATACTTTTTAAAAACATTATAATATAATTTCATATACAATTTACACTGGAAGTTTCTTAATTAGTAAATTTTTGAAAATTTTAGGTGCAGAGAATAATCGAACTCGTGTATTTCGGCATAATATGCCAGAATCTAAGCGGATCAGCTACTCCGTAACTTAGTGCTTCGAATATAATACTCCGTAAAGTAATATTGTGGTTTTAAAATAGCTGTTGGTGTTTTTGTTTCCGATATGCCACTTGTTTTTCAAATAGTTGAAGTTAGGTGAATTTTTACAGTTCTATTTTTTTGGTTTAATACTCATTCTACGACTAGCTTGACTCTATCTATATCCATTATATTTTTAATTTAATTTGATCACAAACCAGATAATGAATCAGCAATAGTTTTCTTCTTTTTTTTGGCATAATAACTCTGGATGGAGCTTTGACTGTCTGGCTATATTCTGCCGTTCAGACCTCTCTTGTGAACTTCTCCTTCATTGTATGGATATTTACGAAATTTTTTGATTAAATTATGTGCTCAGATATGTGAACGCATCCATATTATGTACCATAGTATAATTGTCTATTAGGATATTTTTTCATTATCAAGTATTTGGTGACCAAACTGTGGCCATGTCTTTTGGTTTTTGCTTCGCTTCTTTTAATCCCCATTTTTCGTGCCGCAGGATCAATTTCTTTAAACACTTCCATTAGCAGTTGCTTGGTCCTACTAATTATAGCTAAATCATCTGTATATGCAGTAATTTCTATGAATTTGGGGCCATTCAAGGATTAAGTAATAACTGTAATTGATCGGGAGGTCTTTGCTTTGCTTATTTTTAATGACATGGTGACGGGGGAATTCCTTTACACATATTGCAACACACTGTTTTGAAAATGAAATGCATTTTTAAGGATTCGCATAAATAATGTATTCGTTTAGGTACTTGCTCAGAACCAATTAAGGAATTACCCTCTATTCACTTATCTAAATTTCACTCGTCAACATAATATTATTTCCTTTCAGGACGATTGAAAATTTGGCTTGTTTTAGGAAAGTTATCAGTAGTAATTGCACAAGAGCTCTGAAATTATTGAATTTTTCCCGAGTGACACTTTGACAGTTTTAATTTCACGAGCCAAAGGCGAGTGAAATTATGTCAAAGTGTCACGAGAGCAAAAATTCTATGTTAATTTCAGAGGTCGAGTGCAATTTGTTGCGATTATTTCATGAATAAAACTGTTCAAAACCAAAATTTTATTGTAATTTATTTATGTAAGTACCATTAAACACACAGTTTTTATAAATATTTGACGATTGAAAGTCATCACTTTTATAATTTTTAAAACCTTAATTGTCATTAATGTCACTGAATGTATTTTTTCGTAGCAACGAAGGGCATCTGACGTAATATACTTAACGACGGGAGATTATAAAAAATTATCGATTTAATTCAGATTTCTGTAGCTTTCTATTGGTCAGAGTCTCCTATGAATGAAATAATCGATCATATTATCCTAACCCTACTTTTTTATTTCTAGACTTATAACTGATAAAACACAGAAAATAAGTTTATTAAAAAAAGTCCATATATCCATGCGTGAGAGCGGGGATGGTAAGATATTTTATTAAAAGGGGTATGCGGGGGGGGAGGGTAAATATTATTGTAATATAACGGCCTTTGGTATTTATACGGCCGGTTACATTGAGTTTTCTGATGACTTCCTTAAGAACTAGGTTGCTGTCTGATATACATAAACAATGTATTTCATTAATAAAGAGGTTTCATAAATAAAATATGAGCATATTACCTAAACAATATGTTTCAATGATAAATAATTTCTTTGACAAATTCAATTATGTAAATATCAAAGATCTCTTAGACTTTCCTGACAGAAGAATTTGACTAAAGTATATGATTCACTTCAGTACTTACAAAAAATCGCATCACTTTTGTTTATGGTCGCTATCACATATAAAGTTTGTTGCTTCTAAACTAGAACTGGAAATGTTAAATTGCCTGGAACAAATTACATTTTCTGATCCTACTATAAAAGAACTTTACGTGACGAGAAATAAACTCCAATGTAATAGAAATTGGTGCATGTTTATTTCAGTTTATATTTAGGTTATATTGAAAATGTTGTTGCCCACATAATATATCTTTTGAGTTTTCCTTTATATCGCTCAGCATAATTATTAATCGAAATAAAAATAGGCCTGTAAAAAACTGTCGTAATATAAATATACAAGGAAATCCGACAAGATAGAAAAGAACTGTACTAAGTGTAAGATATATTTTAATTAGTTTTGCCATAAAATTTTAAACTCCTTAATATGTTCGTACGTAAAAGAATATAAAAAGAAACATAACATTAAACTTAGAAATTACTAAACAAGACACTAAACACTTTCTAAAATTACTTGAACTTATTCTGGGGCCACACTAGCGTCTAATGCCATCAATTATCGCACTATTTGCATTGGAGATATGTCATATAATGCGATAAATAACGGCATTACACGCTAGTGTGGCACCAACATTAGACGTATAAATCCACAACACCGGAAAGGTTAACACATGATTAGACTTAGGCAAATATGCAAACTGCATATTTTGCATATAATGCATAAAAAATGCAAAAATGTAAAATTTTGCAAATTTTTATTAAAGTGAGCATAAAGTGTATATAATTTGAAATTTGGTGTTAGCTATATATTTTTATATTCAAACTTACAGATAGCATGAAAATGCCAATATTTAATTTTGTTTTATAATCCCTTGGTATTCAAATTATTGTTATAATAACTAATAAAAGAGAGCGGCTTATAGTTTTGTCACGTTTTGTCCTGGAATTAAGGGTTTGTGTTTGCCAGTTTATGTCTCTAGGTAAAAATTTTGTTTTGACGGTGAGTTTCACTTGGTTTCACTTTTGTTGTAAAATTGGAGGCGTAAAAAACGTGTATTTCTAATTGTGAATATTTATTGTGCTTTAAAAATGCCGAAAATAAGCACAGCTGTCTATTGATATGGATAATGTTTATTGCTCATATTGTGGCAAAACCGTAAGTACTTGCGTATTATATTTTATTTTATTTTAAAAATTTACACGGTGGTACAAACAAATGTATTTAAATTGGAGATTATGTTCCAAGTATCGGCAAAAGGCTAGTTCGCAATAAATCGATGTAATCTTTTTTCAAGCATTATTTAAACTCCTTGCGATAAAAAATAGGATACCTATTTAAAATTCAAATCTTTCAATAGTCTACTGAAAGGTCGCTAACATTTTTTTTCTAATAATAGCATAGTTTGATTTAATTTGGCTAAAAACAAAAACATATATATTGGACTTAATTAATTACGTGCTTTTAATTTATGCTTACAGTATTTTTCCTTTAAATGTAAACAGAAAAGACCAAGAGCCTCTTGTAAATATTTGGGGGTTCTTCCTTCCTGCACACTCATTTCTTGATATTTTCAAGATTACTACACCGATTTTTATTTGATTTAATTTGAATATTTTAATTGTGATGCAAAAACGGTTCATTTTTAGTTTATTTCTACAATCTTAGATTTTAAAAATGGGTACAACTATAGAATATTTATATTCTTCTTTAGTTTTCATCTGAAAAAAAAATTTTTTTCAAATAGATCAGCATGTCAGAACCGCGAAACATTTAGCTAAAAAAGTAAAAACCACATCCGGTGAAAAATATCATCCTTCAGTGTGCAAGTGCTTTCAATCAAGTTCCAAAAAACAAACCGAACAAGAAATTTTTAACGAAGACTTGTGTCGTGCATTAGTATCTTCTAATATACCGCTTTCAAAATTATCTAATGAAAACTTTAGTTCTTTTTAAAAAAATATTGCAAACAAAACATTGCCAGTGAACGAACTCTAAACAGAATTAATGTCAATTTGTTATACTCCTCAGTTATCCAAAACATAAAAGCCGAAATAAGTAATAATTACTTTTACATATTATATATGTGGACGAGACCACTGACTCGTCAGGAAGATACATTTTGCACTTATTGATTGGTGTACTTAACGATGAAACCTTTCAAAAATCTATTTAATTTCCTGTAAACAAGTGGAAAAAACCAACGCTCTAACAATATCAGTTTCTACAAGAAGCATTAGCAAACTTTTTTCTTCCTGCTGCTGTGCCTAATGATAAATTATTGCTTATTTTATCTGATGCCGCACCATATATGGTGAAAGCAGGACAAAATTTAAAAATATTTTATCCAAACTTAATACATGTCACTTGTTTAGCGCATGGAGGAAACAGAGTTGCGGAGGAAGTAAGAAAAAAATGTCTACTAGTTAACAGTTTAATAGCGAGCATCAAAAAGTTATTCCTGAAATCACCTGTAAGAATACAATGTTACAGAGGTATGCTTCCTGCTCTTCCACTGCCACCGCAACCCATTTTAACACGTTGGGGAACATGGTTGGAAGCAGCTAATTTCTATGCTGATCATTTTGTTGATTTAAAAATAATACTTAACCTTTTAACGGATGATAGTTGCCAATCTTTATTGGAAGATAAGCAAGCCTTCCAAAATAACATCCTCCAACAGCAACTGTCATTCATAAAATCAAATTATAGTTTTGTCCAGAAAACTATAACTCAATTATATTCCTCCAAATTATCATTGTTAGAGAGTACAGTTCTAATAAAAGAATTTTAGTCATTGTGTCAAAACGTTAAAGGTACTATTGGAAAGGAAATTTTTCAAAAATTTAAAGTAACCATGGAAAAACTAGTGGTTACCAGGTTCTTTCTGAAGTGGTTCAAGTACTAGCTAGGACATTTTCCGAACCACTTAATTTAGAACCATCTATTATAGTAAATTTGAAAAATGCCCCAGTTACATCAGTTGATGTCGAAATACGTTTTTATATTTACAAATATATGTATTCAGATAGAAGCCAAGTCCTAATCCCTTATATAAATGTGGTGACATTATAAAATTTTTATAACTTTTTTGCAATTCACTTTCGTCCTCCTTTCTGTTCTGGGATAGTTCATCTGCTTTGTGTAACCATTATGTAATCAGTATTTTCAGTTGATCCATCCAATATCTTGGAGATCTTCTCCTATGTCTTTTTCCTTTAACTCTTCTACTCATTAATTTTTTTCCACTGTCCCTCTTCTCCTGCGATGTCCTAAATACTTCAAATAGCTATATGTATTGTATTTGTTTCGGCAATATATCTTATACTTTGAGTTATTCTACTATTTATAGTTGTTTGATATTCAACTCTATGCTAAAATTGCAATAAAGATGCACGAGAAATAAACAAACCAAGATACATAGAATGTTACAAGGAGCACTCCCAAATCATGACTTACAATGTATATATGTTACAGGCCAAACCCGATTTCAGGACAAACTAGTTTGGCCTATGCCAAACTAGTTTGTTCTAAGCGTATTAAGATAAACTAGTATGGCCTAAGCCAAATCAGTTTGTCCTATCGCGTGTAGGCCAAACTAGTTTTTCCTAGGCCAAACTAGTTTATCCTGAAGTGTATATTTTTATATCAGGATAAACCAGTTTAGCCTAGTCCAGGGGTCGGCAACCTGCGACTCGCGAGCCGCATGCGGCTCTTTGGATGTGAAGCTGCGGCTTTTTAGTTCCACACGCAAATATTATTTATTTTTCCCAAAATAAATAAATACCAAAATATCGCGACAAAACCAGTGCAACTGTTGACACGAATTACTTCAGCACAGTTCCAAAAAAATTAAAGATGAATTTGCTGGCAGATTTGAACAAATCAAAACAAACAAAACCACTTTATTAGCATTCATAGTAAATCCTCTCAACACAAATATTAACGAAATCCACTTTGAGCCATTTGGAATAATTGATACTGGATCTTTAGAAATGCAATTGATCGATTTAAAAAGTAAAGCATTGTGGAGTGGAAAATTTACAGAATTGAGAAGCAAGTTGGAAGAGTTGAATGTCCCGAAAAGTATGTACGTAACGCAATAAAATTGGACAGCTTTGAAAGAAGTGCCGCGAATTGAGGGACTTATATTCGACGCATGGATTAGTCTTCCAGATTGCTAGTGCTACAGTGAGGTAAACAAGTTGGGATTTGGAGTGCTAACTATCTTTGGATCGTCATGTTCTTGCGAGAAAGCGTTGTCTTGCATGAATATAATTAAAAGTAAACTAAAAAGCCAACTAACAAATGAAAATTTAGAGTCCTGTTTGAAACTTGAAACAACAAGTTATGAGCCAGATTTATCCAAACTTTCTAAAACCATGCAAAGCCAACGCTCCCATTGAGATTATTTGCTTAACTGTTTGTCATTGAAGTACAAGTTAGTGTTGTAAGTGAATATTTGTTTTAATTTTTTACTTGAATAAATTAAATGTAAGAAATATATACATATGTGAAAAACAATATATGCATATTTTGAATAAATAGATTAATTTTTTTAATTAAGAACTTTAGCATGCGAGTACTATTTGTAGTTGACAAAAAAAATTTTGGCTTTTTAAAAATTTTAAAATTTTGTAAATTGTAATTTATGGCTCTTCCGACTCAAAAGGTTGCCGACTCCTGGCCTAGTCTAAACCAATTTAATCTAATCGAAAGTACATAATTAATTACAGATTGGTTGCTGGTTTAAACGCAAGTTTAGAAGACACTATTAAGAGTTGTAAGACTTTTAAGTATTTGGGGTAAATGATAAACCGAGATGGCACTTGTATGAAAGACAAAGAAATGAAAATAGTACGGGGAAAACCCTCTAACAGAACACTCTAACAAAAGAAAACAAAAAAGGATTTTTCAGTGCATAGTGCTGAATATTACCGTGCAAGAGCGGAATAATGGCCAGTGACAACAATAATTCGAAATAAAATACGAACAGTTGAATTGGAGTTTATGAGAAAGTGTCTATAAATTACCAAGTAGGATAGAGTCAAAAAAAATATGAAAAAAAAATAGAAGTAGAATGTTCAATTACAAAAAAGTTGTGGTAGTAAAAGTAGAGCCCTGAAATGGTGAACTGGTACGGGCATGTACAAAGAATGCCGGAGCACAGGTGGGCGAAAAGATTACTGGACTGGGACCCGCGGGGAGGAAGACGGAGAGCAAGACCTGCTGTGGGATGGAAAACTCACCTAGGAAATGCTATGATAGATAGAGACCTCAGAGATGGCGACTCGGAGAATAGAGTGATATGGAAGACGAAAACGGCAAACTCAAAATGGGAAAAAGCCAAGAAGAAGAAAGTAATTCAGCGTACTAGTACGGCTTAATATAAATAATAAATTAAACAAAATACTTTGTTCTTGGAGAAACAATCATTTTTATTAAAATTATAATTATTCGTAACAAACAAACAATAAACAGTAAATCCTTTATAAAAGATATATTTAAAATCCCTAAAAAGAGCTACATCACAATCAGAACTAAATTTCGACTGGTTTACCAGTCATCATCAGTGCTTACGTGAAGTTTACATGCTAACCACCAAGATATAATTTTACAAAAATATGTGGGTCAAAGCCCTATATAGGTGGTCCGTTAAGGAAACATCGGTTAAAGATGCCAATTAAAACATGGATGTTGGAAATATTTTACCATTATGCCCTAGGTAACATCTGAGGTGTTGTGTGATTTGATTACATGGTGGAAGTCAGGTAGCAAGATGTTTCCTTAACGGACCACGTATATAGGGCTTTGACCCACATATTTTTGTAAAATTATATCTTGGTGGTTAGCATGTAAACTTCACGTAAGCACTGATGATGACTGGTAAACAAGTCGAAAACTAGTTCTGACTGTGATGTAGCCCTTTTTAGGGATTTTAAATATACCTTTTATAAAGGATTTACTGTTTTTGTATTACATGGTATACAGCCAACTACAGGAAAACTTTTTCCTTGTGGAATTTTTAAACAAACAATAATATTGAGTTATATTCGCGGTCGGACGGACAGACAACCTAAGTCAAATTTCTCAACTTTAGTACCATCCTTGGATTATAAGCTTTCATTTGACACCTCATTTGTCATTCTACCTGGTATAATGACGGAGGAGTTGAGTTCACGGACAGACAGACAGACGGACGGACAGACGGACGTGGATAATTCAAAGTTTTCACATTTTTCAAGATTGGTGAAAACAATATTATTTCGTACTCGATTTTATTCGTAAGTGTATCTTTCCTTTTAATTTTTAGAGAAAACCCCATCCTTTTATGTATTATTTCTTATATTATTTAATTATACAAGAATATATTGATGTATAGCATACCAATATCTTCATTAGATGTATCATAATATTATGATACAATATATCGATGTATCATTTTTTTTGCCATCCCTGTTGGGACGTGATTTGGAAATTCCCCGCATGTAAAAGTCCTTACATGTTCGCTAAATTACTTTCGACTCGGCTAAATTGGTTTAGACTAGGCCGTATTAGTTTATCCTGGAATGTGAATCTTTATTATATCAGGATAAACTACTTTGGCCTGAAGTGTGTATATTTATATCAGGATAAACTAGTTTGGACTAGGACAAACTAGTTTGGCCTACGCGCGATAAGACAAACTAGTTTGGCCTAGGCCATACTAGTTTATCCTAACGCGCTTAGGAGAAACTAATTTGGCCTAGGCCAAACTAGTTTGTCCTGAAATCGGGTTTGGTCGGTAAGATATACATAGTATAAATGCCAAATTGACAAAGTTTATACATTGTAAGACATGATTCGGGAGTGTTCCTTGTAACATTTAAAGTGTCTTGGTTTGTTTATTTCTACTGCATCTTTATTGTGATTTTCGTATAGATATCCTTAACATTAGATGGTATAACTACTTCTCAAAAGCCTCTATTTTATCTTTATCTGCTTTATTCTTGGTCCAAATTTTTAGATGAACATGTGGCTATGACAAACATTGGCGCTCTTACTTGCCTTAATTTTATTTACATTGTACTGGTTTAGTTTGCGAAATTGTTGCCGGTTTCGACATAGCTGTTCTTGCAATATAACAGTAAGCCTTCCACGTATCTTCCTTTCTTTAATTTAAAATGCCCCAGGTATAATATTATGTCTATATATCTACTTACTACTTCGAAGCAGCCAATCTCTTTATTGTCTTGGATGATTGTTCTTTGCTCTCTCTTCTATAATAATTTTTGTGTTACACATATTATGTAACTATAGCCCGTACTTCTTCCTTTTATCCTCCAGACGTTTGATTATACCATCTCTTCATTTTAAAAAGATTACACTGGTCAACATGAATTTTGAGTCTGAGTTGTGTACTTCTGATTTTGATTGCTTATGCCTAACTAAAGAAAGCAAAAATATTTTTCTATGGATGCTATACAATCTGCAACATCTCTCACTATCTACTTGCATGCATTCAAAACGAAAAATTCCTCACGCAGTGAAAAAAGTCGGCCCTTGCAGAGAGAAATAGTTTTTCTCACGGGTTCTCCGCCGCGTTGGTTTCGATATATATGATAACCGTTTCCATAGTAACATGCACAGTAAAAACAATATTATTTTTTTAAACAAAATCTGTTGAAGGAATTACTTTTCAAAACTGTTAATTAGAATTTTAAATAAATACTGTATATAAATTTTAAGAACATAAAATACCTACATGTATATGCATTTTATTTCAATTTATGCATATATATTATACCCAAAAGCACCTAAATTATTTAATTTTGTAGTTTGAACTCTTTACAAAACTGCATCCATAGAAAAAGTACAGTGTACAACACATGAGAAAATTACATATTATTTTTCCCTCGCTTGATTTGCAACAAACTTATACGGCCGTGAGGAATACATATTTTTCTCACTCGTTGTACAATAAACTATTTTCTATGGATGCTATACAATATGCAACTTCTCTCACTACTTACATACATTCAAAACGAACAATTCCTCACACAATTAGAAAAGTCGGCCATTGCAGTGAGAAATATTTTTTCTCACGGGTTCTCCTACGGTCTTCCATACTATGATCGCCGTTTCCATGGTAATATGCACAATACAAACACAATAATTAATGTTGTCAAATAAATGTGTTACAGCAAAAGTTACCAGGAATTACCTTTCAAAATTGTTTAAAAAATAACAGCGAGTTAGAATTTTTTAAAATAAGGTACATATTTAAAATTTTAAGAATAATAAATACCTACATGTATATGTATTTTATTTCAATTTATGCATATAATATACCTAAAAGCACCTAAATTATTTAATTTTGAACTCTTGACAAAACCGCACCCATAGAAAAAGTACAGTGTACAACACATGAGAAAATGACATATTTCTTCCTCACTTGATTTGCGGCCCTAGCCTCGTGCCTCGGCTCGTGCCTACAAACTTCTGCGCTCGTGAGAAATATATATTTTTTCTCAATTGTTGTACAATATACTATTATCTAATAATTTTTTCATCCAGTAAAAAGTTTGCTTTTATACTTATCAGAACAAAATTTTAAATGTTATGAAAAACCTCTATTTTTTAATTTAAATTAGTTTTTTCGACAACCGTGTTAAAAATGCAATTTTTAGTACTCCACACGAGCGTTAAAAATGATACTATACGGCACTAGTGCTTTAAAAAAATCGGCACTGCAGTTCGTATTGACCGTATTAGTAGAGTATAGTTAGACCCAAACCCAGACATCCAAAGTGAAAGTTATCCTCCAACTTCAAATTGTTCTATATGGTCCACATAATGCTCAGAAAAAAGTCACACCATTTTGAGCGTCGGGTTTGGGGGGGGGGGGGAGAGGCTGGAGAAATCTGCAAATTCGTAGTTTTTTAGGTTTTTCGTCAATATTTCTAAAACTAAGCGGTTTAGCATGAACAACCTTCTAAATAAAATTATTCTACATTAAATTTGAAATAAAAAAGGCCCTATGCATAACCCTTCTAAAATGAACGGTTCCAAAGTTACGGAGGTAGTATAGTATAATTGGTCCAAAAAAAGGCCTAACCCAGACATCCAAAGTAAAAGTTTTCCTTCAACACCAAATTGTTCTATATGGTCCACATATTGTTCAGTAAAAAGTTACACCATTTTGAGCGTCCGGTTTGGGGGGGAGATGGGGGAGAAGTCGGTAAATTAGTAGTTGTTTTAAGTTCTTCGTCAATATTTCTAAAACTATGATGCTTTAGCGTAAGAAATGTTCTATAGAAAAATATTCTACATAAAATTTAAAACAAAAAAGGTTCTATACATAATTGTTATAAAATCAACGGTTCCAGAATTACGGAGGGTGAAACGTGGAGGTTTTCGATACTTTTTATATTTACCGATTCCTCCCCCCTCTCCCGCCCAAACGCGATGCTCAAAATGGTGTGACTTTTTTCTGAACATTATGTGGACCATATAGAACAATTTGGTGTTAGAGAATAACTTTCACTTTGGATGTCTGGGTTTTTGGTATAATTATATCATAAATATTACCCAAAAAATATAAAAAGTATCGAAAACCTCGAATTTCACCCTCCGTAACTCTGGAACTGTTGATTTTATAACAATTATGTATGGAACATTTTTTCTTTTAAATTTCATGTAGAACAATTTTGTGTATAACACTGTTTACGCTAAAGCATAGTTTTAGAAATATTGACGAAAAACGTAAAAAACTACTAATTTACCGGCTTCTCTCCCATCTCCCTTCCAAACCGGACGCTCAAAATGGTGTAACTTTTTACTGAACAATATGTGGACCATATAGAACATTTTGGTGTTGGAGGAAAACTTTTACTTTGGATGTTTGGGTTAGGCCTTTTTTTGGACCAGTTATACTATACTACCTCCGTAACTTTGGAACCATTCATTTTAGAAAGATTATGCATAGGGCCTTTTGTATTTCAAATTTAATGTAGAACAATTTTGTATAGAAGGTTGTTCATGCTAAACCGCATAGTTTTAGAAATATTGGCGAAAAACTTAAAAAACTACGAATTTACCGATTTCTACCCCTCTCCCCCCCCCCCCAAACCCGACGCTCAAAATAGTGTGACTTTTTTCTGGACATTGTGTGGACCATATAGAACAATTTGGTGTTGAAGGATAACTTTCACTTTGGATGTCTGGGTTATGCCATCTTTTGGATCAACTATACTACACTATATATGTAATTTTGATTTAATGTCAAAAAAATATAAAATTGGAATGTCAGTCAAGTTCAAGTAAAATTTTTGTAGGTATTGTCCTGTAATTACGTTTATAGAAAAAATATTCTGTATATGTAAAAATATGTAGAAACTCGCTTTCGCTCATTCTGCAAACTTTAACCTGCGTGCCTTAAACGTGTACTTTTAACACTTATATCATAAATAAATATTAAAAGTAAACAAATTTTGAATTATATAGTGTGGGCCAAAGAAAACAGTCCACCTCGGTACTTGGAAGTAGTAATTAGATTTTACGGAAATGACGAAACAGGTCAATTTCTGATCCAAGGGGGACACATTTTTACGGTACATACTTACATCTTACATTTGTCAACCCGCTCCCTTTCACTTCCCCAGCTCATATTTTTACATAGGGAATAGGGGTCGTGTGCTAGCTTATTAGAAAAGTTATTCAGTTCTCTATTCAGTAATATAAACATCGACATAATTATTTATACAGGGTGTGCAAGAAAAATTATTTTGAATTAAATTAATTTACACAAAAAGAAGAATATATATAATTTATTTCAATCAAAATACATTCTACTGCTGACTGAAAACAGAAAAAAAATGTTTATTTGATAAATAAACATTGTTGCTTAGATTCAATATTCAACCTACCAAGAGGCAGATGGGTGGCAGCTTGAACATTGAAATTAAGCGAAAAGCAACGTTTATTTATCAAAAAATATTATTTTCTTTTTTGAGACAGCAGTAAAATGTATTTTCAGTTAAATCAATTACATACATTCTTCTTTTTGTGTCAATAATTTAATTAATTTTTTTTTCTATGGCACCTTGTATAAATAATTATGTTAATGTTTATCTTAGTGAATAAAAAACTTAATAAGATTTCAAATGAGTTAGCACACGACCCCTATTGCCTATTTAAAAATAAGGGGCAGGGGAATTGGAAAGAAGGGTGTTGACAAATGACAGATGTATGTACCGTACAAATGTTTCCCCCCTAGATCAAAAATTTTGGTGCTCTTCTTTATTTTGGAAATTTTAAATTATAAATCACACTAAATTTTTTCGTTTTTTCACCTCTGTAATTTATTAAAATAAGCAATATAGAAAGGGGAGTAAATAGAGATTTTGACTTCGGAAACAATCAAACAAGATAGAACTTTTTGCAATTTGATTAAGAAATGTTTAATAAACAACATATCAAAAAGTTCTACTCCAGAAGTGGGTGCTTCATTTTTTTATTAAACAAAATGAACTGCGAAATTAGTTGTTTTTTTAAATAACTCCGAAATTATAAATCTTAGAAAAAAACTGACTTGACCATTAAAAATTGCAGAAAACTATATAAATAACACCTTACATATAAAGATTTTTCTAAAATTAAATCTATAGCTTTTGTTATTTTTTATTTATAACGCTAGAGTCACCTTTCCCACAAACATAGGCCCACTGTATGGTTGAGTTATTTTATTATAATTTTTTAACTAATGAATCAAATGAAATTCTACAAATTGGGCATGAAAGAAAAACAATTAAGCTATCTTAAGAATATAATAAAAATAAACAAAATGTATGGGCATAAGTACGTTGTGGGCGGAAAATGAGACTTACATAAATTTTGAATTCTTTAAAAATGTGTAACTAATACAATTTTAATTATATAAATCTCAAATTTGCGCAACTTACCTTTCAAACATCTTACTAAATCATGTTTCATTCAATAAAAATCTCAAAAATTTATTTCAAATAATACGACGTCTCAAAAAATGTAAATTTTTGAAAACTTCGTAGTTTTACAGAATTTTTACCACTTTAAGGTGGTAAAATTTCTTTTTGAGATAATTAAGAAAGATAAAAATGTAATACAAAAACCAAAAATTACCAGCTAAAAAAATGTTTATACAAAGTGATCAATACTTTTTTCTGTAAAACTTACTTAAAATACATTTAATAATAACCTTCAACAGTAATAAATGAAGGGATTGGGCAATAAGGGACCTAAGCCACATTTTTTGAAATTTGAAGATTTTAGTAAAACAGGCCATGTAAAAATGATCTCAAGCCACCAGTGAAGTTTTACGGCTATTGGGCAGTAAATGTGGCCACCAGGCTATAATGACCTTGTTGCCGATTTGCAAAATCATGGAAAATTTTTAAGCAAGAACGTCATAAGCCACAGTAAAATCAACATGGCGACACATGATCGGAGAGTGTTGAAATAAAAACAATTATTTTATAAGGAAAAATGCAGTAGTTCTGGGTCGGATTTTGACTCTGACGATTCTGTAAAGGATCGAGAATATTCTCCGCATACTAGTTCCAGTGAAAGTTATGAATCTTCTCCGAAAAAGGCAAGTAAATATTTTAGTGGCTTGAGACCTTCTTGCTGTAGGATATGTGGCTTATGTCTTAATAAGTTATAATAACATTAAATTTACTTTTTTAGTAAAACGTAGCCCCAAATAACCTGTTTTAAATTTTTTTATTGATAAAGAGCCATTAACACTAATATTCTATTTAAATTCGTTTCTCAATAAGACGTTTTAAGACCAAAAAAGTATTTTATTTAGTAGGTGGCTTGGTCACTTCTTGGTTCTATAGCAAACACCCAAATTCCATATTCATTAAACACACCCTAAATGGAGCGTTTGATGAAGTAAATGTTGGTAAGATGGTTGTAAAGTTTGGTGACAACAAAAAGCTTAAAAAATATACATATACCAATAATACTGAACATCAAAAAAATTCAGGATATAAAGAAACTTTTACAATATATTCCTCTCACAAACCAGCAGTTTTATCTCAGTATTATTGGAATCAGTACAAGTAACATTGAATAAGACTATAACCAAGTTGATGAAGCAGAGGAAGTAGACAGAGATGATGAAACCGATTTTTTTAATAAAAAATAATATTTTAGGTATATTCTTGATTTTAGAATGGTTCATTTTGTTATTTTCAAAAAGGTCATAAGCCACATTTATTTGTTTAATAAATTTTTCCTTAAAAGATGCAGTGTCATTTTGTATCTGTCTTTGAAAAATATATTTAAGAATTTATTATGCATGTAAGGAATTAAGGTAAACATTATAAAATATGAAAATGTGATTTCAGGATTTTGTCAAAAACTTTAAACGTGATTTACTCAACACTTTTCAAATGAGGCTTAGGTCCCTTATTGCCCCGGCCCCTTCAAATGTTCAACAAACATTTTTTCTGAGCTCGTATACAGTAGGTCTGCGTAATTTATAACCTATTGTTACATTTTTTATTATCAGTTTTACGAAAAAAGTTATTCGTCATAAGATACTCTGCATGGTATAGATTTTAATATTCAACCATCAGATATCAAATTTTATTAATTTTATACGAGGTATGTCAAAATATATGAATTTCACTCAAGAGGTACCTGGATATTTCACAATATCTAAAATTGTTATAAAAAAATTGTTTGGAATTAAAAACTATATTTCAATGTCCAATTGCATCCTTATCATTGAAATATTGTGAACTATAATGGCAATTAATTGTTACGCGAAATTCATATTTCTTAACAAACCTCGTATAAAATTGAAAAAGTTTTATATCTGATGGTTGTACCTTAAATTTTAGAAAAAATAGAGCAGTTTATGACGAATAACTTTTTTCGTAAAAGTGATAATAAAATAGTTGTCATATATCAACAATTTTTGATATTCTGGAATATAAAGGTACTTTAACCTTTAACGAAATTCATATTTTTGGCATACCTCGTATAAAATTTATAAAATTTGATATCTGAAGGTTGAGGTTTAAATTTTAGACAAGGCTGTTTAAAATTTTTATTAAGGATTAATTTGAGGATTTTATTAAGAATAACTTTTTTTCGTAAAATTGATAGGTAATAAAAAAGTTTGCCATATGGTTCCTAGCTACGGAGACATACTGTACAAGAGCTTCTGTCTTAGTCCAGGGCGGATCTGTTTTGAGATGGACGTTGAGAGGTGACTCAAATTTTTTTGCAGAAATTGCTTGAAAATAAATCAAATAATAATATTTGAGTTATCCTCCCTCTCAAAAAGGTCCGGAACATTGTTTAAATAATCAAAATGTCAAAAATTTACGGAAAATTTCGATTTTTTTCTTCGTTTTTTGATTATAACTTTAAAAGTATTCATTTCCGAGAAAAGTTGTGCTGACATAAAAGTTGCGTATTTAAATTTCCTACGATATAAAATTGGTTAAAAATTTCAAAAATAGTCACCCTGGTTGCAAAATAGCAATAATTGCGAAAAAACCATACAAAAACAAGTATTTGCATTTTACGTTTTTCAACCATTTATAATACACTTAGGACCTTCATATTTCACCCAGAAAAACTCTATGATACAGTAAAACAATACTGTAAATTTCTTGAAGATCGGTTTAATAGATTTTGCAAAATAAATTTTGCAATCCAGCTTTCGCCAAAAAAATTCATTTTTTCAAAATGTTACAGGACTGAAAATAAAGCAGGTAGAAACTTAAAAAATTTTTTTGCTTATAGAAGTGTACTGTGCCTTTCATTTGCAATTTTCAAAATTAAAATCGATTAATTACCACGGCGTCAGAAAATTTTTGAAATAAACAATAATTTTTGGTGCTACGCGCAGGACAGCGGTGTTCGATTCACACAAGTTGATTTCCACCAAAATTTCTTCCAATCTTTATCTAATATATTATTTTCTTACTCTATATTTTGTTGTATTTTAATATTTTAATTCCACAAAAATCAAACTAATTCTATTATTGTTTGTGAAATATTGTTTAAACAATTGCATATGTTTAAAAATAATAAACTTTTATTATTTAAGTTAAAATATATGAACAAAGAAAGTTTTTGCTAATAAAAGTGTTATTTCAAAAGATAGAGTGTGTGTTTATATTTTGCAATAAACAAATTTATCTATTTATATCGAAATGTAATAAAAATTAAAATGTATCAATCATTATCAAAGGTCATTGGAATGCCCAATCAGAGCAAACTATCCGCTGTCCTGCGCGTAGCACCAATAATTAATGTTTATTTAAAAAATTCCTGACGCCGTGGTGTTAATCGATTTTAATTTTGCAAAATTGCGAATGAAAGGTACAGTACAATTCTATACGCAAAAAAATTTTCAACTTGCTATCTGCTTTATTTTCAGTCCTGTAACATTTTGAAAAAATGAATTTTTTTTACGAAAGCTGGATTGCAAAATTTATTTTGCAAAATCTATTGAACCGATCTTAATGAAATTTACAGTATTGTTTTACTGTATCATAAAGTTTTTCAGGGTGAAATATGAAGGTCCTAAGTGTAGCATAAATGGTTGAAAAACGTAAAATACGAATACTTGTTTTTGTATGTTTTTTTTTCACAATTATTGCTATTTTGCAACAAGGGTGACTATTTTTTAAATTTTTGTCCAATTCTATATTGTAGGAAATTTAATTACGCAACTTTTATGTCAGTACAACTTTTCTCAGAAATGAATACTTTTAAAGTTATAATTAGAAAACCAAGAAAAAAATCGAATTTTTCCTTAATTTTTTGACATTTTGATTATCTAAACATATATAGTAGATGACATTAGTACCAAACAGCTTAGATGGTATGGACACGTACAAAGAATGTCCGAAGAACGACTCCCGAAACAAATCCTAACGTGGACCCCTCATGGTAGACGAAAAAGAGGAAGACCCCGCCTGAGTTGGAGAGAAGGCATAAATCGAGAAATGAGAGAAAGAGAATTGGATGAAGACCTTTGGATGGACCGAAGTGAATGGCGACTAGGCATCGGAAGACGTAGGAGAACGTTTTAAAACCGATATATATATATATATATATATATATATATATATATATATATATATATATATATATATATATATATATATATATATATATATATATATATTATCTAAACAATGTTCCGGACCTTTTTGAGAGGGAGGATAACTCAAATATTATTATTTGATTTATTTTCAAGCAATTTCTGCAAAAAAATTTGAGTCACCTCTCAACGTCCAAATGTACTAATATTTTTACAGATGCGCCCTGGTCTACTAACAATTTTCAAATTGTAATGCCATATTTGGATTCAGCATAATCAAAAACAAAATAAAAACATGTTATTTGATCAAAGTAAAATGATGAATTATTCAACAATATTTTTTAAATTATGTATACAAAACAATTGTTATTGTTTAAACAATTAAAAACCAATTAGCAGCAAAATCTGTGAGTAGAACATTTTACTTTAAAAAACTCTAACAAGAAGTAAAACCACTTCTATGTAAATTGGTATATTTATTAAAACTTAAAAATCCCAATGGATTGAATAAAATATGTCCAATTCAGAACGTTTTCAGACCTATCGGTCCATCATCAGTGAATGTGCATACTTGCTAAATAGCCCCAGAACCAAACAATGGTTGAATTTAAAATTCAATTTACATTATTTAAAAATAATATTCAACAGGCTAAACGCCGATGTTACAGGATATATTAACATCGGCGTTTAGCCTGTTGAATATTATTTTTAAATAATGTAAATTGAATTTTAAATTCAACCATTGTTTGGTTCTGGGGCTATTTAGCAAGTATGCACATTCGCTGATGATGGACCGATAGGTCTGAAAACGTTCTGAATTGGACATATTTTATTCAATCCATTGGGATTTTTAAGTTTTAATAAATATACCAATTTACATAGAAGTGGTTTTACTTCTTGTTAGAGTTTTTTAACTATATGGTATACAGCCAACCTAGGGAACTTCCCTTTTAGTTTTTACTTTAAAATTTATATATTATGAACTAACAAAAAAAGTTTTAGAAAAATATAGAATTGTTTAAATTTTTCCGAAACATTGCATAATTTCGTTGTATATTAACTAACCTAAGAAGTTTTTAGAGACTTTTGGCCCTCTGTAATAATGCAATCTTTCAGAGTTTAAATTTTTCAAAAATATTTACTACTTTTTGGGTATTGCAAATGGATGCATCTAAAACGCATTGGAGCGAAATTTGGCGTCTACGCTCTCAAGGAAAAAGTAGAGCACATTTTCTGATTATCGTTCAATTATTGCCTAAAACCTTTATGAAATCTAAAGCACGCTACCAAAACTGGATTGTAAACCCCTTATGTAAATGTAAATGAATACATTTACCAATATTAGCTTAAGCGAACCAAAATTAGTTTGATTGAATAATTGAAATTTTGCATAGTAGAATAAATTATCGTAAACCATATAGGTCTGGATCCCGCGTATTAAAAAAAGTTGCCTAATAGAAAGCTAATTTTTTTTTAATATGTTAAGGGTGTCTAGTCGGACAAACTTTAATGTATGGGAACCCTGGAACAGAAGAAGTTTAAATTGTGGAACAGGTTAAAAATTTGGAACGTCAGACTACGAAAATGTCCCATGTATTTTGTCGGACAGAACTTCCAATTAATTTGTTACCCTTTCATTAAACTCTTTGCAAAAATCAGATTGCTATTTATCATCAAGTGGGCATTTTAATAGGTGGAACACGTAGAACATGTGGATAGCGCTTATCTAAAAGGTACCAAGCGCCAAATTGCCATTTCTGACTTAATTACATTAACTGGCTGATAATATTAAACTTTGTTTATCTAAAAAGTCCCAAGCACCAACTAAACGTCAGAGACCTCTTTTGGCAAAGGTTACCAAGTTGCGTGTTATGAATTATAGGACTCTGTTTATCTCTAAACGGATCCAAGCGACGAAAGTTTTATCATGTCGCATGTCGCTTGGATTCCTTTTGACATTCTTCATTTCAATCATTTGGTTTTCTTTTGATTAACGTGTTTTCGTAAACTCCTTCTGATAATCCTCTTTAAGAGGTGCTAAAATATACAAAATGATGAAATAAGCTGATGAGTCTTATTTGACTCTACAGACCAAGAACAAGATGATGAACAATAAGACGATCCACAACACCACACTCGTCTAACAGGTCGGCCAAAGAAAGGGAGAGTGGCAAAATATCCCGGACAGTCTTTTAAATCCAGAAAAAAATTAAAAGACGGTAACAAAAAACACTACACACTGAAAGGAATATTGAATGAACAAAAACATATATCGACTTTCAGTGTAAATGTACATTAAAATGTGATGAACGTTTAATGAATGTTGACATGTTATTAAAAAAAGGTTATAATTGAATGGTACGAACAACTTGTTAATGTTCTGTTATTTAATAAAACGATCCAAGTAAACAGTAGTTTTATATAAAAAGATCCAAATCCTAAAAGTAGCATTTAAACAGATTCACATACATTATTTAGATTTTATCAAAAAAGAACCAAGCGCCATTTCATACTACAAAAAAGAGAAAAACTAATTTATTATATATTTTTATATAAGACAAATATCTAAACTCAATCTTTCCCCTAAAAAATTTGAGAAACTTAAAAAATGATAAAATGCCGATTTTTAAAACTGTTAAGTCTTTAATCTTAATTTACTCAAAACTGCAAAATGGCTGTTGGTACCTTTTTGATAAGCGCTATCCATGTAAATGACAGGAATTATGACAGGTGACAAATAAAAGTCTGATTTTTGCATGAGAGTTTAATGAAAGGGTTACAAATAAATTGGAAGTTCGGTCTGACAAAATACATGGGACGTTCTCGTGGTCTGACGTTCAAAATTTTTAACCTGTTGCACAATTAAAACTTCCCCTGTTTCAGTGTTCCCATACATCAAAGTTTGTCCGACTAGACACCCTTAAGTCATTAACAAATTTTCAGCTGGCTATTAGTCAACTTTTTTTTCATACGCGAGATCCAGACCTAATAAGGTCCCATTTAAATTTATCGATCAAAGTGGCTCTGCAACGTCATCTATGACTATTATATCACCAGTTAGGACTAGTTGAGAAGTATACGTGTGTTTATTTCCTTCCTCCAAATTTCACTATTATTATATTTTTCACTATTATAAGTGACTATAAGTAAACTTACAACTTACTGGAGGCACATGCAGGCTTACTGGAAAAACAGAGTAATGTCTATATAAAAAGAAGAAGAAGACTATTTTAAGTACGGGTGGGGACTTTTAGCTAGAACTGTATTATATAGTAACATTCATGAAATAAATTTTATATTCTTATCCATTATTGATGAAAACTAATTTTTCCACTCTTCAAAATAAACATAAAGGAGTAAGTATAGTATATTTTCTTATTATCGCTCAATTATTTCATAAAGTCTTTATGAAATCGAAAGCACTCTGCTAAAACTGGATTGTCAACCCTAATGGAAATGTAAATATTTAATTTATTAAGTCCGTTCCTGTCCTTAACTATAGAAGGAAATCTCGAAATGCAAATTATTATTTCCAGCAACAGGGGTTAATGCTCCTCCCTCACATTCTAGTGGCACAATGAACTTAAAATATTAATGAAGTATGTTTGAGCTTGACACGAATACACTTACTTGTGGCGTTTTGTGTTATACTTTGCCCTACTGAACATGTTGATGCGTGGAGTGTTGAAGAGGACTATTAGTCAGGAGAAGTTAATTTTCTTTTGCTAGTTTCCCATATTATTAGACAAATTGATTGATTATGTATTGTAACCAGTCGAAGGAAATCTATAGGGTGACTGATTAGTGTGATAAAGCTCCATAGATCCGCTATAGTAATAGATATCAATAAAAGTTAATAAAAACAATTGTAGTCAACTTTGAGCTTCACATTACAAAATTACTTAGAATGTTACAGAGTGTTCGATAACATAGTGGCAGACCAAACATATGTTTTTTTTTAAATGAGACATCCTGTATTTTATTTTATATTCGAAATCTTCTTAGCTTCTCCATCACAAAAATATAAAGGTTAGTTATGTTATACATAGTATTTACACAGGTACAGTTGAGTCCACGAGTCTTTACCCGTGCGTCATTAACCCTTAAACGCCCAACCTTTTTTAGGTTCCATGTACGCCCAAGGGTGGGTAAAAAAGGTCCACCTCGAAAACAGCTAATATATTTGTTGAGAGATGTTGGAAATGGATTAAACTTAAGAACATTATTCTTAATAAACACAGCATCTTCTAAAATATTAATATAAACAATTTACAAACCTTACATACATCAAAATTAACATAACAGTAAAAGCCAGTAATTCAGATTTGTCGATTTTCTCCACATTCTTCCTTTCAGCCTCCTCATTGGCAGATAATTATGTCGATTATATAATTATACGTCGGTAATTATATGGATTATGTTCCTACCAATAAGAAATTATATAGAAAGTTTTAGTAACAAGTTTTATCAAGGGTGTACTTTTTATGCCGGCTCATATTTAACTCAAGATATTACTTTTATTTTTAAAAATATCGTTAGAACCAAATTAACATTCGATAAAGGGCTGTCTTTTTAACAATAAATAATTTTTTTTTTAATTTTAAAACACGTAATAAATATAACGTGGAAATACTTCATTCCAGGCACTGAAGATGTTCTGTTCAAAACGAAAACGTTTTGCAATCCATGTGGATGACTTTTAGAAGTTTTAAATAAACTATTTTATACCAAAATACAATTTGAAGTTTTTACTTCCGTATAGGTTTTTTTTAAACTATGGTATACAGCCAACTATTGGGATTTTCCCAATTGATTTTATTTTAACGTAATAAATATGTTACAAAGGAATACGCATTAGGTGGACATTTTTTACCCACCCTTGGGCATTTAAGGGTTAATACCTGGCAAGATAAAATACATACTTTTTATCTAGCATCAGTATCTTTCACGCATGAAATTAATGACAAGCCAGCTGCCGCCTGTTATTAAGTAAAAACACATGTTATTTTTATGAACGATCTAGACGCAGTGCATTGAAAAGAGATAGATAGGTACAAAGAAAGACGATTGGGGATGTTTTCACATATTTTAAGTACAATTTCTGACGTTGTGGTTTGTTTACTTTTGTGGTTGTCAGTTTGTTGAATTTTTTGCTGTTATTTTGTCGAATTTTTGGATTTTGAAGTTTTTTATAGCATACAAATAGTTGCTTTAACAACTAGTTTTATATGGGGTCAGAATTTTTATTATATATAGTTTATGTTATTTTACGATAAATTTTGACATCGTACAAACGTAACCTCATTGTTGACACAGTTAAGGAATGCTTGTGCTTAATGTTTTGCCAAAGTGAATAAAATAACAAAAAGAAAATATATGTTATTAAATTTTTTGATAAATTGTTTATTTATTTATTATTTAATGATAATAAAAGAATTTATTAAGATACTTTAAATGCAGCTGTAATTATGCACCCTAATTTTAAAGCAAAACTCTGAATTTGCCATTCTATTTCTTTGGAATAATATTGATAATTAATATTTATCGGAATAATACTCACTTTCTAGCACTTGCTGTTGCGTTTAGTAAATTTCCGACTTATAGTTCAAGCTGTGGGTGAAAAATAGGTCGATTTAAGGATATAATTCAGGAATTTTTGAAACCTAACAGGTGATGTAAAGGACGATGGCAGAAATAACTTCTACTAAAATGTAACCAAAAATTTTGTGCAGTTTTTCATTTATGAAGTTTTTCATTTGTTAAATTTGCAATTTTCAAAGATTTTTAATTTTGCAACTAAGGATATTCATTTTAGAGAAAAACTTATTAGTTATTGCAAAACAGCCGGCGAAATATCCGAAATGGCCGTTTTTTGCAATTGCATTATTTATTGTAAAAATAAATTTTATGTATTTTTTGATGCTTTAGAATGAAGATCTTTTAATACCAAACATAATTTTTTTTTGTAGAACCCGATTGGTGAACTTGTTGCTTAGATATTATAACTTGTTTATCCCAAGGTATCAAAGGTCCAAGGCTATAACATTTTCAGAAAAAAATCTTAGAGAGTTAATCCAAGATCTACTCTCCTTCTAAAGACTTATATTTTCATATTATTATGTAAATATATGCGTATAACATTTTTCAACCTCTTATTTCGGGTTTAAAAATAAGAACCAAATTTCGTTATAAATATTTAGAACTGAAGCCGTCCCTGTACATCCTATGAGTTTCTAACTTGCAGGTTATTGTTACTGAAGACAAAATAAAGATTCAAAATAAAATAAAAATTTTCTACGACCAAACTGAAGCCGAGATAATTGTTTTGTTTTCTTAAATCGTAGTGACTTATTTATAACAATCAAGAAATTATTTCACATAACATTGTCATTGACTAAAGAAAGACTTATATTATCTTAAAATAAAATTATAATTACATTTAATTATTAAAAATTATTTTTAAATTGTAGTGGAGATTTATTTTTCGTTACGAATGTGATTTATTGTGTCCGTTGACCTTATCAACGGTTAGCAACTTATAATACATTGAATCACGGTTTTGGCTTTTAATTTTACAGCACCGCTTAGATGGGTGACTACGGACTCCCCCACGCCCCACGCTACCTAGATTTAAATTGGTTCAGTTTTATAGTAGGATTAAAAGCGACTACGAACTGCCCCACGCTACCTAGGTAATATTTTTGTGGATATATATAGATTTTATTTTATTTTATGGTACTCAAAAAGGAACCAAATTCCCAAAGCATGAGCGAAAATTTTAAATGATTAAATAATGAAACTATAACAATATAATCGATTAAAATTTATTTATAAATCTACATTAATTTATAATAACAAAAACTACAGTTAAACAATAACAATGCGTAATTCTAATGTCTGATCAGTGATTAAAATAAGTATGAGTTAACACTATATTTTAGATTTTAAAAGTTAGCTGCATAATAATTGCAAACTGACTTAATGAAGTCTAATTTAGTAATGTTTTGATTAACCTAATATTCATTTAGCCTATTTTCAATAAAATCAACTTTTCTTTTTGCCGTTTTATCAAGTTTTTTTTTTCGAATCTATGTGCAGTTCTAATTTTCAGATATACTTCTGCTTGAAAATTTAACAATATGTCTGTAAATTTAAATATATCAGGATTGTGGTTTATAAAAACATTCGTTAAATTTCGAGCGAAATGATTCACATGCGTTTGTAGTAAATACAACAGATGATGAATTTGAAGCCCACCTGTAAGGTGGAAATGTTGAATCTTCCGTTAAATAATTATCAACTAGGTAATCACAAAATTGAAAAAATTCTGACATCTTCTGGCATAATATTAAAAAATTCATCAGAAAAACAGTCACCAACATCATTTGGATCTAAATAAAAAATGCCTAAAAACAATTTTAAATATTTTCCAATACCAGTTTGATTTTTATATTCCGAGGACAAATAGTTGATCCTGCAGTGTCCGTATTAATATCAGGATAAACTAGTTTGTCCTAGGCCAAACTAGTTCATCCTATTGCGTTTAGGATAAACTAGTTTGGCCAAGGCCAATCTAGTTTATCCTGAAATTGGGTTTGGCCGGTAACATATTCACGATCAACTCGTTATTGTCTAAATAATATTAAAGTAAAATAATAATGTTCCTAATTTGAACAAAAGGTTAAACATTCAATACAGGAATCTTGCAAACAGCGAGCTAGTTGCAAGTTTTAAGTGGCTATTAATACAAATACATACATTATTATATTTGCGAGTGAAGCATAATTTACGTGAAATATTTCTCAACGTTCAACAAGACAAATTGACAGAATGCATATTCTTTCTCGATAAAAATCTACTTTTTTTGTGAAATTTTACGTAGATTCATTGCGACTATATATAACTCTAAACTAAGTAGAAAAAATTAGGGGTGACTATACTAAATTGCTTCCGCTTAGAGCCGAGATACGTCAAATATCAGAAAAAATTGCTCCCTCTTTACTAGGTCCTTCCATGACGTCTTTTATTAGATTAAGTTAGAAATAGCTTTTATATTTTGTCTCAACAATTCTATAATGTGAAAAATTGTTTAAGTAAATATACATTAAAATCAAAAAAAAGTTGCCAATAACATTTTAAATCTAATTATTCAATTTTAGATTTATATTATACACTAAATAATATAGGTCTGGATCCCGCGTACCAAAAAATTTATTACTAACAAGCTGAGAGGTTGTTAATAACTTAAAGGTGTCTAGTCGGACAAAATTTGATGTACTGGAACACTGGAACAGAGATTAGTTTCAATTCTGGAACTGTTTACAAATTTCGAACGTCAGACTACGAGAATGTCCCATGTATTTTGGCCGACAGAACTTCCAATTCATTTGTTACTCTTTCGTTAAACTCTCATGCAAAAATCAGACTTCTATTTATCACCAACATAATTCCAGTAATTTGGCATGTTCTACGTGTCGGACTTACTTGTCGGACAAACATTTTATCATATATTATATAAAGTTTGCTATTGAATAAACCTAAAAACAAACTACCAAATTTTACAATCACAAACTTGTCAGGATGACAAGTAGGGTGGGTCGAAAAAAACTTGCCTTTGGGATATATAAGTAAAATGCAAAATAAAATAATAGTACATTGTTTACCGGGTAGGAAAAGCTTAACATTCCTGGACGACTGTGAAGATTGCTAAGTCGAGGCGCAAGCCGAGACTTAGCAACACAGAGTCCAGGAATGTGGCTTTTCCTACGAGGTAAACATACTATTTTTCCGCAAATCGTTTAAAATTCGACAGATATTGATTGATTTAAAAAAAACGCGATAATTTTATTCCCAAATAAATGGTGCTTTGAAATTCCTAATAAAATTACTTGGGTTACTATGGAAACGTATTGAGGTTGAATTGTCAAACTTGACGCTTATAAATTTAATTGCTGGTGTTCTCGAAAGTAAAATGATAAGTGATGATGAAATTTCCATTCCTGGGACTCCTCCAGAGCTGGTTGAGGCAGTGAATACTGCTTCATTAGAATTATTGCCAAAGAAATCAAGAGAAAAGTACGGAAATGCATACAGACGTTTTATGGATTTATGTAGAACACTAACAACTGTACGGAAATATCATTTCCTTACAGTAAGGAAATGACATTTCCTTACAGTAAGGAAGTCCTGACTTTTTCTTCAAGAAATTTTGACAGGAATGTCAAAATTTCCTGGCGATTTGCGGAAAAGTTGTATATTGAAGCCCCAGCTAGCGGATCACACTTAAAATTTAGTTTTTTCAGAAATCAAGACATTTTTCAATTATTTTTACAATCTTTAGCCAATAATACTTGAACGTGCTATAGTGAAAACTGTTTAGTTAATAGTTTAAAAAATAGGAAATAAATTTGAAACAGACAATATCTTTTAATTTGCGGTAGCGCAAAATACTTAAAAATTGTTAAAATTCACATATTAGCACTTTAAAAGAAGGTGTGGTCTAGTATGTTGTGTTGGATGTTATTAGCACAATTCATTTTTTGTTCTTTTACTTTACACTCGCTTTAATTGGAATATAATTATTATAGTTATAAGTAATAAAGGATATATATAAAACAACCTATAATTTTAATTACATGTTTAATTGAAACAAAAAAGAAACCAAATTATAGCCTAACAATGTCAACAAATTAAATGCAATTTTGACTTTAGAAAGAGTCTTTTACTCACTGTTTCTGAGTGGGTACGTTGAAGCTGCGCTTGCTGTCAAACTTTGGCATCGAAGCTCTGGATGCTACGGCAGATCCTTTGAAACCATCTCATTACTTAGCACCGACGACTTTTTTAGATGCTTCAGTCACTAATTTGACGCAGCGCTACACAGCTTGGCATGGAAATTTTCCAAAGTTCCAATCCTGGGGTGTTTTACCAGCAGTGATTTTAGCCCAAACTTCATCATTAGGGACTCTCCCTAACAGTTATGGCGGTGTAATTTCACTGGTGTTCTAATCAAATAATTCACTAGAGTCAGTCGCATGAAAGGTGATGTTTGGAGGTCGAAAAACCCTAATTGTTTCTGTTTCTGTAGCTAACATCCTTGCTTTGATTATTCTTCGGAATCCTAGTTCTCTTATGTGTCTCCTTTCATCCACTATCATTCTCAGTAGCAAATTTTGTGGGTGGGAAAAATGCATTTCTTTCGATTACAGGATCAACTACTTTAATCAAATTCTCTGGTAGAAATCTGGTTGATTTGATAGCCTCATAAACGTGTTCAGGTCCATCTGTCCATTTTACTGTCTTCTACCTCAGAGTTTAAAGATCTTGGTGTTATATTTGACACTAAATTAACATTCTCAACTCATATTAATACCGTGGTCTCTAAAGCAACCAAATCTTTAGGATATATTACTAGAAGCTGCAGAGATGTAACGTCTGTGGAAGCTTTGCGTAGTTTGTATTTTGGACTAGTTAGTAGTAAACTTAATTACTGCAGCGTGGTATGGAATCCTAATCATGCAGAACTTGTCTCTAATCTTGAATCTGTTCAAAAAAGATTCTTAAGATATTATTACCTCAAAAAATATAACAGATATCCGGTTAGAGGCTATAGCTATAATTTACTCCTTTCTGAGTTTGGATTCCATTCACTGCGTAAGCAGCGTGAAATAAACGGCCTAATATTCATCTTAAAAATTGTCAATTGCCTAATTAATAGCGATGTTTTGCTTAGTCTTGTAGACTTTAATGTACCACGAGCTTGTCACTTATTATTGTGTATGTGTATTAACAACAGAAACATTTTTGGTTATTCTTTATTTTATTTTATATTTTGTCATCCATTGTTCAGTCAATGTATGTAGTTTTCTTATGTACACCTTTATGGGTTTATACCTGGTGGATGTATATTTGAGTAAATAAATAAATAAATATATTATGTATTTGCTGTACTTTGTTTTAAACCATACAGACATGTATGATTTCAAAAAGAAGGATACTAACAATTTATGTTCAACTGAAGACGTTTCCACACTTACATACAAACTCAAAACTCTGATAGCTGTAGTCAACCATCGAGAGTGGGAAAGTGGACCCGGTTCTCGAACAGATAAGTCCACAGGGCAGTTGCCTGACTTTACCGCACAACTTTTGTCTAGAAAATACTATTCATCTTTACTCAAAAGATTGCGATTAACTGGTCCTCCTAGTGGTTAGGAACGAAATGGTTTCGTAAGATCTGCTGTAGCATCCAGAGTTTCGATGCCAAAGTGTGACACCAAGCGCAGCTTCAACGTAACCACTCAGAAATAATGAGTAAAAGACTCTTCCTAAAGTCAAAATTTCATTTAATTTATTGACATTATTTGGCTACAATTTGGTTTCTTTTTTGTTTCAATTAAACATGTTATTAAAATTATAAGTTGTTTTATTTATATCCTTTATAACTTTAAACACACTATAATAATAATTATATTCCAATTAAATGGGGTGTAAAGTACATATAAGAATAAAAAATGCTAAACAGTTAGTAATTCTTCCAATTTTGACCAAATTAGCAAAAAACAAAAAAAAATACAGACTAAAATCACTAGCCAGTGTCCGAGTTTAGCGAACCGACTTATAAAAGTTCTTTAAAATTTCAATTTCATTTCAAAATTGATGTAATTAAATCAACGGCGAAAAAATTAAAATGAACCTTTAATCACAGGTTTTTATACTCTTTTAAAATGCTAAGACAAATTTTCAAAATTTGAATATACAGGGTGTTTTTTTAAGGTCAAAATTACTTTATAATTTTTTGTTAATCCGGACCTATTTTTTTCTTATGGTTAGTACGTCGGTCGTTTGGGTTTTGAATGAGATATGTGTACCAAATATAAAAAAAAATATATACACGGTGGTTCTCAAGTTACGGCTTAGGAATGAAATGGGCAAAATCTGTAAAACACCCTGTAATTCGTTTATAAAAGCTGGCAGGGCAAAAAATGTAGTATATCTAGAACCGACTCGGTGATCCCTATTCACCGTTAAAGTATTTTCGTTACCCGATGAAACACCCTGTATCTGGGTAAACACAGTTAGAGATGAGGAGGTCCTTAGACGGCTGAACCAAAAAACACAACTAGTTAATATAATTTTCTTTACGTACCATCCCCGCGACGAAGGTTGGCAATCATCACTGCTATTCTAACTTTTGACACTACAGCCTGAAAGAGTTCAGTTGAGCTGCATCCAATCCATTCTCTGTGATTTCTCAGCCAGGACATTTTTCTTCTACCTATGCTGAGCTTTCCTTGAATCTTTCCCTGCATTATAAATTTTAAGAGTTTATATCTGTCCCCACGTCTTACATGATACAAGTATTGAAGGTTTCTTATTTTGATGGAATCCAGTATCTCCCTGCTGTTCTCTATTCTTCTTAGTTCTTCTTCATTTGTTATTCTGTCTGTCCAGGAGATTCTCAGTATACTTCGATATGTCCACATTTCAAATGCTTCCAGTCTATTGAGACATTGTTTATTAAGTTTCCACGTCTCCACACCATACAAAAGAACAAAATAAACATAACACTTTAGTACTAGTTTTCTAAGATTTAAACTGAGGTCTCTACTACATAATATTTTAATGTTTTTCTGAAGCTATTTCCTTGTGGCATTTTTGAAAAAAATGAATTTATTAACGTTTCGACGCCCAAGTCAGGTGTCGTTGTCAAAGTACAAAATAATACTAAATACACAAAAATGTTGTTGCTTAGTAAAAAATTCTGCTAATATTTATTTAATCTGACTCAATTATATCGGCAATTCAGGCATGTATTATACATTTTAAAGTAGAAGACTTTAAAATGATATTGCCAATATTGATGAGTTGCGTTTCCAGGGACGACTTTACTAAAAGATAGTTCATTCGATTACATGAAATCAACCACAACCCAAGAATATTTGCCACAAAAAATCATAGCATGTGATCTGTCTTTATAAAGACAACAAATACAACGATGGCAGTAAAATTCTCGCGCTAGAGATTCCATAGTAAATCACGAGGGTAAACCAGGAAAAAACCTCGTGATACTATCCCGACATCGTAAGTATTTGGGCTTATATTTAGTTTACTCTCAAAACTAATACCAAATTCTAACTTTAATGTATATGTATGCTATTTTAAATTATAAAAAATATTAATAATGCATAGATATTATATAAATAAAACTAAAATAAAAAATATGTACTAACTCGATATGTTAATGACTTACTCATCGTGGTATTTTCTTTCTATTGACTTCCTCTTTTAGTATGGGTAACCACATCCTACTGCATTCTACCGAGGAATTTGCGACACAATTGTTTTCATTTAGCATAATTAGAACCGCTTGTTTGATTTTTCTCTTTTTACCATCTGTTTCTTTCAGGACTATACTTGAATCTCTCCACTGAACTCTATGTTCATTATCCCAAGCGTGTTGACATATTTGAGATCTACCAAATTCTCTATTTTTAATATAAGACTGATGTTCACTTATTCTAAGGTCTAATGGTCTTGATGTTTCACCTAAATAAAATTATTCGCATTCTCAAGGTATTTTATAAACAAAATTCTTTCTTCTTTCTTGCTCATTGTTAGGTTTAGTTTTAGATAGAATAGATCTCAATGTATTTGTTGTTTTGAATGTTGTTGAAATGTTGAATTTATTTCTGTTGTTGAAACGCAACTCATCAATATTGGCAATATCATTTTAAAGTCTTCTACTTTAAAATGTATAATATATGCCTGAATTGCCGATATAAATGAGTCAGATTAAATAAATTATTAGAAGAATTTTTTACTAAGCAACAACATTTTTGTGTATTTAGTATTATTTTGTACTTTGACAACGACACCCGACTTGGGCGTCGAAACGTTAATAAATTCATTTTTTTGGTAAAATTGTGGCTTATTTCCCATTTAAAATAGTTCAGCATAATATTTTGTTTCGTATTAGTGAATGCACTTCGAGTCTTCTCTATTCTAATTCTGATTTTATGGTATAATCGTTTGTTTCACTAATGTTTGTCCGTAAATACATAGTTATAATGCTGAACTCGTCCTATAATCTCGTCATTTACGTGTAGGTTAATGTTTCTAATATTTTTCTTTGATATAACCATAAATTTTGTTTTCTTTATGTTTAGTGACAGACCAAATTCTTCACTCTTGCAACAAGCTTATCTAAAATTCTTTGTTGATCTGTACTGTAATATTTTCTGCTATTATTAGTATTGTGTCATCAGCGTATCTAATTTCACATATGGGTAGGCCATTTATTTTTATGCCTGCTATTTCATCTTCTAATGCTTTTTTGAATGTTTCCTCTGAGTATGCATTAAACCGTGATGGCGACAAGACACAGCCCTATCTAACACTTTTTTGATTTTTATTTAATTAGTGTTTAAATTTTTTATTCTTATGACAGCTTCTTGTTCATAATACAGATTATTTATTATTCTTATATCTCGCGTATCGATGTTCTTTGTTCTCAGTAGTTTTATTAACTGATTATGTTTTACCGTATCAAGTGCCTTATTATGATCTGGGAAGCAAACATAGATGTCCTGGTTAACATCTAAACATCTCTGTATTAGCACATTTAATGCAAATAATGCTTTTCTGGTTCCTTGAGCATTTCTTAATCCGAAATGAATTTGTCCAATGACTTGTTCTAACTTTTTGTATATTCTACGATGAATAATCTTTAGAAATACTTTTAGTATGTGGCACATTAAGGCGGAAATAGATATCCGCGTCGCGAACTCCTTGCCGTGTGATTGCCGTGCGTTCGTGGCGCGGTTAATGTTCGTTAAAATTTTTCATTTTGACGAACCTTTCCGATCCAGAGGAAACTTACGAACATTTAGTAATTGTAAACAATCATTTCTCTGTCCCGTACTTCTACTACATTTTATGTTAGTATTTTTCTAAAACTATTTCCTTGTGGCATCTTATGTAATTTATTATTTTATACGGAATAAGCCACAATTTGAGTTTGAATCAAGTTTATTTCACGTTCCAAATAAACAGTAAAAATATCTCTAATAAAATATTTCAAACGCTTCGTGTTGATTTTGGGATTTTAGGAATTTTTTTAGGTTTTTTTCCTCGTTATTTACTATGGCATCACTAACAGAAGATTTCACTGTAGTCATTTATGATTTTTCTGATATTCTCTGATTTTCTTTCGTTTGAATTGCGGCACTCGCTTGCGCTCGTACCGCAACTTTTCAAGCTCGTGAGAAATTAGTACGTTTCTGCACGTGTTACACACTATACTATTCCCGCACTGGTGCGGGAAAGTGCAACTTTCGGAAACCAAATGCGTGCGGGAAAGTGTCTGTTTTAGCAGGGCCATAGAAAAATAACCATTTCCACCTACAACAATGCAGTTTTCGTTTGTCCATCATGGCACATGTTTAATCTGAAGCTCTCCAGAATCGCATGCAAAGGTTTCACAACGATCCGTCTTACTTTAAAAAAGTTAGTGCTGTTTCACATTATAAGAATTTTGAACGTGCGAGGGATTTCTCGTGCCGTAGTTTTGTCGCACTTGTCCTTTTCAGACAATAAGAATTGAGTAGCACGAAGATATTTTGCTGTGTTGTTTGGTATATTATATTTATTTAAACTTTGTGGCTGAGGTGATACGATGTCGGATATGTATCATTACTATATATCATTTCAAATGGGTATTTTTTGTCCATACTCTTGTCCTAATGTAATACGTATTTAATTCATTTGCAATTTCTATTTTGTCAGTTATTATTTCTTATGTTGTTAATTAAAAGCCTTAATTTGTTATTATAATCTTTGTCTTACTAGGTTATTTGTGAGATCTTGGATTAGCTCATCTAATTAGGTCATACAATCTATGTAATGTAATAAACTCTTCTAAATGGGAAATAAGCCACAACTGGACTAAAAAAATAATTTTATTAACGTTTCGACATCCGATTTGGGCGTCGAAACGTTAATAAATTTTTTATTTTTTTTATTTAAATTGTGGCTTATTTCCCATTTAGACTAGTTTATTATAAAAATTCCACAAGGAAACAGCTTCAGAACAACATTACAATCTATGTTTTTTATGTACAGAATTTAAAAGACACTCTGTCATCCATTCATATTTAAATGTTGTTCCCCTCGTTTTAAATGTTGTTTTTAGATAATCTCACACAAGACGTGACCGCCGCCCTACTCCAGTTTTTACCGAGTTTTTAACCCTAAAAAACTAAATATAATTTCGTAGAACAAAAGGTATATTTTATATGGAGCCAAATCAAATTATAGCGTTGTGTTTACTTTATCGTCGAAGAAAGAGAAATAAGAGGAACCGAATTCATTGGGTCCATCCTATTAACACAAAAAGATATGATTTACATATTAGTATATTCACACATATTGATGGAACACCCTCTATACTCAACGTTAATTGCAACTATGTAAAATAAAGTTTATTATAATATACTTAGCAGTTTTAATTACTGTTGTTATCAGGAATATATAATCAATTTTGCTGTACTTATAAAATGTGTTTTTTTCTTTATCACCTGATTCGTCAAATTAATTAATTCAAATTAATTCGTGCACTGTTAAGTGCACGGCATACACCATTCCAAGCATTCCTCGTTAAGTTTCCATCTTTATATATTTCTATTGTTTTGTCCCAATGAACAGGTCTCGCTTCAGTTAATGTTATTAACCTTTAACTACACGCGCTGGCATATTTTGTACGCCAGGTATAAGAATTCTATTGCAAATATATTTAAAAATTTAATTTTTGACCTTGTTTATCTCTCTAACCTATCACTGGAATGTGCTTTACAATTTGGTTTTAGTTTCGTTATAATCGGTGTTCTGGGAATATCGTAATTTACATTTTATTATTTGTTGTTTTCGGTGGTGGACAATATACGCCACGAATATATTAATATAAGTAGTAATATAAGTAAAAATTTCAATTGTTTTTTAGTCATTATGACACAAAATATATTTTCCTTTATAAATAATACTTTTTATCCTGTACAAAATCACATTTCAGAAAATGTTTTATTAGTAATTTTATTAATCATGGAATCCAGTTATAAATCCCAATTGGCTTACTGAGAAGGAACTCCAAGTATTCACTGATGCCGAATAAGGTTTATAACAAACAACTAAGTGTATTTTTTGAAAAAAAAAATAAACAAATCCGCTGTTTTTACGTGTATTTCCTTGTGGCGTATAAAGTACGCCACGCGTGTAGTTATGTTATTATTTGATGCGCGGGTAGTTAAAGGTTAATATTTCACTATCAATCTGAGACATCATAATATAAAATATATGCACCTACTTTAAACAGCCACAAAGTGTAAAAGAAAATAATATACCAAACAACCAAAGAAACTACCTTCGTGCGACTTAACGACAGTATCATAATATGAAAGGATTCATTAGGTCCCCTATGCTACTGGGTGCGTAAAGACGACACGGCTGCCGTCTGTTGTTGTATAGTCTGGGCTGATTATCGGAGAATAGGCCATTTTTGGGAAAAGTTATTTACCAGCAATTTTATTGCTGGAATCGAACTATAAGAACCTATATATTAATAATATAGGTATGCAAAGTCCTCAGATAGTGTGCTACTTTTTTGTAAACAAAATGGCGCCCGAAAATCGTGTTTTTTTCAATTATTGCTCTAGAACTCCGAAGATTTTAACTTTACAACAAAAACACTTAAATAAAAATTCACCGTGATTAAATTCTGCATAGAGACGTGTTTTTCCCGATCGGCTCCGATGAAAATTTTCCTCGGAAAATGCGGGTTTTCGCAACAAAATCTTTAATTTTCAAATAAAGTTTTAGATAAGTAATTATTTACCAATAATTAAATAATTTGGTGAATTAAAAGCCTTCTTGGTTTAGATTATAGTTCCAGAAGCTGGTGAAAATTAAACGAATATTTTAGCAACAATTCAATTGTTAATTAATAATTTACGGTCGCAATAATAACCAAAATAATTATGATACACTGATCAAACTTTGAAATCTTATAAAGATGAGATGCTTATTTAACATTTTGTCGACAAAATATAAATTTTTTATTGTTTTGCATAACCTTTAAATACTTAAAAAAATAGTTATAAACAAATTAACGTTTCTCAGAAAGTTTTTATTATATTATAATTTTAAAAAATAGCTAAAATGCGCATTTCAAATATCTTGAAAACGAATGCTTTAAAACTTTTTTGCAACCATTTGCCAAAAAGTTATGAAACAGCAAATTAAACACACGATTACTACGGTGTTAATTTTTTTTTTTAATTCTTTCAAAGCGTAGAAGTGAGTTTAAAGTACAAGCTAATTATTTATAAAACAATATCGATTATCAGCTTAATGGTTATATTTTAATTAGAGATTATAAATATATTTTTTTTGTAATTTACACGCGCGAAAGTAGAAAAATACAGTACCGTAGCGCTACTCGCCCACATACACAACTCGCGCGAGTTTAAGCGTGTCAGTCGCTTCGAGTGAACATTTTATCTCCGGCTCTGTATCAAGCCTACTTTCGCGCTAAAAATTACAAAAAAAAGTATTTTTAACCTTTGATTAAAATATAACCATTGCACTAATTTTTGACATTCTTTGTGAGTAATTAGATTGTACCATAGACTCACTTTTAAGCTTTGAAACAATTAAAACAAATTATAAACAATGGAGATATCGTATATTTATTTTGCTGTTTCCTAACTTTTTTGCAAATGGTTGGAAAATTTTTTTAAAGCATTCATTTTCAAGACCTATGAAATACGCATTTTAAGTATTTTTTAAAATTGGAATATAATAAACAATTTCTAAGAAATGTTAATTTGTTTATAACAATTTTTTTAAACATTTAAAGATTATGCAAAAAATGAAAAATTTATATTTTGTCGACAAAATATTAAATAGGCATCACACCTTTATATTCTTTATAAGTTTGATCAATGTCTCATGATTATTTTGGTTGTTATTGCGACTGTAAATTGTTAGTTAACAATTGAATTGTTGCTAAAATATTCGTTTCATTTTAACTGGTTTCTGAATTTATAATCTATACCAAGAAAGCTTTTATTTCACCAAGCTATATAATTATTGATAAATAATTACTGGCCCAAAAAATTTATTTGAAAATTCGAGCAATAATTGAAAAAATACGATTTGTCGGCGCCATTTTGTTTATAAAAAAAGTAGCACACTATCTGTGGACTTTGCATACCTATATTAATAATATATAGGATCTTATAATTCGAGTAAAGCAATAAAATTGCTGGTAAATAACCTTTCATTGTACTTTACTAATTAGACCAACGTATTATAACTATTTTTTTTTTCAAAATTTAAAGATTATGCAAAGAAAAAGAAAAATTTATATTTTGTCGATAAAATATTAAACAAGCATCTCATCTTTAGAATCTTTATAAATTTGATCAATGTATCGTGATTATTTTGGTTATTATTGCGATCGTAAATTGTTAATTAACAATTGAATTGTTGCTAAAATATTCGCTTAATTTTCACCAGCTTCTGGAATTACAATCTATACCAAAAATTATTTGATGTCACTAAGTTATTTAATTATTGATTAATAAATACTTACCTAAAACTTTATTTGAAAATTATAGTTTTGTTAGGAAAACCCGCATTTTCCGAGGAAAATTTTCGTCGGAGCAAATCGTGAAAAACTTATCTCTATGCAGAATTTAATTGCGGTGAATTTTTATTTGAGTGTTTTTGTTGTAAAGTTAAAATCTTCGGAGTTATAGAGCAATAATTGAAAAAAATACCATTTGTCGGCGCCATTTTGTTTATAAAAAAATAACACACTATCTGCGGACTTTGCATACCTATATTATTAATATATAGGATCTTACAATTCGATTCCAGCAATAAAATTGCTGGTAAATAACTTTTCCATGAATTTTGCTGATTAGCCCAGAGTAGTAAGCGAGGGACGACATAAACACGGCAACTTCACCGATCGTTCCAACCACCGTCTAGTGAGAAAGGCTCCATATGATTACATGCGCCACCATTGGAATGTCGTCGTGCGTTCTAACCCTCGCACGTTTAAATTCTTTTAATGTGAAACAGCACTTAGAGGTTTAGGCGATGTCAGTGCGTTATTTCCTCATCTATATTATTTGTGCATATATGTACATATTCACCTGTTTTAAAGTACACGTTTTGTGCATATTTTAAACATTTTAATACAGGATGATGATTCAGTAAAATTTATACATACTTTATAACATTCTTTAAAATTATACTTGTGGGAGATATAATTCTATTATCGATTTTATAGCAAAAAAGCAAAAAGAACCATACACCTTGTAGAGCTACGGAATAAGTCGTGTCTCTAGGGACGCGCCCCTTTTCATTCGCAATAAACAGGTGGCTAAAGCAAACCATTTTTTCTATTTCGCCTTCAGGTCTTCATCTCTGGGGCCGGGACTTTTCAATGTCTATTCCTACGGGGCTTGCTTCCATTTTCCCCTAATGATTTTCTATATCGGATTAGAACTGATAGCTGACGGTGGTTAAACTTTCGAGTAGGTTAAAGGACTAGAAAGCAAAGCTTATTTTTAACTTATTTTTCTTTCAAACGCAATACATATTTTTACGTACCCTAAATAAAGTGATTCAATATCAAAATATTGTTTATTTTAAGCACAAAACATATTAGTTTTTTACGTAACCGATTAATGGAATTCATAACAATTTTTGTTTCTAAAGTCATTATTAAATAATGTTCAAAGTGTTATGATAACGCTAATTATATAGGGTGTAACGAAAATACAGGTCATAAATTTAACCCATTAACCGCCAAGCAAAGAAATACTGCGATAATATGTAATATATTTGATTAATTAGAGTAAAATAAACTTAAACATTCGTAAAAAAATTGTTTTACACTTTGATAATGGCAGGTGTTACAACAACAAAATGGTTCGTTTTCGAACCTTTGGCGGAAATGAGGTATAAAAATTGAAATACACAATTTTATTTTTTGTGAAAAGTCTCAAAACATTTAGAGTGTAAATTGACCTGGAAGTTTTGATAAACAAAAATAGTATGGTTAGAACATTGCCTACACCTTCTTCAGCTTATTTCTCAAAAACGAAGTCGAACGGCCCTTTATCTTTTTTAGAAATTATTTTAGATATTTCCAGTTTACACTTTCCAATCCTGTATCTTGCACTGTGCCAGTTGCATAAATTCGGCAAATCGACATATTGTCTACAACACTACACAACCTCCCTTATGTAGCCCCCTCCCCCCTACACCCCACCTTAGATTATAACAAAACTGAATACCAGAATACCCGTCTCTCTAAAGGTACATATCCACTACGTTCGTAATACTGGACCACCGAGGCACTGCCGCACGGTCGTTGGCGCACTGTTGCACGGTCCGGGAGCGCCAACTATCCACTAAGTTCACGAACCTCTTGCACTCCGCGTTCCCTGCAACTGCTCCAATCGATACGGTATGCGCTCCTCTACATATAAACCGACACAAATTGGAACGCCAAGGCGGAGCACGCACTGTTGCACGGTCCGGGAGTGCCTACCATTCACTATGTTTACAAACCTCTTGCGCTCCTCGCTCCCTCCAACTGCTCCCATTGATACGGCATGCGCTTCCCTACATATAAACCGCCACCTATTGGACCGCCGAGGCGAAGCGCGCACTTTTTCATAGTCCGGGAGCGCCAACCTTCCACTATGTTCACAAAACCTCTTGCGCTCCGCGCTCCCTGCAACTGCTTCCATCTACATGCATGCGCTCCTCTACATATAAACCACCACCTATTGGAACGTTGAGGCGGAGCGCACACTGTTGCATGGTCCGAGAGCGCCAACCATCCACTATGTTCACGAACTTATTGCGCTCCGCGCTCCCTGCAACTGCTCCAATCGATACGGTATGCGCTCCCTTACATATAAACCGCCACAGATTGGAGCGCCGAGGCAGAGTGCGCACAATTGCACATTGCACAGTCCGGGAGCGCCAAACGTGTCCACTATGTGGAGCAGTTGCAGGAGCTCGGAGCGCAAGCATAGTGGATACGTGTTTTTACACATAATAAAGAAATATCCTAATAAATTACTGCCTGTGCATCACCATGAACTTACTCCTGATCAGACAGGATTATATGTCGACTTCCGCCAATGGTTCGTTATCGAACCATTATTTTCAAACACGAGATTTGAGGATTCAGAAAAATTTTTTTTTGTATTTTTATAACAATTGGTGTACAAATAGGTTAAAAAAATAATGTTTTAATTTATTTGACCACAAAAGTGTTATGCCAATAAAATTACTACAGTAAAAATAAAGTTGTGTCGAAGGATTGAAAATGTCGGACATTTAGAAAATATTTTTGTGATGAAAACATGAGTTTGGAAATTAAACAAAATTAAATTTAGTTACACTTATATCTTCTGGTTGCATAGAAAATACAAAGATTTAAAAAAAATTAACGAATTGTCAAAAAAAATTCTACAAAAAAATGGTGCGTTTTCGCACCTTTGGCGCTAAATGGGTTAATCACATATTTTGGGACCAAAAACAGTTTGATTGAACCTAACTCACCTTAGTAGAAATGTGCATAGAAAAAAAGTTACAACCCTTTGAAGTGAAAATCGATTTTTTCCAATATATCGAAAACTATTAAATACTTTTTATTGAAAATGGACATATGGCATTCTTATGACAGTAGTATCTTAAAAAAAATTATAATGAAATTTGGACACCCTATAAAAATTTTATGGGCTATAGTTCGTTTAATGCCCCCCAAACTTTTGTGTACGTTCCAATTAAATTATTATTGTATTACCATTACTTAAACACAATATTTTTAAAACTTTTTTGGCTTATAGTACTTTATCGAAAAGCCAGTTTTTATTGAGATATTTTGAATATTTGTCAAATCCACCACATATTTTTATATGGTTAAGTACGATTATGGAGACTTTGTAATAATATGAAAATTTATGTATGATTTATATTTTTTTAGGTATATTTTGAACCGTATTAAAAAAGAAGCCATATCTCGATAAAAGTTGCCTTCTCGAAAAAATACAAAGAGGCAAAAAAGTTTTAAAAACATTTTGTTTAACTAATGGTATCGCAGTAATAGTTTAATTGGAGCGTACACAAACATTTGGGGGGTTTAACGGAACAAAACCCCCACAAAATTTTTATGGGGAGCACAAATTTCACTATAATTTTTCTTTAAGATGCTCCTGCTATAAAAATGCCACAAATCCATTTTCAATACAAAATCTCTAATAGTTTTCGATATATTCGAAAAAATCGATTTTCATTTTGTAACTTCAAAGGGCTATAAATTTTTTCATGTGCATATTTGTACTAAGGTAAGTTAGGTTCATTCGAACTATTTTTGGTCGCAGAATATGTGATTTAATTTATGACCTGTATTTTTGTTACACCCTGTATTATTTGTGTTTTAAAATGTAATTTATACATCAAAAATGGATATCAGTAAAGGAAAGTGTGATATACAGCTTTGATTTCACAATATCGCTATCGTTCAATGTTAATTGAATGTTAAATATTAAGTGTCAATTACCTTCAAGTTTATTTCTACTAGATACTCTACCGTAAAATGGCAAATAAAAATGTTATAAACAAAAATTCCTTTTTTTTGACGTAACATCTTTTTTTATTGTCATTTGACAATAAAGTGACATCAAAACAATGTTATAGAGCAGCGGTTCTCAATCTGTGGTACATTTACCACTGGTGATACATATCATTATTTGCGGTGGTACACAAAACACAAAAAAAAAATAGAATCAATCATTAACCGTACAAACTATGGTTCAAGTTCCTATCTCTGTAAAACTATTAAATTAGCAAAAACATTATCTCCGCATGTTATTTCTTTATGAACTACTTTACTGCGTTTTCCACACAATTACATTTATATTTAGCTTAATATTTTAATTTCAATGACTGATTTGTCAATTACTGTTATTGTCTTCGTTCTAAAATTTGTATTTGTCAGTTGCAGAATGTTTTAGATATTTAGATTTTATTAATTTTTATTATAGGACTCTTTGAACATGGCGACGGCGCGCGGAGGTGTGAGCCGGTGCGTTGTCATGGTGGAAGAGCACGTTTTACTTTGCCAAATGGGGTCGTTTTTTCTTCAATTCGGCGTTGAATCGGCCCAATAATTCGGCATAATAGGGCCCTGTGATCGTTTTGCCCTTCTCCAAGTAGTCGATGTAGATCACACCTTGTGATTCCCAGAAAATGCTGGCCATCACATTTCCGGCCGATTGGACAGTCTTCGCCGTGTTCAGAGCACTTTCGCAGGGTGATGTCCACTCTTTCGACTGTTCCTTCGTTTCTGGTGTATACCAGGGAATTTATGTCTCATCGACGGTTATGAAACGACGTAAAAACTCCTTTAAATCACACTTACATAGCGTCAAACGCTGCTCTGAAGTGGTCTCACGGTTGCGCTTAATGTCTGAAGTAAGCAAACGCGGCACCCATCGCGCCGACAGCTTTCTCATGCTCAAAATTTCATGCAGGATATGACCTATGCGGTCATTTGAGATGCCTACTGTGTCAGCTATCTTGCGCAGTCGGCGGTCTACCAATACAAGATCGTGGATTTTTGTCACGTTATTCTCCGTGGTAGCCATTTTCGGGACGCCTACGCGTGGCCCATCAAAAACCGACGTTCGTCCACGTTGAAACTCATTAAACCAATTTGTGACAGTTGCCATTGAAGAAGAAGAGTCACCGTACACAGGATCCAAGCACTCTTTAATTTCGCTGCGTGATTTCCCTTCCAAAAACAAGAATCGAATCACCGTGTGAATCTAATCAACTTTTCCATTTTATTAAAATCCGCGGACACGCTGACTTTCACACGCAATCACAACAATACTATCATTTCGATTTGGCTGAAATTTTGACATTAGCCGTCTACGAGAACGCATTAAATGACAGTACACTTCATTTGCGATAGTGGCGCCATCAGGGGAGAGGCTAAGTACTTATCGGACTGCCCTAGTATTTGCTTTTTATACTTAATTCCTTACTTCTTTGTCCAGGTCTCCGTCGCTTGACAATGTAATTCCAAGGTGTTTTATTTCCATTACTTGTTCAATACTTATACCCTCAATTATCTCTCTTGTTCATCTGATTCTTTACTGATTACTATTCGTTTAGTTTTTTGAGATAAAGTTGTCATTTTCAATTCTTTTGCTTTGATTTTAATTTTGTTTACTAAATTGAAGAGCATATGACTCAATGAGTCTCTTTGTCTCTTTAAACTGCCTATGTCTATATATTCTGTAAGTTGTCTATCTATTCTGACTTCCATTTTGTTGTTTTGATAGATATTTCCAATGATTTTTATCATATCTAGAGGAACTTCTGTATTATACAGAAGATGGATTATACCTTTGGGTCTTACTTTCTCAAATGCTTTCGTCAAGTCAATCAGACATAGAAATGTTAATCTATTATACTCTAGCGATTTCTCAGTAATTTGCTTTATGACGAATATCGTAACAATAAAAAGTAATGAAATAAAACAAGCTTTATACAACAGGATCTTCTAAAAGCTGCTTTATGAGAAGTGGGTTTCAGTGTCAATTATGCTGAATTAGATGCAGATATAGTCATCATCCGTTCTGCAGTTTTTTTTATCCCAATCCTATGATTCTATAACTGCCGTGATAGGGGACATTGACATTATTGTCGTGCTCAGGGCACTAGGAAGAAAGTAGTTCAATGTAATTTTTTAATACTTTAAAAGTGTTTTTTCATGCTCTTTCAGAATATGACACAATTTCGGAAGCTTATAAGATAAGCAACTTTAAATTCATCAAAATTTTACAGAGAGATCTTGAGTTAGCTAGCGGAAAAACATTATTTCTCAGTGAAAAAGTTGAGTTATGTTTTTTCATTATACATGTCTTTATACGGTGGAAATGAAGATGACTCTCCGAACAGCATAAGATGCAAACGATTCTCTAAGGCTACGGCTCCACGGGCGGGAAATGGACGCTAGCAGTAGCAGTAAAATGAACTTAAGGTTCCGCGGAACGGAATAGGGATAGCCGAACTGTACCGACTACAAGACTTGTGCGTAGTCGGTTCAGTTCGGCTATTCCCATTCCGTTCCGCGGAACCTTAAGTTCATTTTACTGCTACTGCTAGCGTCCATTTCCCGCCCGTGGAGCCGTAGCCTAAGACAGTGATCAAGAGTACATTTAATATCGTCGATTCCATCGCTGCACAAGATCCATCCGATTTTAGTAGTCTCCGGGTATATCACCAGGTTCAGTCGTGACTCGGAAAACAGCGCGATCTTGAAGATTGGCACTGGGAAAAGCATAAAATATATGGATACCAATTAAATTTTCAAAACTCCAGCATGCGCGGAATTTCTGAAATTAATATTCTAAAGCAGACCTGAACTTCTTAGTCCATTGAAATGTCACATTTTTTAGGCCATAGCTTGCATTTTTGTTAGAGGAGTCAATTTTATTGTTTTAATGTGTAGGGCGGGGGGTCAGTGGAAGCTGCCGCCGCAGCTTGGAAAAAGGGGTGCAAAGCGCTTTTGTACTGCATCTCGTAAACTAGCAATCCTAGAGAAAATTTAATTACAAATAAATGTAGCAAATTAAATTTTCTACAATTTTATATATATATATATATATATATATATATATATATATATATATATATATATATATATATATATATATATATATATATATATATATATATATATATATATATATATTCCTTTTTATCGTCAAGCGACCAACAAAAAAGTTATAAATAAAAATAAGAGACATTTTTGTAACAAGTTCTTTTTCAAGGTTATAACTTTTTTTGTAGAGGACTTTTCAGCAAAGAATAATTTCCACTATAAATTTGTTTAAATTTATTTATTTATCTAGGTTTTACAGCGCTCCAAACTTGACCAGACTCTCGAATGCTCATAGAGATTGCCATTGAAGGAAATAAATATATAGATAGAAAAACCAAACGTTAGGCTTACATTTCAATATACTTTTTCTATATACTTGTATATATTTTTTTATTCATACAATTTATTATGATTTTCACATTCCTATGCTATTATTAAACTATTTTTGACCTTTGTCGTTACTACAAAACTTAAAACCCTAAGCATATAGAAAAGGCCCAAGTAGTTGTTTGAGGAGAAATTCGCCGGCCCAGAAGAAGAATGATGCAACCGAAGAATGCAAACGTCTTTAAATAGCAAAAACACAATTTTTAAATATTTAAAATAGGGATTTAATGAAGAGTAATCGTCCAGGAGCATCGGTATGGTGTTTGTTTTTGGACAACGATGGCTTTTATTTTAATCGATATTGGTTTGAATTTCATTATCTTAATTTAATCCCCTCATTTTTAACCCTATCTACAGTTGCATCAATATGCATCTGAAACAAGGTCTAACATAGCGCATATTTCAATAACGACGCCACTACCCTATAGTGGCTCAGCACATTGTTACAGTTCTGTCGTTTTTGTATCATCTGTACACAGTATTTTAGTAGTTATTCACGCAATCAACAGGAATTAACAAAATTTGCAGTTACGTCATTCTTCTTCCGTACCGGACTGAATATCTGTTTGCTATTACTGTTATCATTATAATTTATCCTAGGTGGCACAGCAGTCGGTTCCCCTCTACTTAACGTATTCTTACAGTTGTGCTACCTATTTTGCCACGTGCAGTCGTATTAAAAATATTGTAAAAAGTATTTTGAGTTTTATAGATAATACTATTGAAAGTCCTTGTCAGTAATATTTATATTTTTGTGATTAGATAAGCATTTTGACTTTTTTGGGAGCGTGCATCATGAGCCGTGGTTATTTTATTTGTAAGAAACCTCTGGGGAAAATTATTTGTCAGCGGGAAAGTCGAGCCATCTTTACTCAGTGTTGTTGGCGAACGTTTTTCGTCTCTTTATATGGCGGAAATAAAGACGATTCTCTGGAAACCCTGAGATACAAACGATTTAACAAAACAGAGACCAAAAATGCATTTAATCTTTTTCACTTCTTCCAACACAAGATGCAGCCCGTTTCCACAGACTCTGAGCATATCACCAGATTCAGCCATGGCTCGGTAAACATTGTGATCCAGAAGATTGGGGCTGAAAAAAAGCATGGAAAATTTTGAATACCAATCCAAACTTTCGAGCCTCCAGTGCCCCCCGAGCTTATTATATTCATCTTTTGCAGATGCAATGGAAACTGGAAGTGCGTGTGGTTGCCGAAAAGCAAACCTCAAATGTTCAGCAGTGTACCTCCATTATGGTGGTGAAAGCTGCAGCAACATAGTGGACATGAAGAAAATGAATTGGAAGATGAATTACCGACAATGACGCCAACGCTTACTCTCAATAAAATGAAAAAAATTCACTTTGGATACTGATTCAGATCTTGACTCGCAGCGTAGACCATCGAAGAAAATGAAAAAATAATAACTATGATAGATCTTTTTCAACTCATAATAATAAATCATATTATTTTGCCTAAAAATTGTCTGTTGATAAGCCTATTGGTGACACCACAAAAAAAACGCCTCTTCAAAATCTACCTCATAGGTGGCGGGAAGAAGGGTCAAAATAGCTAATAATAGCATATATTATATGTTAGCAATAACAGGAATGTTAAAATCTTAATAAATAAATATATAGACAGAAAAGTAATCCTAACGTTTTGATTTTATTGTATTCCTATGAGCATTAGAGAATCTGATCAAGTTTGGAGCGCTGTAAAACCTAGATAGTTAAATAACATTAAACAACTTTATAGTGGAAATTGTTCATTGAAAAGTCCTCTACAAAATTGCTATGATGTTATTTTATTGTGAAATGAACGAAAAAAAAGTTATTTACAACCTCCAAAAATAAACTTGTTACCAAATTTTCTCTAATTTTTGTTTATAACTTTTTTGTTGGTCGCCTGACGATAAGAAGTAATCCATATAAAATTGTAGAAAATTTAATTTGCTACATTTTATGCAGAATTAAATTTTCTGTAGGGTTGCTAGTTTACGAGATACAGCGCTAAAGCCCTTTGCACCACTTTTTCCAAGAAGGAGGCCGGGGGACGAGAGTGGCGACCCCAAAAACTTGAACTTAAGCTTCTACTAACCCCCCTACACATTCGAAAAATAAAATTAACTCTTCTAAGAAATGCAACCCTAAATGTAACATTTCAATGGACTATCTATATATTGTGCCTCAATTTTTCTGATGAACTCTGCAGTAGCATTATGGAAATATTAAAATGAATTGAAAAATTCGAAGAATTTAACCCGGCATTGGTCGCTAGGTAGGTTGTTACGCGAATGGTCGCGCGTGAAATTTTCTCTCACATATATCCAACTTTTGCCTTTCTTTACAAAATTTTACGAAAAAGATGAGGTTTCATCAACGATAAAGCCATTTGCTTTAAAAAGACACGACGTTTTTCTGTTTTATTGTTATCTTTATATATTATTATCTTTATTGATGCCGCCAATATTTAACATTGAAAAATATATGGTAAGTGACCATCTACAACTAACCCGTGAAACATAATATAGGATTTTTATATCATCGACCACATCCACGGCGCCTTTTATTACATCATAAATGGATATTATTTTAGGTTTTAATGGGAAAAATAAAATTAATTTTTATAAACAATTGGTGACGCCGGTGGTCGCTTGATGAGAGAATCTCTCACATGAAGCGCACTGACTCAACAATCTGATGATACTAAGTAAACTGAGTCACTATCTGAGCGGACGAGTCTATTAGATTGTCGAGGGAGGATAGTTAGGAGACTAGAAGGAACTACAGCGCGTATAATTTCCCAGAAAAAAAGTTTTGCGCAATTTTCTGAAATTGTGAGAGAAAATCTCATATAGCGACCACTGGCGGGTTAAAGATGGGTTAGCAACAACGCATTAGATCCTGAACTGAAATCTGGACCTTTAAAGAAAACGAAAAACCAGTAGCTGGAAAACAACTTTTTAAATATATAATTATGCTCAATATTATCTCCCCTGGAAATTGTCAGTAAATTAGGTCCAACGGAGATACAACGTAAAAAAACGCGCCTTCAGACTCTACCTCATTGGTGATCGGGAAAAAGGTCGATAATAAATTAATAATAACACAGGAATGTCAACAAAGTGATAGATTATAGGAATAAAAAATACATTATCGAAAATTAAGCCTCATGGTTCGTTTTTATGGTATGCATACAATTATTCAATAACCAGGTCAGATTCAGAGCACTGTAAAACCAAGAAAAATTAATGAAATTACATACATTTTGTAGTGAAAAATATTCGTTGAAAAACCATTTCTACTATTTTTCTAATTTAATTGCTTTATAATAATTAATATTGCTTCTTAATATATACATCTCTAATTGGCTCTAAAAATATATAATTGTTTTTTGCAAAATATTCAAAGGCACAAAAAGAGTCGAAATGATTACCATCACTGAACGACTAAGTCGGAGAAGAGAAAAGCTTGAATTTCACATCAACAACGGAAAACGAAAATAATGATCATAGAAACGGGAAATAATAATCTATTGCACATACACCAAGTGGCGAATTTGATACAGTCCGTCTAATTTACTTACCGTTGCACGTCATTTTCTACGTCAGAGATCCTAGTTAACATTGTTGTCCAATTACAAAAAAATATTGAATTCATTTTAAAATCAAATACATCACACAATTTTTGCGGAAGTGGATTATACAGCTAAACAAATTAATATTCAATGTAAATAAATAAAAACTTTAGACATAGAAAACAAGAATTAAGTTATAATCTTACGTTAAAGTACATACTAAAAACAGTAAATATATTGAAACAAATACTTATAGTAAAGAATATAAACAAATTAATATCGAGTTTTCATCACCGCACCTGTCAAATAAATGTTACCAATTTATGCCAAAATATCACCTTCGTTCATAAAAACGCTTTATAATCCATTTATACAAAGTGAATGAAACATAATATTGTGTATTTCTTTAATTTAACATTAATAGAAATCTTTAAATATTATTTCTACGCGTATATAATAAAATATGTCTAGTTAGTCCTGTCGCCAGGGGGGGTACAACGGCCTTCTTAATTCAGATGGACTTACCCAAGATTTTTTTATGTATTTTGACCCGTAGAACACGAATTTTTTGGGTAACAGTTGATCCGGATGTCGATAAAATTGTTATAAACAAAGAAGTTGAGGAATTACATAACAGCGATTTCTCGCAAAACAAAACATTTTTTTGTATTTTTTGGGTCATTCTAACCAAAAAATGTTCCTACAAGTTTTTTCGTAGGATGCATAGTTTTCGAGATAAACGCGGTTGAACTTTCAAAAAATCGAAAAATTGCAATTTTTGAACCCGAATAACGTTTGAATAAAATATAAAATAGCAATTCTGCTTACCGCCTTTAAAAGTTTAAGTCAAATTATATCTGTTTTGGATATTTACATTGCTAAAAATTTATTTTTTGATTGTTAAAAAAAGCTATAAACACATAGTGTTTCCCGTGCCTAATACATGCGTTTTAATGCATGCTACTTAGAAATAGCCCCGCTTGCACTTTTACCTTCTCTACGTACTCGTTCGATTTTAAATGAGAAATCATTGAAACATCACTCAAGCACTAGGTGTTTATAGCTTTGTTTTAACAATAAAATAATATATTTTTAGCAATACAAATAATTCAAACCGATATAATTTGACTTGAACTTTCAAATGCGGTAAGCAGAATTGCTATTTTATTTTTTAATCAAAAGTTTTTCGGGTTCAAAAATTCCAATTTTTCGTTTTTTTGAAAGTTCAACCGCGTTTATCTCGAAAACTATACATCCTACGAAAAAATTTGTAGGAACATTTTTTGGTTAGAGTGGCCCAAAAAATACAAAAAAATGTTTTGTTTTGCGAGAAATCGCTGTTATGTGATTCCTCAACTTCTTGGTTTATAACAATCTTATCGACATCCGGATCAACTGTTACCCAAAAAATTCGTGTTCTACAGGTCAAAATACATAAAAAGAACTTGGGTAAGTCCATCTGAATACAGGAGGCCGTTGTACCCCCCCTGGCGACAGGACTAAGTGGCTGTAATGCCAGTGTACTCGGCAAAGTGATTCTAAAAAGGAACACACCTACCGCCCAAATATTTACAGACACTTTCGTATAGTAGAGTTCTCTGATAACCAACAGTGCTCCTTCGAAATCAAGCATAGACTAGCAATGGCCAGAACCACAATTTTTAAAGATTAATGAAATATTAATAAAGAATTAATATACGGAAAAACCGAACAACTATAAGAAATACTAAGCTCAGATTGCTGAATGCCCTTATTTTCCCATTATTAGATACGCAGTTGAACCATGCACTCTAAAAAACATCGACACAAGTAGGATTGCAGCCTTCGAAATGTGGGTGTATAGAAGAATTCAACGTGTGTTCTGAACAGAAAACAGAACCAACCTGTCAATTCTAGAAGAAAGGCTATTAAAAAAGCAACCGAGTATGCCTATAGTCCGTCCGCTATAACTTTCCCATGCGGCACGATTCATTTTCAATCAAATTAAGTCAAAACAGAAAGCGAAACGTACGCCTATGTACGTAGTATATAGTATACCGCAGAATCGTACCGCATGGGAAAAGTTATAGCGGACGGACTATATATTATTTCAGCCTCATAGCTAGAAGGACGGGGGTCCTGGAGCTATTACTTCAGCCACACAGCCAGAAGAACGGGGACCATAAAGCTATTTATAGTAGAAGGAAGGCCTAAGATCAAGAGAAAGATCTTTAATACGATGGGCAGACCAAATGGTGGTAAAACCCGTATGTGAAGCCATCTTTCAGGCACAAGATCGTAGCTAATTAGGTACATGAATGTGCTTATTCCAGCAGTTGATAATAAATATCCTTCGTCTTCTTCTTTTTGCTTTCACATTACTCTGTCTGTTTTATCATTGGACCTTCAGTAAGGTAACGTTTTATCGTTTTCGTGGGCTTTCCACTGTTCATCTTCCTGTTAGGGAACCGTCTCTCGCCGTCTTTAGTACTCTAGTTTTATCATTTGGTTTATGTTTTCGCTATATTTTACTCTTCTGTCCCTTAATAAATAATTAATGTCCTGCAATTTTGCAGACTTTTGCTATTTACTCTATTCGCTTGATCGTCAACTTTTGTTTCGAGCTTTCCCTAGCTAGATAGTCGATAAATAATATTTTTGTTCTAATTTTTTTTATCATCATCATCATCAGGGCTGTTCATTCCGGGTGGAATGTTTGCCGCTCTATACTTAGAGCTCTCGGATTCGCTTATTGCGGTGAATCACTCCGCATTTCACTTGTATGTTGTCAAAGTTTGTTGTGTGATTTGGCCTTCGTTACAATTTTTTTCCACTCAATTCGATATGTGCATAGTTCCATCCAGTTTCTCACTTCCAGAATTTTGATATCTCTTATAACCTGGTCTTCCCATCTCTCTCTCTGGGTCTTCCCCTTGGTCTTTCAGTTTCTGATTTTCATCTGGTGATCTTTTAATCAATAGGTCGTTTTTCCTTCTCTCTATGTGTCCCAGCTATCTCAGCTCTGTGCTTTAATAAATCTAACTATATCTTGTTCCTTCATTATGTATCTTAGTTCATGGTTCATTCTTTTTCTCAATTCTCCGTTGTCCAATCTTATCGGGCCCATAATCCGTCTCAGGATTTTCCTTTCGGATATTCTCAATGTTTCTTCTTCTTTTTCCGTGATGCACATTGTCTCAGCTTCGTACGTAACTACTAGTCTGATTGCAACTCTATATATTTTCAGTTTTGTATTTCTGGATAAGTTCTTGTCCTTCAGCAGCCTATGATATCTCCAGTATGTTTTGTTGCCTGCTAGTATTCGTTCCGTTACTTCTTCGCTTCTCTTTTTTTGGCCATTCACTATTACTCCCAAATATTTAAATTGTTGGACTTTTTCAAAAGTGTAGTTATCTATTTTGATTTCTCTCATCCTGTTATCTTCTCGTCTAGAGCAGAGTAGATATTTTGTTTTTCCTTCTTTAATTTTTAGACCTCTTTTCAGTGCTTCTTTTGCCAGGGTTGTTACTGCTTCTTTTAATATTTCCTTGTCTCTTCCCATAAGAACTAAATCATCTACATATGCAACTATTTGTGTTGAGGAGTGGGCTATAGTTCCTTTAATTTTGCTGGCCTTGACTGTTTCTTCTACTGCTATGTTGAATAATGTGGTTGACAGGGAATTGCCTTGTCGAACTCCTGTTTCTATTGCAATTGATTTTGTGCTACATTCTTCTGTTGTTTCTTTAGCTCGAGATCGATCCATGGTCATTTTTGTTAATCTGATTAATTTTGCTGGTGTATCTCGATTTTTTATTTCAATAAATGATTTATTGCTTCAAATACAGTCAAAGGTCTGAATTTTACGAAGAGGATGCGGAGTTCTATGTTGTGGTCGTGGCATTTTTCGATTGTTTGTGTAACTATGTGGATCGCATTTGTATTGGATCTGCCTTCTCTGAATCCTTGCTGGTAGTCCCCAATTTTTTCCCTGTGAATTTAGTGAGTTTTTGTTTGATGAGGGCTGTTAGAATTTTATATGTTGTACTCAGTAGAGATATTCTCCTATAGTTGTTACAGTTTGTTACTTCTCCTTTCTTAAATATTGGTATAATTCTGCCTTCCTTCCAATCCTCGGGCATTTCTTCGGCTTCTCATATTCTAACTATTAGATTATATATGCTTGTTAATAACTTTTCCCCTCCGTTTTTACTTAGCCCATTGGGAATTTTATCTGGGCCAGGTGTTCTCTTTTGTTTCATTTTTTGAATGATGTCTCAATATTCATCAATTTTTTTTATATTTCTTTTAATTCAACTGGGTCCATCAACGGCTAAAGTTTATTACGGATTACTTATATTTGGGTAGTGTGTGTGTCACCTAAATATCTCATTACTTAGTACAGTCGACGGTATTATCTGTACCAAGAATCCTTTTTTATGTCTGATCATTAGCGCTACCTCGTGCCAGTAGCAATTCGAAAAAGACGAGAATTTATATTTAAACAAAACTTTCCCTATTTGGCCGAATTTTAAATCATAACCTTTGAAAATATGATATTTTGGTTATATATAATTTATAACTCCTGTGGATCTAAGAGTTGTGAGTACGAATCCTACCTGGGATAATACAAATCATTTCCTTGATTAATACTGACCTAAGGGAAGTCAACTTAAGTAAGTAACAAGACATTTACTCAATATACACACTACACGTTACACTATAATCTGATTAGAAATCAACTGTACCATGCCAATGACCTTAGTTGTCGATTCATTTAAGCTAAATAAAAAAAATATTGACTTTCGTATTATTTTATATTTTGGGTATAATAGTAAAATAGAAATCTCACAAAAATGTCTTTTAGTCAAATTGTATAAAACACATTCAGTGTTTGTATCAAGTATTTGGTCAACTTATCTTGGAAATTGTGTGTGTGTGTGTGTGTTCAACCTTTCAAACTAAAACACACTACAGCAATTACCGTAATGTGATCATATCTCTCAAGTCCGATGAATAGACACTGATTAGAAGTATTCACTTACTATCTATCGCTTGTCGCCGCTGAATCAACTTCTCTTTTACCACATAAAACAAAATTTCAAGCCACCGTCATCCATCCCGAGTTTACTATCCAAACCACTTATCGTCTCAAATTTTAACCTATTGTGTTCCAGCAAAACAATAAAATTACCAAACTTCTGCTACGGACAACTAGGATCAGTTAGTAAAATTACAGTGGCGTCGTAAAGTTAACACAATGTAAATTGTTTCAATCTATAGGGTGACTACATTATAAAGGCATTTTGTAATTTTTGTTTACATACAATTTATTAGAAGATCCAAAATGGTGAGTTAACTGGATTCCAAAGTATAATTATAACCATATAACCCGATCAAAGAACAATCTGACCCAAAAAAAATAAAGGGTGGATGAAAATTAAGCAACTTTTTTAACAAAGAAAAACATTTTTTTGGACGGTTTTCGAAAATAACTCAAAAAGTTAGTATTTTATCGAAAAAATACTTTTAGCAAAAATATAGTTTATAAAAAAGTGAAAAAAAATGGTGTATGCACCAAGTTTGTAGACCCAGTAGAAGCAGAATTGTAGCTAATGAAAAGTAAGGTTTTCTTCGTCAAATTTCAAATCGGATATTTTAACGTGAAATAACAAAAAACGAGCACTTTTCGGGGTAAATTCATTATAACTTTTTTAAAGTGTTAAAAAAGTTTTATTTTGGTTTGAAAAAAAAAACTTCTACCGTTAAAAGTAAGTGAGTTACGCTCAAATTATTGTTGTTCCGTTTTATTTTTTAGTAAAAGGAATCGCAGAAAATCACCGCCTGATTAGCATCCAAATAAAATTAATCGTCACCGCTTCACAGGTTAATTTACTTATGTATTTTTTATATGATCTATAAGTTTCATTGGTTCAATGTGCTCATTTTTGAAAAAAATTGCAATTTTTTTCAAAATATCTTAAAGATTATAAATACTACGAAAAGCCACAAAGATTAATAAAATGTACATTTTGCTTTTCTGAATATTTTGGATTTCTTGTTTTTCTGATAGACAAAAATTGGTTATGCTATGGCTGTTCAAAATTTACATACACTCGTGATTAGTGACTCGTTCAAGCCATTTTAACAACAGCCTTTTCAAATATAAGGTTTTTGAACGGATGAAGCTTACAGATCATATAAATATTACATAATAAAAGTAACTTGTGAAGCGGTAACGTTTAATTTTATTTGGAATACTAATTAAGGGGTGAATTTCGCGATTGTTTTTACCAAAAAATAAAAAGGACCAACAATATCTTGAGCGTGACTCACTTAATTTTAATGTTGGAAGTTTTTTAAAAAAATTAAAATAACCCTTTTTTAAAACACATTATAAAAGTTTTAATGAGGTTTCCCCGAAAAATGCTCCGTTTTTCGGATATTTCACGTTAAAGTATTCGATTTAGAATTTGATGAAAAGGACCTTTTTTTCATTAGCTACAATTCTGCTTCTACTGGGTCTACTTCATGCCGACTCCATTTTTTTTTTCATTTTTATAAGCTATATTTTTGCTGAGAACATTTTTTTCGATAAAATACTTTTGAGTGTTTTGCGAATATCCGCCCAAAAACATGTTTTTCTTTGTTAAAAATGAACACAATATTCACTCGCAAATAACTCGAAAAGTATTGACTTAGTAAAAGAACGCTATAGAACAAAAGTTACTTAGAATTATTAGTCATTTCATCCAATTGTGGACTTATTTTGAATAATATATTTTTCATTCACGAGAAAAGGGGTATTCCCTCCATTTTACAAACAAGGATATTTTTTATTTTATTCTACATTTTAATTATGTGGAATTGTAAACTTTTTCTTATACAAGGTGTCCCAAAAGTAGCGGAACGGTCGAATATTTCGCGAACTAAACATCGGATCGAAAAACAGAGAAATACGTGTTCAATCATTTTCAAAAATCTATCCAATGACACCAAACACCAACCCCCACTGCACCCCCTGGAGGTGGGGTGGGGGGTAACTTTAAAATCTCAAATAAAAACCCCTAGGTAGTTTTTCTTGCAGATTTGGATTCGTTACGTAAAAGTAAGCAACTTTTATTATTCAAGACATTTTTTCGAACAGTGGATAGATGGCGCTATAATTGGGAAAAATGATTTTTTCCTGATACCACAGGTAAATTATAGAAACGGTCTAATCTTTCGAGAAATACACTTCCAAATGAAAAACCAAAAAAAAAGGTTTCTAATACTTTTCGACCCCCTGGAGGTGGGGTGGGGGTAACTTTGAAATCTTAAATAGCAACCCCCACTTTTTATTACAGATTCGGATTCGTCATGAAAAAATAAGCAATATTTATTCAAAACATTTTTCAGAATTCGTGATAGATGGCGTTTAATTGGAAAAATACAATTTATCAGCAATTTTAAAAAATGTTTCGAATAAATGTTGCTTAATTTTTCATGACGAATTCGAATCTGCAATAAAAAATGTAGGTTGCTATTTAAGATTTTAAAGTTCCCCCCACCCCACCGCCGGGGGGTGTGGTGGAGGGTCATGTTTGGTGTTAATCGATAGGTTTTCAAAAAATATTAAAAATTTGTTTTTGGGTTTCTTATTTGGAAGTGTATTTCTCGAGATATTAGACCATTTCTATAATTTATCTATGGCATCAGGATAAATTGTATTTCCCAATTATAGCGCCATCTATCCACAGTTCAAAAAAATGCCTTGAATAAAATTTGCTTACTTTTGCGTAACAAATCCAAAACTGCAAGAAAAACTGGGGGTTTCTATTTGAGATTTTAAAGTTACCCCCCACCCCACCTCCAGAGGGTGTAGTGGGGGTTGGCGTTTGGTGTCATTGGATAGATTTTTGGAAATTATTAAATACGTATTTTTCAGCTTTTGGATCCGATGTTTATTTCGAGAAATATTCTACCCTTCCGCTACTTTTGGGACACCCTATATAATAAGAGACGATTTCAACTATCTTCATCCTTCCTTTAATTTTTTTAGAGGTTTTCGTAGTTTTGTGTTCTTTGATCGGGCTAATATTCAGGCTTATTTATTAAAAATGTCCAGTCTCTGGGTTGTAGATTCTATATTTCAGAATATTAATATTTAGCCCAACCACTTAAATAAAATGTGGCTCGTTACTGAGTTACAGGGTGTTTTATTTAAAAATTTAATAAGTATTTTTACCCAGTACTTTAAAACTATTTGACATATCCTTGTCAGACTTCGTAGAAAGTGTTGGCAATATTCACCCTACTAAATTATGATAAACAGACCTTTCTGGCTACTACCAGAGGCGTACGACAGGGGACGGTGTATAGTCGACATTTCCCAAATTCTACGCCACTGACGGAACTGCTGATTTAGCTTAATATTTCGATTTTCCAATAATTTCTTAGTAAATAACTATTCGTTCGTAACGATAAAGTCAATAGTTTACGATATATTGAAAATTGAAAATGAAACGGTACAGCTATTTTGATAAAGTATTGTGCCCCTTCATTTTTAATTTTAAATATCTCGAAAACTAATGATTAATCATTACGAATAAAGAGTATATTATTTGAATAGAGAGTATTGAAGAATCGACAAATTGCGCTAAAATGGTAATTTCGCTTGGGTTGTAGACTATACAAAGGGTCAACCATTCAATTTCCCCTGTTCTATGCCTCTGGTTGCAGCCAAAAACGTTTATTTGACTAATTTAGTAGGGTGTACAATAGGGTGGAACGAAAAAATGATTTTATAATTTCAATGCGTAATAGTGATAGAAATCTGCCTATAGCCATTTTTAAGCCACAAATAAAATATTTTCCCAAAAAAAATATTTTTAGAGGTGCTGCAAAAGGGTAGAAAGTTATAATTTTTAGTTAAATTTTGCGAATTTTGATGATTTTGATTTGGTAAAAAATAGCTATTATAATGTCTTTATGTCCTAGTTCCGATTTTAAAGGATAAATACACACTCTAAAACTACTATTTCAAAATCATTTTAGTTTTAACTTACAACAATCAACTATTTATTTTTACTAAAACTGGCAAGCTTTGAACTGAAATTCCACATTTAAAGAAATATTTAATGTAAATATTTATTTCATTCCTTAATATAATTTAAAATTATAACTATAGTAGAAGAACACATCAAGAGTAGAGGAACCTGGATCAACCTTCCTAGGCCACATAACTCTTGCTTCCGGAACAGGAAAAGCTATAAAAGATAGCAAAACATAACCGATTATGATCATATTAAATAATGAAAAAAGCATAATGGAGCATTTTCAAGGTGACAATCCTTTGAAAATTTCCAATATAACATCGGCTGTGATGGAACTACCATTAACACCGGTGTTAACAATGGTGTAATAATTGCTTTAATAGAAAAAAACTTAAATAAGCCGCTGAAGTGGCTGATTTGTTTGTTATATACCAATGAATTACCTTTGCGTCATTTGTTTTGCTCATTGGATGGAAAAGCTAAAGGCCCTAATGAATTTAGAGCACTTTTAGGCAAAGAACTTGAAATCTGCAACCAGCTTCCTGTGGTTAGTTTCGCTCCCATACAAAACAACCTCCCTGTTCTAGAGATTAAGGGTGATCTAAGCACCGATCAAAAATGTTTACTTGAAATCTCCAGTGGTGTATGTCCTTCTGATCTTTTTTTAAAACCCCTTGAAAAATAGCTCATTCACGATGGCTTACTTTGGCCAATCGTCTTCATCGGTTATATGTTGCAACAGAGAATCCTTCAAATAATACGAAAACTTTAACTATAATTGATTCAGTAATTCAAAGGAATGGTTACTTCTCTCACCCAGAAAATGTGCTTCTCTCCATTTTATGTGACAAGAGAAAACACATAAGTGAGCTAGGTCTGCGGCGACTTTTGAAGGCAAGATCGAAACTCATAAATGGTGTAAGGAAGTTTGTTGTCCCGAAGCTTAACTTCGGGACATAAAAACATATAACTCACGAGGACTTAAAAAAGTACCTATATAAGTGAAGCAAGAGACACTAGTTGTCAGGTGAAGTGTGTAGATTTTCCGTGTTTTCCCTGTCATACACAGACAGTTAAAAGAGTCATGAAACTCGTGACTGAATCATCTCGTAGTGTATGTAGTCCTAAAGCAAAAATGGCTTTGTTAGCAGCAAATATTGCTTCCCAAAAGATTATGCAATCAACAGCTGTCAGTAACAGATTTTGAGTGTAAAATACATTAAATGTGAATATGTTTTAAAATACATTAAATGTGAATATTTTATACATTTAAGGGTTTTTACTCTGACCAGTGGTTAGATTCCTGGGTTAATTTTTAATATGCGAATGTGTTTGTTCAAAGTTTTCTCTTCATTCCAGGTAGTTACAATTATAAGACGATAGTTCTGATGATGGCATTAAAAATGCTGAAAGTACTTAGCTGATTTTAATAAATTTATTTACACACTATCGGTCTTTGAAAACATACACCAGTTCCCGTTTCGATTTACTAAATTATGTTTAATTCTGCTTACTACCAGAGGCGTACGAGAGGAGAAAGTGGATGCTTGACCTTCCCACATTCTACATCACTGATGGAATTACTACTTTAGCGCAATTTTTCGATTATACAGTAGTTTCTATCCCAATAGTGTACTCCTGATTCGTAACGATAAATTATTAGTTTTCGAGATATATTTACATAGAGAGTATTGGAGAATCGATATATTACGCTAAAATAGCAATTTAAAAGAAGAAAAAACAAACAGGACAAATAATTTCAACATCCAAACTTACAACTAAAAACTTAACTCATTAGCAACAAGTTTACTGTACGGGCATGTCGTGTTATTGCAATACTAGTCATGAAACAGTTTACAGAGAAAGCACTAGAATACAATATTCCTGCATTTCTATGTTTTATTGACTTGAATAAGGCATTTTGACAGAACAAGATTTTGTACAAAAAAGATATATTATAAAAACAATTCTAAACGTCCACCACAATAATAATAAAGAAATCAGAAAAGATGAACTTACGGAACCTATAGATACATGCAATAGAATGAGACAGGGGATTTAATAAACCCGATCGATGACCCAGAAGCAATACATTGTAAGTACCAAAAATTTAAAAATCACGCATCTGGCGCAGCAGTACTGCTTTAAACCTTTTCTACCAATCACCAAAAGTATAAAGGCGCAAAGCAATGAATATCGTACTTTTCATTATGTGCCAATACCTCGCCTAAATATTTTTGCGTGCAATACCTCGTATGTGTTTATTTTGCTATGGTAGTTAATGTCGATTATAACGTAAAAGTTTGTTTTGAAAGTTTATATTACAAAGTTTACCAGTCTGGCGACGGGTAGAAAAGGTGTATGTCAGTATTGCGGCGCCAAAAGAGGGATTTTTGGTACTAGCGAGGTATTGCTTCTAGGCCATCGATAAAAAGTTTTTTGCTAAAAACCACAAATTTTAATAGATGCACTTACGATGTATTGCTTCTAGGCCATCGCTATATTTTTTAGTCTAATAATAGACGAAAAGAGCGTCAATAATGGAATAGGATGTAAAATGGAAAAAAAAAATAAAATTCTCTGTTATGCAAACGATACAATATTGATACCCCAAAATGAAGATAGCCTTTAAATAGAAGCTCACAGATTTAGTACACGAAAAAACAATTTTACACGACGAAAAAACTAAAACAATACTAACTAGTAAAGAACCAATAAGACCCGTATTGAGCTGCCCCCCCCCCACTTGCAAAAATTAAAAAACAAATAGCCCTGATTTATGAGCTATTTATGAGCTCTCATATTCCGCAAACTAAAAATTTTGAGCTCGTTCCACTGAGCAGGAATTTAATACCCTAGTGGGGGGGGGGCTGAGTCAGCCCCCCCCCCACTACTTAGAAATAGGAATATTGAATCGATTTTTGCGGCAGAATTACGAGCTATTTATGAGCTCTTGAAATTATATAGTTTCGATTTTTGAGCTCATCCGCTTCACCCCCAAACAACCCTTTAATTGATTTAACTTAAGAGAAAGATGCTGAGAAAACTTAAAATATATCGTATTGCGAATATAATTCCTATAGCTTATATACTCTAAGAATAAACTATTAAATCAAGAGCATTTCGATTATTGAGCTACAACCCCTTCGCCAGAAAACCACCCTATCTTCCCGGCTTAAGAGAAAGTTGTACTTAAAATGCGTTAAACTAATTATTTGGCGACTACATATCATTTAATAATTTATAACTTTCCAAATTACGCGCATTTAGATCAGTAAATTGCAATTTATTTTGTATAGTGCAGTCACTGAAGGTAAAAATCAACGATTACCTTCAATTTCGGTGAACCTTCATCGATTTTCACGAAAATTGGTCAGTGGTTAGAGAATACGTCAAGAAACAAAGGTGACATGGTACCACCTTGCGCCTTTACCCTGAGGGTGGATACCGCCCCTTCTCGGGGGTGAAAATTATTTTATAAAAAATATCTGCACAAATCAATAAAAGAACAAATTAAAAGCAAAATTTATTATATAAAGTTAATAAAATAAGTAAATACTTTTTAAGTTATTAAAGATCAAAGATTTTAATTATTTGTGAAAAAAATGCATGTTTTGAAGAGGTTTTTTGTAAATCACTGAAAAACTGTAAGTTTTTACAAAAAAGTTAATAGTAGTTTAATTCGTATAGCTTATATTCTAAGAATAAACTCTAAAATCACGCGCCTTTCGATTATTGAACTACAACCCCTTCGCAAGAAAACCATCCCATATTCCCGGCTTAAGAGAGGGTTGTACTTAAAATAATTTAAATTAATTATTTGTCGACTATATATTGTTTAATAATTTATGAGCTGGCAAAATATACGCATATCAATTATTGAATTGTCATTTTCTTTCTATAGTGCAGTCACTGAAGGTAAAAATCCACTATGACCTTCGATTTCGGTAAATCTCCATTCATTTTCACGAAAATTGGTGAGCGGATTTTGATACTATCAACTTTTTCTGGATCTTATTTTTCATAGGTATTTCTAAGTACTTTGACAAGTATTTAGTACCTCAGTGTTATAAAATGTATCTCTTTCCCGTTATTTAAGCTTGAACCCTTTGATTTGAACAGTCGCGGAAAAAAATATACATTTAATTACCAATAACTTACTTTAAATTAACATTAAAGGGTTTTTCAAGTAAGCAATTTATTATATTTTTTATTAGCTTCAATTTTAGTGATGAAAACTTTTTTGTAAAAACTTACAGTTTTTGAGTCATTTATGAAAAATCGCTCTAAAGCATGCATTTTCTTTCCAAAAATTAAAATATTTGATCTTTAATAACTCAAAAAGTATTGATTTATTTTAATCACATTATATAACAAATTTTGCTTACAATTTGTCCCTCTCTCGATTTGTGGGGTTATTTTTAAAAAAGTAATTTTCGCTCCCGAGAAGGGGTGACATATACCCCAGGCTAAAACCCCAAGTTCTTATTGTCAATTCGTGAAAATAAATGGCGATTTACCGAAATCGAAGGTAATAGTTGATTTTTACCTTCAGTGACTGCACTATAGAAAGAAAATGGCAATTCAATAATTGAGATGCATATATTTTGCAAGCTCATAAATTATTAAACGATATGTAGTCGCCAAATAATTAATTTAAATTATTTTAAGAACAACTCTCTTTCTTAAGCCGGGAATATGGGGTCGTTTTCCTGCGAAGGGGTTGTAGCTCTATAATCGAAAGACGCGTGATTTAAGAGTTTATTCTTAGAATATAAGCTATACGAATTAAACTACTATTAACTTTTTTGTAAAAACTTAAAGTTTTTCAGTGATTTACAAAAAACCTCTTCAAAACATGCATTTTTTTCACAAATAATTAAAATCTTTGATCTTTAATAACTTAAAAAGTATTGACTTATTTTATTAACTTTATATAATAAATTTTGCTTTTAAATTGTTCTTTTATTGATTTGTGCATTTATTTTTTATAAAATAATTTTCACCCCCGAGAAGGGGCGGTATCCACCCTCAGGGTAAAGGCGCAAGGTGGTACCATGTCACCTTTGTTTCTTGACGTATCCTCTAACTACTGACCAATTTTCGTGAAAATCGATGAAGGTTCACCGAAATTGAAGGTAATCGTTGATTTTCACCTTCAGTGACTGCACTATACAAAATAAATTGCAATTTACTGATCTAAATGCGCGTAATTTGAAAGGTTATAAATTATTAAATGATATGTAGTCGCCAAATAATTAGTTTAATGCATTTTAAGTACAACTTTCTCTTAAGCCGGGAAGATAGGGTGGTTTTCTTGCGAAGGGGTTGTAGCTCAATAATCGAAATGCTCTTGATTTAATAGTTTATTCTTAAAATATATATAATATATGAATTATATCCGCAATACGATATATTTTAAGTTTTCTCAGCATCTTTCTCTTAAGTTAAATCAATTAAAGGGTTGTTTGGGGGTGAAGGGGATGAGCTCAAAAATCGAAAGTATATAATTTCAAGAGCTCATAAATAGCTCGTAATTCTGCCGCTAAAACCGATTCAATATTCCTATTTTTAAGTAGTGTAGTATTAAAGTAGGGTATTAAATTCCTGCTCAGTGGAACGAGCTCAAAATTTTTAGTTTGTGGAATATGAGAGCTCATAAAAGCTCATAAATCAGGGCTATTTGTTTTTTAATTTTTGCAAGTGGGGGGGGGGGCAGCTCAACACGGGTACCAATAAGATGTAAAATGGAAGTCGATGGATTTAGCATTGAACACATAATAGAAATAAAGTACCTAGAGATTACATTGTTAATATATGGAGACGTGAAAAAAAAGTAACAGATCCAGTATAGACAAGGCAAAAACTGCGGGGTGGTTGGAAAAAATATTTCCATAAGATTTTTTTGCATAATCACATTCGCGAGACATCCCAGAATAAGGTTCAAGAAGTCGCCCACGTAAAATGTGGTCGAATTTGTTGTTAACAATTTTTTTATTCAAATTGCAAAAATTAATATTGTCGGCCCAGTTAATTTTTTTTAAATTTTTTAGGCCATACTGGACAAAAAAAGTCTCCTATAATTTTTCTCTACAGTTGATTGTTTTCGAGTTATAAGAAATTTAAAACTGATAAAAACGAAAAATGGCGATTTTCAAGGCTTAATAATTCGGTTAAATGTTATTATGAAATTCAGAAAGTAACTAAATCAAAGATTAAACCACCCCTAAAAGATCCTAGAAAAATTTTGTCATTATTTTATTACTAAGCTGTTATTTATAAGTAATATTAGGGATCTCCATGCATGTATTAGGCTGCCGTCAATGGTGAGTGCGAGAGAGATGCCATTCCGGCACTCAATGTTCCATCTTACTCGCACTCACATTTACACCCGCGTCAATATGATCTTACTACTCATTTTTAATAATTAAAAATAACAGCTTAGTAATAAATAATTAATGACACAAATTTGTTTAGGATCAGTTAGTGAGGGCTTTAAACTTTTATCCTTTCTGATTTTCATAATAATAATATTTAACCGAGTTATTAAGTCTTAAAAATGGCCATATTCGCGTTTTTCAAATTTTAAATTGCTTATAACAGGAAAACAACTATACGAGAAAAATTACAAGAAACCTTTTTTTTTATTCAGAATGGTCCAAAAAACCTAACCTTTTGAACCTTATTCTGGGGTGTCTCCCGAATGTTAGTATGCAAAAAAATCGTATGGGAATATATTTTCCAACGAACCCGCCGTTTTCGTCTTGTCTAGTATAAATTGGCAGGATGCCTTAATAAGGTCTGAATAATCAATCAAGGATCTATATTACCTGATTATATTCAGTTATTGACCAGTACGTCAATAATGACCTAAAAACACATAATATAGTTTTAAAATCAACAGAAATGATAATACTCAGAGGAATCACACGAAACACACTAAGCGACGAGCCAATAAGGAGTGACAAAATGTAATATAAAGGGTATAAACGAATGAAAATTAAATATAAAAAAATTATGCCATCACATTAGTAGCATGGCGAATAAAAGAGTAGTTAAAATAGCTCGGGATAAATAATTAAGTAGTAGAAGTATCGAACGACGTCAGAAGAGATGGAGTGGATCTTTCAGAGAGACAACAACCCGCCAACGAACAAGCAAAATTTCTTATAGGAAGAAAAAGATACATATGATGTAGTATTATAAGATCTAATCATTTAACCTATTTATTATTTAACCCAAAAGTGTATGTAATAGTATAATCTAAACCTTTAATATATTAAACTTTCAACAAATTAGACTTTTCCTATATTTTGATTAAATCTAATTATATTTTTACTGTTTTAAAATTTTTACCATAAATGTAGGAAATTGCAAAGGTAAATATTTAGCGCTGGCACTGACCATATCCCTGGATATACTGGAAAGTTATTATGCTCGGTGCTGACTAGTCCCGCCCAGACAATTGGAAAGTTGTAGAGATGACGTATATCCCTCGGAAAACCAACTCCAAACTTGCAGACAGTCGTTGTGAGTTTTCTCGAATTTAAGTTGAACAAGCTCTTCACAAGTTCTCAATTAATTTTTGTGGTGATAGAGAACTAGCCTTTTCTGACAGTGCTATGTGTTTATGTAACTGTTTTTGTCGTAAGAAAAGATAATTAAAAATAAAAATCAATAATTGTGATTATATCACAAACGTTTACGAGTATATCTGACATATTACTAAGGTATATTTAAATACTTACATATTACTATAACTAGGTCTTTAAAAACGTCAGTTACAACTTTATATATTTATATTCTTTCATAAGACACAAAACATATTAAATCCCAAATCTAAAATCTAATCTAAAACTACGAACGAACGACGAGATAAATTTATGTATTAACCTTCCGATGACCAACCTTTTTTTGTTACACCAATGACCAAGGGGGGGGGGGATATGACCCCAGGTCAAAAATGTCAAAAATGGCAATTAACAAAAAAATGAAGTTTTTTTTGGGCAGGACTTTATTTCAGCCAGTCACAACATGAGTATTAGTGTCATGTGTAGTGTAATTGTATTGAGTAAGTGTCTTGTTACTTTGTAAAGTCGACGTCATTAGCGTAAAACTACTTGGAATTACACATAATAGATGGGATTTTACTAGACATCATCTTCAGAATATATTTTTTATTCGTAAAATATAGGGAATTTTTTTATTTCAAAATATAGAGGATATCTAGAATGATACTAAAGTCAAATAAAAAATAATGAGTTAAAAATTGAAAGTACTTTTGAATTTATTAAAGAAAAACATACGCTGGGGTCACAATCTCCCCCGCTTGGTCATCCGAAGGTTAAGGGTAAAGGCGCAAAATATCGCCTGTCATAATTTTCAATGTGTTTTAAATGTATATATTTTTTTCGAATCCTGAGAAAACGAATAAGTATTTTTGAAAAATTTAAACGGAGAATGAAAGATTGCTTTATTACCAAGGGCCAAAAGTCCTTTGGAATAAATAAAAAGTTTATGTTGAATGAAATATTTGCAATTAAACATCGCACTAAATTTTCTCTTTTATTTTCACCCTTGTTACTTACCAAAATAAACATTACAGAAGTTTTCAGTGACTTTCGGCCCTCGATAATAATGTAGTCTTTCATTTTGCGATTAAATTTTTAAAAAATACTTACCTATTAGTTTTCTCAGGATTCGAAAAAAAAATGAATACGTTTAAAACACATTGAAAATTTTGACAGGCTACATTTTACGACCTTCTCCTTAAGCAGTAAAATTTTCAATTTACAGAAGAACCTTTAAAATTTTAAAATATAACATGTGACATGAGATACCGCTAATTTTACTGCAGTTTTTAAGATTTAAATGAACTAAAAAAATTAATTAAAATTCTATACAAAAGTCTATTTCTTCTTGATGTGCCTATCCGTGACGAATGTTGGCCATCATTATGGCAATCTTCACTTTATCTTTAGCAACGCGGAAAAGCTGCACAGATGTGTTAAACCAGGTTCTGGGGTTTTTTAACCAGGATGTTCTTCTTCTTCCTGGACCTCGCTTTCCAAATATTTTTCCTTGCAGGATGGCTTGTAGGAGGGCATTTCTGGATTCATTTAGCATGTGTCCAAATTATTCCAAGTTTCGAGATTTGATGGTGGTTTGTACATCTCGGTTCTTCCCCATTCTTCTAAGAACCTTCTCATTTGTGACCCGGTCAGTCCATGGGATTTTAAGAATTCTACGATATAGCCACATCTCAAATGCTTCCAATTTTCGGCATATATCCTTGTTCAAGGTCCATAATTCAACACCATAAAAAGGACAGAGAAGACGTAACATCTCAGCAATCTTACTTTTATACCAAGAGAAAGGTTGTGGCTCTTGAAAAACGCTCCCATACGGTTGAAGATTGATCTAGCTTTTCCGATGCGCGCTCTTATTTCTTGGTTGTTGGTCCATTTTTTATTTATTATGGTGCCGAGGTAGTTGTAGTGCCTCAATCTTTCTACAGGGGTTTGGTTGATATAGAGTTGACCTTCTGTTATCTTTTTCTTGCTGACGATCATAAGCTTTGTTTTCTTTACCGTTATATTGAGTCCATATTATTGACTGTAATACGTGATTTTGTCCATGAGGACTTGTAGGTCTTCTAGGTTGTCAGCAAATACTATGGTGTCATCTGCATACCTGATATTATTTAGCCGGTACTTGTTTAGTAGAATACCTCTTTCAGTTTCGTGCAAAGCTTCGATAAAATTTCTTTCAGAGTAAAGATTGGAAATTAGGGGGGACAAAATGCAGCCTTGCCTCACTCCACGCATGATTTTGACATATTCAGTGAGTTCACCGTCAACTCTGATGTTTGCAGTCTGATTCCAGTAAAGGTTTCTAATTATTTTCAGATCTTGTTTGTTAATTCCTGCTTCTTTTAGTATTTGCATCATCTTGGCATGTTGTACTCGATCAAACGCCTTCTCGTAATCAACCAGACATGCGTATACGTCGCAATTTACGTCTCTTCATCTCTGGAATAAGACTTGTATTGAAAACAAAGCCTCTCTCGTGCCAACAGCATTTAGTATTATGTAAAAGTCAGTTAACATAACAATGTTAGCAGAAAATAATGGAAATTAAATATTTACGCACCATACTTAGCTATAAAATCTCGAAACCGAAGTGGACGATCATGTGAATACAGCAAAGAGAGCCGCAGGTTGCCTGAATGAAAGAGTATGGAGAAATAAAAATATCGGGAAAGAAATAAAATAAAGAATTTAAAAAACAGTAAAGCATGAGACCAATAATAACATACCAGGAAGAAACAAAACCTGACACAGAGAGGACAAACGATTGCTAGAAACAGCAACCATGAAAACCTTTAGAAAAATTGATATACGTAGGACATTATGGGACAGAGCTAGAATTACAGATCAGACGAAGATGCAAGGTCTATAATAACATCAAGTACTGGAGAAAACATGAAGAGCAGAATAAGACGATCGCATAAGCTGAATGAAAACAAATAGAGTACCTAGTAAATACGGCGAGAGACAGTTTTCCAATACAAAAAGAATCAGTGGGAAGACCACAAAAAGTAGAACGACAACTTACCTTAGGCACATTGACAGGCAGGAGCCATGCCCATACAAAAGGAAGGAGAAGATTAAGAAGATTATTTGTATTATCGAAAAGAAATAACGGCACAAAAAAGGAAATGGGGTATAAAAAAATTTAAGAAAATATTTGTAGATAAATGGCTTATACCAATAACAAAACCAAAAAGTAGCATAGAAAAGTTCTATCAGGATAAGAAACAAGAAAGGATGAGACAACTTAAAAATATTTCCAAGAAATTAATTAATTTTTACTACACACATAATGGTAGGGGAGCAAAGTATGCTAAATGTGCAGTCACTCGAGCGTAATGGCGACCTATTTGGTTGTGAAGAGTAGGTCCTAAAACCAAAAAAAGTTAAGTACAGTTTTCCATTTTAGAGGGCGCCTGCCATTTTTTAATTTAATTTTCCATTTCCAACAATCGCTTTTTCCGATTATAACGCCATCTATCCGTAATTCGAAAAAATGTTTCGAATAAAAGTTACTTATTTTTACGTAAGGAATCCAAATCTGCTATAAAAAATGGGGGCTCCTATTTAAGATTTTAAAGTAACCCCCCACCCCACCTCCGTGGGGGTCGTGTTTTCTGCCATTTGATAGATTTTTCAAAAATATTGAATACGTGTATTTTATAGTTTTTCGATCTGATGTTCATTTCGCGAAATATCGCGGGATTCGTATTTAAAATAATAAATTTACCCCCCACCCCTCTCCGGGGGAAGTCGTGTTTGCTATCAGTCGATAGATTTTTAAAAAATATTGAGCACATATTTTTTAGTTTTTCGATCTGTCATTCATTTCGCGAAAGATTCGCATTTTTCTTGTGAAACTTTGGGAGTCACCCATTTCCTTACGCCTAGCTCAAATCGTCATATTTTTGAAATATACAGTCTTCTGCATTTACTTAACTTACCTTATCTTAATCTGACAATTTCGAGTTTTTTTAAGGATAGATTTTTTTCGGCCCCCCCTTAACGAACTCCCCTGTGTTAAGAGCCAATATATGGTAGAGGTATACATCTGCAGGGTACCAGGTTTCTCCCCATATGATAATCTGACGCGCTCGAGTAACTGCAAAAATCCCCGCTTGGGCTCCCCTACCATAAATATTATTCCAAATATGTACAGTTGACATTATGTGATATTAATTTTGGAAATGTTGTTGTACGCTATATAACAAAAACTTTAATTAAACTACTGCAAACTAGGAAACGACTAAATTAACATTAAGCTTAAATCAGTCTACAAGTTCATAACCTAATAAACCTTTATAAGTGACTCAACAGTCAATGAAGCAGCAGACATTGTGCAACCGCAAAGCCTCCTAAGTTGACTGCATTTCTAGATGTCAGTCATCCAGGGATGCTTGTTTATTTGCTTATATGTATATTACGATGTTAAGTTGAAGACGTGTTTTGACAAGCAGAGGTATATAGTTTTGCTTATGCAAAGTTCCCTTAGCGGACAAAACAGTTCTGATGACTTCAAAATTATATAAGACAAATCTTCCGAGGATATTCAAATTAAGGGGATGTAATTAGGAAGCCGGGAGGTTTGTGAACATTTAACGCAAAATTATTGATGCAGAGTAAATTATAAAGTTGGGATTATTTTATTAGCTTAACGGGTATTTTCAGTTTTCCTGTAAATATAAAATCAGCTTTCTTTAAAAATAACAAATCAGAATATGCCCAATATTTAGCGTTCATAAAGTAGTTTAGGATTTAAAATTCCAGCCATGGCAATACCAATATTCGATGGCTTAGTGTGAAAACCTCGTATCTCATTTTTTTCGAAAATGACATTTTGGTGGTTTTAGTTTGAAAACCTTGTATCTCACGATTTACAACTGTTAGAAAAAATCCAAATACACCAGACTATTTTCTACATCCGAAAAAGGAAACCACGTGTATCAATTGCTCTCTTGATTTAGTGTGAATACCACGTATATTTATAACCACGTATTTGGTACTTAATTTGGAGTGTTTGCTTAAAAAATTCGACTTGGAGAAATGTTTTTTTGTAAACAACAAAAGGTAGTCCGGTAATGAACCTTAAGTCAAAAGATTTGTACTGTACCAACCTAGTATTTGGAGGTGTGCAATAAGCTATAAAAAATGAAAACCTCGTAAATAATCATAAACACAACCTCATTTTAGATGAAAAACACGTATATCAAGATATACGAGGTTATCATAGTTACTTGGGCAAATGCTCTATGTACTGCAAGGATATTTACGTGTTTTTCATAGTTAATATTTTTATTTTCAATTTAATAGCAATATTTAACACTTTCAGCTCTGGGACAAGATCAGATATTTGTCTCAATGTGCTCAAATTAAAATACGTAAGGATAGTTTTTGTTTTTAGAATATATTATGCAGAAAATCAGTTTTTTCCCTCTCCTGTAAAATTGTAATTTAATGAGATACGAGGTTTTCACACTAAGCCATCGTATTCTATTTTGTTTTTATGAGGTTATTTATTATTTATTAATATATAAATAGTTATCTTCTGGGGTGTAAGGGATGGTGACGCGCAACACACAGCCTCTCCTATTCAAAGGTCAACCTCACCTGCCCGTGTGATTATTTTGATCTTGATCATTCGGTGCGCCCTGCTAGATAAAGGTAAGATTCCGAAAGAGGCTGCAGACTGCAGACCGCAAACCGCAGACTGCAGCGACAGTGTCGTCTGCGGTCAGACCAATTCCGAGCAGAACTGCACTTCATCTACATAATATCGACAACAGCATTGCACGATGGGAATTTATAAGAGTATAATATTAAAAATCGTATAAGTAGGATGTCAGACGCAATGAACAACGATGAAATAATGTTATATCTTTGGATGGAAGAAGAAGATGACGACTATCTTTTACTTTTGCATTATAAAAAAAATGAAAATCAACTAGGTCCCTATTTAAAAGTAAACAATTTGAAGGAAGCTTGCCTCGTAAATAACTTAATATTTTGCTAAACAATTAATTAATTGCCCTTCTTATTCATTTAAAATACTCATTTTCAAAAGAAATTCAATTCTTTTCAATTTAAGTCAATTTGGAAACAGCAAAAATACGTGTCGTCGATCTGCGGTCGGCGACACTACTGGTTCTGGTGCAGTCCTGCGATCTGCGGTGGCGACGTTCTGCGTGCGGTGGCGACAGTGACGCTCTACTCGACATCAACCTCATAAGAAACCATATGAACCAGTAGGTCTGTCGCTGCGGTCTGCGGTCTGCGGTTTGCAGTTTGCGGTTTGCGGTCTTGTTCGGAATCGTACCTTAACTGACGAGGCTCTGGCGACCGAGTGACTGCCGGAATAAGCAGTCCCCACTTGTTGACCAACTTCGGTTGGTATGCAAGTGAAAGGGCACTCTTTTGTCCTGGGGTCAAGAAATTGACGCTAAAGGCGGAAGAACTATTTACTAGTCAACGGCATAAGGATGTAGAAGGCAAGGAGAAACCACTACATTAAAGATCCATCATGGATATCTCTAGTACGATCATCATGACTGTACAACAAAAAGCCAACTCAACCACTGATCATGGGAATCGGAGACCAGGATCTGGCATAGGAGGTATATCACAAGAAGACCAGAGGACCTCCCGGGTCGTCAACCAGCAAAATCCCTGTGAAGTAATAAATACCACTCTTAAAGAAAATAGAAAAATACCCAAGAGAGTATTAAAAATGGCTACATGGAATATTAGGAGTATGTATGATCCAGGCAAAATGCATAATATAATACAAGAAATGCAAAGAATAAATGTCGACATTCTAGGCATTAGTGAGGCAAGGTGGCCAAATTCTGGCAGTTTTTCGACAACAAATGGCATAGCATATTACTCCGGAAACAGTAGTACTCAACACAGACACGGCGTAACAGTTTTCATATATAAGTCTATGATGCAGTCGGTCATTAATTTTACCCCAGTAACAGATGGGCTCTTATTGCTCCAACTACAAACAAACACAAGTAAACTAAATATCATACAAATCTATGCACCTACTGCAGATAAATCCGAGGACGAGATTGAACAATTCTACGAAGAAATCAATCAAGTATTAAAATCGAGGAAACCACGAGATATCACCGTAATTCTAGGTGATTTTAACTCAAAAATTGATAAATGAAAAAGTGGCAAACATGTAGGAGAATACGGACTCGGTAAAAGAAATGAACGACGTGACAGACTGCTTCAATTCTGTGAGGAGAATAACATGTTTGTAACTAATATATTCTTCAACTTACCAAAGAGAAGACTTTATACGTGGAAATCACCCCAGGACAATGGCCAAAGAATAATTCGAAGCCAGATTGATTTTTTACTTATAAACGAACGATAGAAACTCCTTAAAATCCGTTAAGGCTTACCCAGGCGCAGATGTCTATTTAGACCATAACCCTCTAATAGCGCAAATAAGTATTAAACTAAAAAGATTGGAGCAGAAAAGAAGAGCAAACCAGATAGACGTCAGTCATTTATGTAACCTGGAAGTAAAGGAGGAAGTGCAAAAATGTATTAATAATAATTTGAAAATACTTCATGAAAAAAAGAAACATCTCAGCCAACGAACAACATAGATTGAAGCGTTTTACATGTCTGCTCTTATGGGAACAAGGAAAGAACTAACTATAAAAATACTGGGGGGTCAGAATATGGCTAGTAGAAGGAACAGACATGCAAACCTTCTTGCAAGACGGCAGCTCATTTGTTGTGCGGGAGCTAGGTCGTAGATTCGTTAGGGAAGGGGAAGGGTGTTAAGATGACTAAACTACCATAACCAAATACTACAGGGTACTTACTCTGACTAGAGGATCTTTCTACTATTTAAAAAAAAGGACGCCGTTCGAAACAAATCCTCTGGTTCATATATGGGTACTTACTAAGACTTTTTTCTCACTTACGGGGTACCAAATGGGGGGACATTCATCATTGATTCCTCTTTGGGGTTAGACTGGGCAACATCTTTTCTTTTACTGGCTTCTATGCCATATTCTTTCTTCTGTACTAAAACTTATACAGTTGCATTAGACATTTGGTTAATAATTTTCTCCAAAGGGTTATATAAGAGAAATAAAATAGGTACACTTTCACAAACATTTATTTAAAACCTCAAACTTATTGACTTTACTACAGGACAAAATGTCCACAAAGCTTTTACATTAATTCCGTACAAAAAATCTTCAATTTTACATTATTTTTCTTGAATACAACAAAATTTAACTTTGTTTAGCAGTGTATTTCAACGATTTCAAAACAAACACAAGATTTGACGTAGCTGTCAAATGTCAAAGTCACTGTCATTTTATTTTAATTACATGATAATAATTATGCAAATTTATATTAAAACAAAACAATTTCAAACAACTATCATAGCAAAACAGGACTTTTAAATATTATATTACGGGATCTTTAGATGTCAAACTAACAACAAACGTTATTACAAGAAACTTTTCCATTTTGAAAGCGACTATTATACTTTTAAACTCTTTACCAATAAACTTTAGTATATTATCCTCTTGAAATTTAACAAAATTAGCAAATGTATCATACCTTTATTTACTGTCACACGGGGTACACAAACAAAAACAAACGGGGTCATCGACCGGAGGCAGGGGAGGACATGGCTTCAATCTTCAATTTCAGGACAATGGGGACTTGGAGACTTCATTTCTGGGAACTGGAAACAAAACATCACGGAACAGGAACGACATTTCTTCGATGAAATCAGGGCTTGACCATCATACATAAGACAGGAAACAATGGGCAACAATGCCGGTTTGTAGAACTGCGTGTTTGACTCTCAAGAGGCTTCGATTTTCCATTAAATCCATCACTATGTGGAAAAAAAATTCTCTCACAGCACTCACCACACATTCAGATCTTCACAGCGACCATTCTACATTTTACCGGCGGGGAACAAAGGGACTACGCCCTAATTTCAAGCGAGTACCAGCCGAGGAGATGCTATCACCTCGGGACATAAAGCTGGACTAATTTGCTCTTCGCTCTGAAGCCACAAATAGGAAAAAAGTACGACGGAAGTACCGAGCGATTTTGATCCTTAGGGGTGCTTAGTTGACAAAAACTCAACTTTCAGTTCAACATTTCTTCTAGAAAGTTCTTCTACGCATCAGAACTGTACTTTTGTCAGCACTTCTTACAAATTGTAACACATTTGAAATGTTGTGCAATACTTCATGGCTGTATACAGGGACGGCTTGGGATCTTATAATGATATTGAACTTCACAAAATAAATTTAACAAAATGGACATTCTTTTTGGGAATTGGGATATTAAATTTATGTTGGAGTTTTTTCAAACGCTACAAGATAAAAAATGGCAAAACGTAGAAATGGCGATAACAGGTCCTGCAAGGAAAATTCTGACTAAAGAAAACCCAAAAATAAAGCAAAGATGAATGACTGATAAAATCCTTCTTCTCATGGACAATCGGAGAATAATGAAAGGAAAAAACGAAGAAAGGTCAATTGCAGGCAAAACATCATATTTATAATGTACATAAAAAAGTGAAAAACTTGCAGGTACACAAAAACCTAAGCAGCCAAATATCCTGTATAATGTCAACGGAAACATAATAACAGAACTAGAAGAACAGTTGAAGACATGAAAAAACTATGTTAAAGAACTCTTTGCAGATGATAGACAACAATCTGCACTAAGTAACATACAAGGAGACGAAGGTCCAGAAATAACGGAAGAGGAAGTAATGAACGCACTAAAAATAATGAAAAACGGTAAAGCCCCAGGTCCAGATGAAATACCAATGGAAATCCTTAAACTGATACAAGAAGACTCGATCAACATTTTAGTTGAACTTTTCAATAGCATTTATACATCAGGAAAAATACCACAAGAATGGCTTTTATCCACATTTGTTATTATACCAAAAAAGATGAATGCCAAACAATGTAGTGATTACCGTACAATCAGTTTGATGAGCCATGTACTGAAAATATTCCTGAAAATTTTACATACTAGAGTACACAGAAAACTGGAAATGGATATCAATGATACCCAGTTTGGATTCCGAAATGGACTCGGAACAAGAGAGGCGTTGTTTGCATTGAACGTTATGTCTTAAAGATGTCTTGACATAAATCAAGATGTATTCATGTGTTTCATAGATTATAACAAGGCCTTTGATAAAGTGCGGCATGATCATCTAATCAGACTCCTGACAGAAAAGAATTTAGATAAACGAGACATCCAACTAATAGCAAATATGTACTACAATTAGAAAGCAGTAGTGAGAGTAGAGAATAATACCACTGAAGAAATTGAAATAAAGCGAGGTGTGAGACAAGGGTGTATACTGTCACCAACCCTGTTTAATCTCTATTGCGAAGACGTAATGAATAGAACACTCTCTGAGCAATCCATAGGTATTAAAATAAATGGTGTTAGATTAAACAATCTGAGATTTGCCGACGATACCGTTCTGATCGCAGAAACACTTGAAGAGCTACATACATTAGTGAATAAGATAGCAGACTGCAGCGAAGAATATGGACTATCTTTGAACATAAAGAAAACTAAATTTATGGTAATATCGAAATCAACACGAAATGTCAAAAATTTATATTTTCACAATGAAATTATCGATCAAGTTAGCAAATACAAATATTTAGGCACTTTAATAAATAAAGACAACGATAGCTCAGCAGAAATCAAAATAAGAATAGAAAAAGCCAGATCCATATTTCACTAAAATGAAGCGAGTGTTCTGTGAAAGAGATTTGAGCCTTGAAATTAAACTTCGCTTGATGAGATGGTACGTACTTTCTGTGCGGAATGTACGGAATGAAATCATGGACGTTGAAGAAGACTGATACCAAAAAATTTGAGACATTTGAACTGTGGATGTATCGCAGAATCTTGAGAATATCATGGACGGCGAGAGTCACAAACGTCGAGGTCTTGAGAAGAATGAATAAAGAAAAGGAAGGCATATTTACGATCAAAAAACGAAAACTGCCATACTTGGGACACATCACAAGAGGCGAAAGATATGAACTGCTTCGAATAATTATGCAGGGGAAGATAGCAGGACAAAGGTCCATAGGAAGAAGACGAAACTCCTGGCTAAAGAATCTACGGGGATTGGGGATGGTATAGCTGTAGCAACAACGAATTGTTTCGGTCAGCAGTTTCGAAAATACGTATAGCCCTGATGATCGTCTACCTTTGGAACGAAGATGGCACTTGAAGAAGAAGTTCACTTCTTCTTCATGATTTTGTGTCGACGTGACCTTATCATTTTTTTCAATGTGCCTCCAGTATTTTGCCATTTCATCGTTTTCGTGGTCGTCCCACTGATCGTCTTCCTATTGGGGAACCGGATCTGGACGTATTTACTTATCTATTTCTTGTTGCCATTCGGCTTGTATCATCAACTAATTCTGCTCTTCTAATTATTACCTAGTCCTTGATCTCCACCTTGCATCTTCGTCTGATTGTAATTCCAGCTCTGTTTCATAGTGTCTGCTTGCTCTTTTCGCTTGATCCTCAACTTCGGTTGCGAAGTTTACACATATTTCTAAAATACAGCTCTAAAATAAACAAAAAATAACTTTAATAATAAAATATAATCTTTGACAGTTTGACAAAAAATCATATCAAAAGTTGTTTCTTCAATAGAATCCTAGTAGTTATAATTTGTATTAAGCATTTAACCCTTTAATCGGTAATCCCGCCATAAGGCCGGCATTAATATAATCGAATTATTTAAAAACGTAAAATTTATTTGCTCTCACATCGACTACACCGCTTTTCGGCAAGAATAGTGTCGATCAATGGTAACGGTTTAAAAGTTGTAGATTCAGTTACTTAAGAGATAATAATAATATGGTCAACGTGGAAACATGCAAGTGAATTGTACGTAGAAATTATTGCTCTGGAACACGTGTAATCGAACCGTAAAATAAAATAGTTCTAGTTTTCCAATTGATTTCATATTTTTTTTTGGCAACTACTTATAGTATTTGGTTGATAGTTTACTAGCGTATTTGGTGAAATATATAAAATTAGTGCTGTTTTTGAGTGTTGATTGATACCCGCCTTTTGGCCGGCTTGTAGGTGTACGGTAAAATAAGTCCTTCGCGTATTTGAATAAAAGTACATATTTGTATTATTTTACTTTTATTATTTATACATTTCTTTCTTTCTACTGTAGAACATGGAAAATACTAGATCTCAAAGACGAAGAAAGTAAGGTGCCAAAACGTATAACGAGCTGACAGACGCGGAAAAAAGGACAAAATACGTTCTTTCCACAATAACCGATGAAGAAATCGACGAGATCATGAACTCTAATCTTGATTCAGATGACGAGATAGTTTACGAAGATAATGAGGATAGCATAGCCGATCCAGATTATGACTACAGGGCGGATGTGCTCACAGCCAAGAACGATGAGATCATTTTTTCCTGTTTACGTGAAAATATCATTAACTTGGAGCTCTCCAAGAACCTTCCGTTGAAGCTAAGTAATATCATTGATATTAGTGAAGGTTTAGTGGGTATTTCAGAACCACATGCAAATATATCTACTTCCCAAATAGCAACATTAACTTTGCCGGAACTTATAATATCAGAAAATACATCACCAGAAGTTCCAACAACTGATCCGGATACTCAAATGAACGTTTCAGTATCACCCGTACCCTTAGCATCAAAAGAACCATTTGCATCAACTTCCAGACAACTAGCAACAACCACTAATCTCAAACCAAACAAAAAACCCAGATCCCCGTTAACAACTGTAGAAGCTACGGGACCACAAACAGTACCATGAGCGGGGGGCTTTACTGGCACATGCATGCTAATCAAATCAAACACGAAAAGTCACAATGCAATAATATTAATTTTTTTTCTTTCTTTGAGTTGACCTCATTGAATCTCATATGGGGCGAAGTGAATTGCGCATTAAAACAATGGATGCAATGAAACGCATCTTTTACCATTTTCTGGCTGCCACAAATGCGTTCATTTTGTATCAGATCATAAAATGAAGATGCTGCGAAAACAGATTTCAAAGAAGAAGGAGCTTTACGAGAAAAACACATTAGACTATTCCAATTTCGTGTGAAAATTGCTCAAGCTCTGTGCTCTTCTGTTCAGCAAAGACCCATTGGTCGACATTCAAATTCACCGCTCAATACTAATAGTACTAAAGCTGGTATAAAGGCAGCGCATCCTGTTGACGACGTATGTTACGATGGAGTAGATCATGTTTTTGAATGGATTCCAGGTAGTAAAAAAGCTTGCAAATACTGCAAGAAATCAGAAATCATACTTTCTGCCTCAAATGTCAACTACATGTATGTCATCCAGTGCCAAGAATTGTTGGAAAGACTACTACGTCTGTTGTTAATGTATTTCTTTCATTAGTATTGACCTGTTAATTTTTTTATCAATTTTATATCAATAACAATTTATGTGTTTTTATAAGCAATAAAAAAACACTAGTTAATTTTTCCCTGTAGAACGATATACCGGCCATACGGCCGACATTCTTTTTTTTTCACTTTGTGGCTGAGTCAATAACGATATCAAAAAATGAACCTTCCATTCGTGTTTCACGTAGCAAAATTGCTCCGAAGCCAAAATTTTTAGAAAGCTGAACCAGCTATTTCTATTTTGCCGATTAAGGGGTTAAATTGATTATAAGTAAGTCTAATATTTCTTTATTTAATCTTGTTAACCATGATATTTAAAACGGGTTGTGAAATTGAAATTGATCATTTAGAAAAGTAAACATGATCAGTATGCCAGTTTTAAGCAATGATTATGATTACTTTGACTAAACAGATCTTGTGGAGAGCTAAACGCGACAACAGTAATGAATAGATCGTAGAACCTCCCACCTAGACAAAAAGGAGGATGGGCGACAAGAAAAATATGCTCAATAGAGTTTGTGTTGGGGTGACAAGATCTAGGGCTAACCAATAAAATGGGTTTTCCCGTCAGTCTGCCCTATGCGGCTGTGGAGAAAAGCAATACCTTTTGGTTCCTTGTTTTTGTCCAGTCACACGCTAAAATATAGGACCAGCTTTGCACTGTTGTACCAATAATGCACTTGGTACCGCCAATTTTTTACTAAAAATTATGTACCAATCCTACTTTTGTGTTTGTCTAAGCCTAATTTTATATATTTAACTTTTGTCTGTTATTTAATTGCTATTGTTGTTTATTACAATGTATATAAAAAACTATGTACTTTAAATGTATGATGCTGCTGGCATCAATCTTAAAGCTTGCTAACATAAATAGTACCTTCTTTAAGTGCATAATGTGCATAATACAGGTAATTCTGCAAATACTGAAATACTAATTTACAATAAAATTCCTTTTATTCATATTGTCTAATTTTTTACATGTAAAAATAGTTATTAACGTACCAAGGGTATTATAAGGATAATAACGCTTGAGGTCAATGTTGTATACCGAGGGCTTTTGGCCTGAGGTATATACGTTGACCGAAAGCGATATTATCTATAATACCCGTGATGCCTTCAATGTTTAATATCCGACTAAATTATTCTTTATATGCAAACAATTGGAATGGATTTTGAATTAAAATTAATTTTCAAATGAGTACATTTACCAGCAATAGTCTTAACGTAATTGTGGTAACCATAGTTTTACTTAGGTTGTTATTTGTCAACTTGACAGGCATTATATTATACTTAACTGACTTCGAAATCATGTCATTATTTATATACCAGTCGGACATTAATAATATTTTATTTTTTACTGTATTACACCCACAATAATTACAATCATTAGTTTTAAGTTATTCTTAAGCCAACCCTGATTAACCGTTTAGTATCTAGTTCATCGCTACCTACAGTCGGAAAAATGAAGAATTACCCATGAACGATCACATCAATTACTTATTTTGCATTTTTTGTCTTTTTATATAAATAACAAACGTTTGTTATAGAAAAAGACAGCAAATACAAAATAAATTATTGATGTCATCGTCGTTCATGGGTATTCTTTTCATTTTTTCGACTCTAGTTTCTGGTGTGAGACATCCCAGAATAAGGTTCAAGGTGTCGCCCACGTGAAAAGTGGTCCAATTTTTTTTTTCAATTTTTTTTAATCAAATTGAAAAAATCAATATTTTCAGCTCGGTCACATTTTTTTAGGTTTTTTGGACCATTCTGGACAAAAAAGGTCTCTTTTAATTTTTCTCTAAAGTTACTCGTTTTCGAGTTATAAGCAATTAAAAATTGAAAAAAACGAAAAATTGCGACTTTTAAGGCTTAATAACTTGGTTAAAAATTACTATCATGAAATTCAAAATATGACCAAATCAAAGATTAAAGCGTCCACTACACGATCCTGAAGAAATGTGTGTGATTAGTTTATTACTAAGCTGTTATTTTTAATTATTAATAATGACGCGGCTGTAAATGTGAGTGCGAGTAAGATGCACTATTGACTGCCGGAATGGCCTCTCTCTCGCACTCATCATTGCCGGCCGCCTAATACGTGCATGGCGCTCATTATTGTTACTTAAAAATAACAGCTTAGTGATAAAATAATGACAAAAATTTCTTCAGGATCTTGTAGGGCGGGCTTTAAACTTTTATCTAATTACTTTCTGACTTTCATAATAATAAATTTTAACCGAGTTATTAAGCCTTAAATATCGCCATTTTTCGTTTTTTTCAAATTTAAATTGCCTATAACTTGGAAACGAGCAAATTTAGAGAAAAATTATAACAGATTTTTTTTGTTCAGAATGGTCCAAAAAACCTAAAAATGTGTCCGGCCAAAAATATTGATTTTTGCAATTTGATTGAAAAATAAATTGGAAAAAAATATTTGGACCACTTTTCACGTGGGCGACTTCTTGAACCTTATTCTCGGATGTCTCACGAATATGATTATGCAAAAAAATCTCACAGGAATATTTTTTCCAACGAACCCGCCGGTTTCGCCTTATCTAAATTAAGTCAAAACATAAAGTGAAACGTACGCCGACGTGTGTAGTATATAGTATACAGTATACAAAATGTATATACACGTCGACGTTTGTTTCACTTTATGTTTTGACTTAATTTGTTTGAAAATTAATCGTGACGCATGGTAAAAGTTGTAGCGGACGAACAATATACAATAAGCATCAAAATTAACGCACCACCTTAAAAATGGGAGATATTTGATGACTCATATTTCCTAAACCTGTTATCCGATTCGAGTTAATTTTTTGGTATGATATAGCCTTGTTCTTCAAGAATATCTGCGTAGTAATATTATTGCTAAAGAGGTAAGTGTCATTGTGTACCGGGGGTCAAAATGATAGTGTGTTTTTCATCAAAGTTTGGGAACACCCTGTGGAATATTCTAGCGTATATAAAATATTGAAATTAAAACTTGACTGTAGCCTTAGGCTTTCTTAATATTTTGTTTTTTGATTCATTTGCTTATGTGGGATAATAAAAAAGTAAGGCACTTTAACAACTAGCAATGTTATTTATCAATACAGGGTGTTTCTAAATAAGTGCGACAAACTTTAAGGGGTAATTCTGCATGAAAAAATAATGACCGTTTGCTTTATAAACATAATATGTCCGCAAATGCTTTGTTTCCGAGATACGGGATGTTGAATTTTTTCTTACAAACTGACGATTTACTTATTGCTCTAAAACCGGTTGGGATATGCAAATTAAATTTGGTAGTTTTTATTGGACATTGACGGGGAGACAAAAATTCAGAGTCAATGCTATGGAAATGAGGTTCCTGAGGAAAATAGCAAACAGAAAGAGGACAGACAAAATACGAAACGAAACAATTAGACAAAACCTAAAACTAGAACCAATCAATGAAAAAATAGTGGAGGGACAACTTAGATGGTTCGGGCAAGTGTGTAGAATGTCGAACGAGAGGCTTACAAAACGAGTGTTCGAAACGAGAGTGCAGGGGAAAAACAAAAGAGGAAGACCAAGATTTATGTGGGTAGATGAAATCAGGAAAGAAGTCGAGAAGAAGGGATTGACATTGGAAAGTGCAAGAAACCTAACGCAAGATCGGAAAGCATGGAGACTACAATGCCAAACTCAACTCCACCAGCCTTGCACCTAAAGGTAGAAAGGATTAGGACTAAGTAAGTAAGTAAGTTTTTAAGAGGCAGTTATTGCGCATTTTTTACATACAAGCAAGAATTTTATATTCACCATTGGCGTGCATCTAAAATATTTATGAAAAAAAAATAATTTTTTTTATAAAGTCAAAAAGCAAAATATTAAGACAGCCTAAGGCTACAGTTGAGTTTTAATTTTAATATTTTATATACGCTAAAAATTTCCAAGGGTGTTCCAAGCTTTGAGAAAAAACACACAATCATTGTTACACCCGGTACACAATGACACTTCCCTCTTTAACAATAATATTATTACATCTTGAAAATATAAACATATATTCTTGAAAAACAAACCTATAATATACTTAAAAATTTACTCAAATCAGACAACAGGTTTAGGAAATACGAGACATCAAAAATGTCCCATTTTTAAGGTGGTGCGTTAATTTTGGTTCTTAGTGTATGTATTATGCCTATTGTACATATTATGTAACTTTTAACGTGAAGTAAAGCTCCCTGGTGTAATTGGTATAAAATTTAATTAAGAATTAAATTTTTTTTAAATCCTAAAGGATTGCATTCATTGTTCAGAATGAACGTCTTCGGACGTATCAGTCCATCATCAGTGAACCTAAAAGCAAGAAATCCCACTTAATAAAATTGAAATAAGGGTGAAATTTTGACTGTTAAAAATTGAAAAATGTAGTTAAGATTACTTACTACGTGTCCTTGCAAAATAGCCACAATGCCAAACACTGTTTGGAGTAAATATCCAAACTAAATAATTACAAGAAAATAAAGCGACTTTAAGCCGATGGTATTGGACCGCCTCCAGAAACATGTGAGTACTCTACTTTTACATAGTTTTTACGTCTGCTTTGGACCTCGTTATTCTGCCAAATGTCTAAAGAATGAAGCACTTGAAGCTCTTGCACGCTTTATTTACTTGTATTTATAATGTAGTTTGAACATTTAATCCAACCAGTGTTTGGCATTGTGGATATTTTGCAAGGACACGGAGTAAGTAATCTTAACCACATTTTTCAATTTGTAACAGCCTGCGTACATTTCACCCTTTTTTTATTTTACTAACTGGGATTACTTGTTTTTAGATTCACTGACGATGGACTGATAAGTCCGAAAACGTTCGTTTTGAACAACGAATGTTATCCTTAAGGATTTTAAAAAATTTTATTTCTTCATTAAATTTTAAATCAACTAAAACGGGGAGTTTTATTACTTCACGTTAAAAGTTACTTAACTAGATTGTATACAGCTAACTTTCGGGAACTACCTCGTTTTATTTATATTGTACCGGATGTCCCAATAAGAATGGCTCTTGGCCATATCTCATGAATCGTTTATAGTACAGCTTTGAGAAAAAAATATTTATAACAAAAGTTGCCTAGGGAAAGGCCTGGAAATTATTTTCATAATTGTAGGTCCACCGCGAGAGGGCGTAATTCAATATCAAACATTAAAAAATCAAAATTTTACAAAATTTACCTAATGAAAAGGCACTGAAAATCCAATCATCGTATTTCTCATAAAATTCTGCGTATATTTCATGTCACAAGTCTAAGTCTACCTTTGCAAATAAGAGGTGGGGGTGAGTGGGAACCTTCTTATGAAAAAATGGCTGTAAGTCGGTTCTGCTTAATCGAACTTTGCATACTTAGTCTTGTTGAAAACAGCTCTTTTTCATCAATGTAAGTGTATTATTTTCGAATTAGCGTAATAAGTAATATGCAAGCTAGGAGGCGTTATGTAATTATTTTCAGAAATCTAGTTTTCTTTGAAAAATATTAAATACAAGTATGCATTTTTAGTCCTGTATTACAAAATTAGACCAAATTAGCAACATAATACCGAAAACCGCATGTCGATACCTTTTTTCCATCTTGAGATATCTCAAGAGATGTGTAAATTTTAAACGTAACAACTTTTACTGTCAACGGTAAACGAGGTTAAGGAAAAGTACTGTGCTATGGAAAAAACAGATAAACATTTTTCAGATGTAAAAGTACATAATTAATTAAAACAACAATAAGACAAACAACACTATAAAATATAACAAAGAAATAAAAGCAACTACTTACTTAGTCTTAGTGACTGCCTTAATATTCAAATTGTTGCAATTGTTGTTATTTAAGGGGACAAATTAAAAACCTTGTTTTGCCGCTATTTAAAGCATTTCGAAAGCAGAAATTGAGACTGCTGTTCAATCTACTCTTGAAAGAGTAAATGCTTGCATCGAAAATGATGGGCAAAAATTTGAACATTTAGGTCGTCACTAAGTAAGTAGTTGCTTTTATTTCTTTGTTATATTTTATAGTGTTGTTTGTTTTATTGTTGTTTTCTTTGTTTTATCCATAGCACACTACTTTTCCTTAACTTCGTTTACCGGTGACTAACATGTTTTAACATTTTCACATTTCTTAAGATATCTCGAGATGGAAAAAAGGTATCGACATGCGGCTTTCCGTATTATGTTGCTAATTTGGTCTGATTGTGTAATACAGGATTAAAGATGCATACCTACTTGTGCTTAATATTTTCCAAAGAAAACTATATTTCCTAAAATAAATTAATATCGTTTACTAGCTGGCATATTAGTTATTAGGTTATTTCGAAAATAAGACTATTACATTGACGAAAAGAGCTGTTTTTAACAAGACCAAGTACGCAAAATTCGATTTAGCAGAACCAGACTTACAGCCATTTTTCATAAGAAGCTTCCCACTCACCCCCAACTCTTATTTGCAAAGGTAGATTTAAACTTGTAAAATCAAATATGCGCAAAATTTTATGAAGAATTCGATGATTGGATTTCCAGTGCCCTTTCATTAGGTAAATTTTGTAAAATTTTGATTTTTTAATTGTTGATATTCAATTAAGCCCTCTTATCTAGTGGTGGTCCTACAATTATGAAAATAATTTCCAGGCCTTTCCCGAGGCAACTTTTGTTATAAATATTTTTTTCTCAAAGCTGTACTATAAACGGTTCCTGAGATAATATCTGTTATGGCCGATTATTATCTATAATATATTATGGCCGAGAGTCATTCTTATTGGGACACCCGGTACATATATATTTTAGTGGTAACATATTAAAAAAAACTATTAACTAATTTAATGTGGGATATGAAATGTAGGTCGTAAAAGTTACCATTAATTTATGTAGTGGACCACTTTTATTGGCTTTTTATCCTAGCCTAAGGAAATCGATTTTAATAACAAATCTAATCAAGTGCCTAAGCTTTTAACGCCTTCCCAATGCCTAGAGCTGAGAATCCCATCACGAATATGGTCGTGGACAAATATAAGGGTGGCAACCTTTATTACGAATGCAATTAATCTTCGTCAGCTAATCTATTGATGTTTTTGCTTTTATTACAATCGACAAAAAGTCACAACTTTTTCTCACGGAGCTTTGTCTTTGAAATATTGTTCTTAATAGTGAAAGGAAACAGAGGCGTATCAAGCAGTTTTAGCATATTAAAATTTTAAATAACACGGTAACACTGCCTGGGATAACTCTCGGGTAGATCGAGTAGCTTGGTAGTTATCACAGCCGGTCCCAAGCCCGGATAAAAGTGGAGGGTTAATAGGCGAGGTTAGCAACCTACCTATCGTAAAATGAAGCAATGTGCAAAAAACCAACGGGATGCCTCGGAACAGGACGGATACAAAGATCACGAAATCGTCGAGAATCAGGACAAAGAATAGGAAAAATATACTCAGAATTGCGACATGGAATATAAAATCATTGAACAACAGAGACCAGGAGTTAGAAAAGGAACTGAGAGAAAATAAGATAGAGATATGCGCGATCCAGGAAACAAAAAAGAAAGGAAAAGGACAGATGTGGCTTGGGGAATACTTCTTGATCTATATTGGTGTACCAAAAAATACGAGAGCCAAAGAAGGCGTGGCCTTAATGATACACAAAAAATGGGCAGATAACATAATATTATGAATGCCAATACATATCAGAAAGAATCGTAGTTACTAAGATCAAATTCAAGCAAAAAATAAATATTATAGGAGTTTATATCCCAGAAAACTGCAAACCTGAGTTCGACAAACTCCACTTTTATAACGAGCTTCAACAGACAGTCGACGAAATACCAGCCAATGAGATAATATACATTTTAGGAGACATGAACGCAAGAGTCGGTTACATAATTATACCAGGAATAAAGCAACGATTCAATGAAGACAACAAAAATGAAAATGAGAACTACTTATTAACTTTTGCTCCCAGAACGAATTTCGAATAAACAATCCGTTCTTCAGACAAAAAGATCAACAAAAATATACATTCCAAAATACAAGAGGACACAGATCCGTTATTGATTATATATTGACAAACAGAACATCCACCACTCTCAAGTACTAGACATACGATGTGTAAGTGCAGCTAATATTGGAAGCGATCACAACCCAGTACTTGGAAAAATCAGAATAGATCTACAAAGAAAGAGGAAAGAAGACCCTGTTGAATGTGAGACAAGACAAAAGGTAGAGCAGCTTCGAGACTTGTCAACACGAGATCTGTACCAGAGAAGACTGCAAAAAGTACTGAATGAAAACTACTTAACACCGGATGAAGACATAGAAGAAATTTGGAGGAGGATCAGAGAAAATATCAAGATAAGTAAACATATACGAAAAAAAGGAGAACACCATGGTTCTACGAAGAAATAAAAATAAAATGCCAAGAAAAAAAGAAAATCTACCTAGAATACAAGTCCAATAGAACGAGACAAACATATGAAGAATATATAAGAGTAGGAAATGAATTAAACTCAATAGAAAGAAGGAACAAAACAGAACATTGGGAAGCATTTTAAAAGAGATGTAGCACAACTTTTAGGGGATGCAAAAGGAAATGTGGAAAATGATAAGAGGAAAGAGCAGAGATGAAGGAATCAATAGAAGTAAAACACATTGATGCAAATACATGGACAACTTACCTAAAAAACCTCTATCAAACAGTTAACCACTAAGAACTGGAAACACCAGGATTAGAGTGGGATGAGCAAACAGAAATTAAAAAGGGAGATATAAAGAACGCCTTAAAAAAGATGAAAAGTCGAAAAGATCCTAGGAAAGATGGAATAGCTAATGAACTTTTAAAATACGGAGGAGATAGACGTCACAAAGGATTGAATATCCTTATAAGTAAAATAATAAATACAGCAAGAATTCCTGAAGAATGGAGAACCACTCAAATAATAGCGATATATAAGAAAGGGAAACACCAGGATTAGAGTGGGATGAGCAAACAGAAATTAAAAAGGGAGATATAAAGAACGCCTTAAAAAAGATGAAAAGTCGAAAAGATCCTAGGAAAGATGGAATAGCTAATGAACTTTTAAAATACGGAGGAGATAGACGTCACAAAGGATTGAATATCCTTATAAGTAAAATAATAAATACAGCAAGAATTCCTGAAGAATGGAGAACCACTCAAATAATAGCGATATATAAGAAAGGTGATAGGGCAGACCCCAGTAACTATAGAGCGATAAATTTACTGAGCACTATACTGAGACTCACAACAGAAATACTTATGAAGAAAATAATGGTGTGTATAAATATTTCGGTTGAACAATAAGGATTTAGAAGTGGAAGATCATGTAACGGTGCAGTTTTTGTAATAGGGCAAATAGCGGTGAAATCATTAGAATATAACAAACCAGCCTTTTTCTGTTTCATAGACCTAGAGAAAGCGTTTGATAGAATCCAATTAATAGATGTGATACACCTACTATATGACAAAAATTTACCACTGGATATCTTAAAACTGATAGAAAACATATACAGTGGAACCCCGATAAGTAGGCCACCGATAACCCGGAAGTCCGGCTAACCCGGACCGATTTTATCAGACATATATTTCAACAAAAAAAATGTATTTAATATAATATTTGAGAGATAATGGGTATTTGTCACGATAAACTCACACTGTGTGAGTGTATCGTGGTATTGTTCGCTTCCGTTCTGTAATCGTTCGTAAAGTTTGTCTACGTAATGGCAACAAAACGTAAAAATGTTGTAGTGACAATGGAAAATAAACTAGAAGCATTAGGTAGAATTGATAAAGGCGAATCTTGAAAAAGTATTGCAGCATCATATGGTGTCGGTACATCTACAGTATCGGATTGGAAGAAAAATAGAACTAAAATTCAAGAATTTTGTTTTAAAATGATAACAAAACACAGTTTGGACAATCGGTGCAAAGCTAATAAAGTGAAAAATGAGACTCTCGACGACGCTTTGTATATGTGGTTTTGTGCGGAATGCGAACGTGGTTTACCATTGTCTGGACAAATTATTCAAGAATCAGCACTCAAGCTGAATAAAATGTTGCCTGATTGTGAACCAAACTTCACTGCGAGTCAAGGTTGGTTGGATAGATGGAAAAAACGTCATGGAATACTCCAACTATCTGTATTTTATTTATTAATTTTTACCATTTTCTCCGGCTAACCCAGATTTTCGATAACCCGGATCGGCCGCGGTCCCGATTAATCCGAGTTAACGAGGTTCCACGGTATGTAAGAAATAAAATAGAAATGAAAGTCAATGGAATAATAACAGAACCCATAGAAACAAACACAAGAATCAGGAAAGCAGATTAACTAAGACTTCTACTGTTTAACATAATGTTGGATGCAATAATAAAACATGTGAAGAAAAAAAGTTGGTACAAAATGGGCAATAGAGAGATAAAAATACTCTGTTACGCTTATGACACCGTGTTAGTAGCAAAGTGTGAAGACGACCTACAAAGATTATTGCACGAGTTCAACATTAACGCAAAAGAAACTAATATGAAAATATCAGCCCTAAAAACAAAAAAAAAGCTTAGTAATTGCCAAAGAACCAATAAGATGCAAGTTGGAGTTAGATAAATAAATTATACAACAAGTTACGACTTTAAAATATCTGGGAATTAATCGATTAATCGATCAACCGACAAGAATATCGAAGCAGAGGTAAAAGACCAAATAATTAAAGCCAGTAGAACGGCTGGATGCCTAAATGACACAATTTGGAAAAACAAACACCTAAGATTGGAAACAAAGGCCCGAATATAAATAAGTCAGTTATTAGGCCAGTTATGACTTACACGGCTGAAACAAGACCAGATACAAGCAAAACACGAAGACATCTGGAAACCAACGAAATGAAGATCTTAAGAATGATTGCTGGAAAAGGACTACAGGATAGGGTAAGAAATGAGGAATTCAGACGCATATGTGGGGTAGACAATATAAATACTTGGGTAAAGAACAGAAACAAAAATAATGAGCACATAAGCAGGATGTCTAAATCAGGGATAGTAAGAATAGCCAGGGACAAGTCACCGTTAGGCAGGAGAAGTATAGGACGCCCAAGGAAAAGTTGGAATGACAACTTAGGGGCAGAATGAAAGGCACCGTTGGAGAAAAATAGGCAGTACTGCCTATATAAAAGAAGAAGAAAAAGAAGAAGAAGAACATGTTTAATAAATATTCTTTTTTAAACATAACAAGTAAAACAAAGCAAAACATCGCCTTTGTGGGATAAGGCCAGTCAAAAAGAATATATTGTATCCAGTGGAAGAATCTATCTTCGTCTTAAAGTGCCGTATAATTGCGAAATTTCATGATCATCAATTACTACTTTGCTCATCATCGAGTTAGTCAGAGTTAATGCATCTATAACGTATAGGAGGATACTAAACAGAAAACATCCCAATATGCCCATTTTTATGTTGACACACTCAAAGTTTTGCAAAAAATAGTTATATAAAGAGTCTTTACTGACGTGGTGCATACAACATTTTATCGCTAACAATTTGATATTGGTTTTAACACTTACTTACAATTTACAATTTAAGAACGTTTTTAAATGTTTGACGTAATAAAAATTGCATGACAGTAATGAGAGATGACTTTTGCATGATGGCCGCTTTCAATTTTTAATCGATAGTTATCAATATTGAATAATTACTAAATCTGTAAAATTTTGATTTATTTTATATGAATATAATTACAAAATACTACGGAATTCCACTTTTTGACATAAATTTAATTAACAATGTCGTAAATTTTGTACAATAATTTTACTAATTAAAGTAAATAAATTGTAAGTTATCTCAAATAAATAATCGATTACTGCCATCGATAACTTACATTTAGTCTCAATTAATCGCGGCAGGTAAAGTAAAATCATTCTTTCAGTACAATAAAGTGTTACTTTACTGCCGCAAATAAGTATAATAATGAATTACTTTAGTGACGGTTGGCGATAAATTGTTTTATTTGAATAAATGAGGATTCTGATTTAGTTTCTTTATAACATCATTATTCTAATTAACTATAGTTCCAAGGTACAGATATCAATACTGATACCAATGATTGCGACATATAAAATTGGTTATATCGAAGTTCATATTTGGACCATAATTTAAACATCCCGTATATACTTTTGGACTCATCATTCTCTTTGCCTTATCCCTATGCGCAGTCGGCTTCCCTAATTGCGTTTCTCCATACAATTATATCTTTGGTCATATCGATATTAATGCCCTTTACCAACATGTCCTGCCTAATCGTCTCCCCCCACGTCTCCTTTGGTCTTTCTCTCCTACTCTTTTCAGGAATCTGCACTATAGCAATTCTTCGTATTGGTTAATTAGCGTCTTGACGTTAAATATGACCAAACCATCTCAACCTATGCTCTCTCATTTTGGCATCAATGGAAGAGTACAGAAGAAAAACAAGGAATGTCAATTTTTCATGAATTTTGGCTTTTTTCGCCATGTGGTAGCAAAAACTGAGTACTATCGACTAGACTATCGATTCTGAACAAGAAACGAAATTTTTTAAGAATTTGTATCCAGGCGAAGGACCAGGATTTTCCGCACGCCACTGAACAAAAATATGGAATGTAAGCAATTTTTTGGTGCATTATTAAATTCATAAGTTAGTAAAGATTAAGATTATATTAAGATTAAAAATTAGAACTGTTAGAATTCTGCTAAGAATCTCCAAAGTAGTTTTTAGATATCATAAGAATTAAACCTTTATGGGCGTTTATCTCAATATGTATAAAATGTGACATTCCTTGTTTTCCCCTATTCTTTTCAATTGGTGCCACACCTAGACTTCCCCTAATATACTCATTTTTACTTTTATCGTTTTTTTGCCACTCCACTCAACCATCTAAGCATTCTAATTTCCGCCACATGCATTCGTTGTTTCTCTTTCTTTTTACTGCCCAACATTCAGTTCCGTACATCATAGCCGGTCTTATTGCTGTTTTATAGAATTTTCCCTTCAACGTCATTGAAATTTTCCTGTCACGCAGCACACCACTCGATTCCTTCCACTTCATCCATCCAGCCCTAATTCTACTGCATGCATCTCCAACTATTCCTCCATTACTTTGTAACAGCGATACAAGGTACTGAAAACTATTGCTTTTTACAATATATTCACCATCCAGAGATACCATTTTATTTGCAGTAACTCCTTCTTTAAATGAACATTGCAAATACTCTCTCCTTGTCCTACTAAGTTTTAAACCTTTTTCCTCCAGAGCTTGTCTCCACTGTTCCAGTTTTTGTTCTAAGGCTCTTTCACTATTTCCTACTAACACGACATCATCAGCATACATTAAGCACCATGGAATGTTACCCTGTAGTTTCGCTGTTATCTGGTCCAAAACTAATGAGAATAAATACGGACTAACACTGAGCCTTGGTGCAATCCTACTTTCACATGAAATTTATCAGTCTCTCCCACATCTGTCCTAACACTAGTCGTTACTCCCTTATACATACCCCCTCACAATCTTTACATATTCACCAGGGACTCCTTTCTTATGGAGTGCCCACCCGTATATACTTTTGGACTATTATCTTCAAAATTTTTAATATTCTCTGCGATTAACACGGTACCATCTCCAAACCTCAAGTTGTTAATAGCGGTACCATTTACTACAACTCAAGCTATTTCGATGTCCAGTACCTCTTGCATAATAGCTTCCGAGTATAAGTTAAATAGCAATAAAAAGAGAATTGAAACTGCAAGGCAAGCATTTATAAAAATGAAGACACTGCTTACAAACAAAAACCTTCAGTTGCCTCTCAGGTTGAGGGCTCTAAGATGCTACATATTTTCTATATTGCTATATGGAATGGAAGCTTGGGCATTAAAGTGACAACACATAAGAAGAATGGAAGCGTTCGGCTGTGGTGTTACAGAAGAATATTGAAAATTCAGTGTGTTCAAAGGATTACCAATGTTGAAGTGTTACGACGTTTAAATAAGGAGTTAGAAATTATGAAGAGTATAAAAACTAGAAAACTGGAATATTTGGGTCATATTACCGGAGGAGAAAAATACGAGTTGCTGAGAATTATTATGCAAGGAAGGATCCAAGGAAGAAGAAGCATAGGAAGAAGACGCATCTCCTGGCTGAGGAACCTTAGAGAATAGTTTAACTGTAGTTCATTACAACTGTTCAGAGCAGCAGCCAACAAAGTGACCATAGCCATTATGATATCCAACCTCCGATAGGAGAGGGAACTTTAAAAAGAAGAAGAAAGATAATGCAACCTTACCGTACCTTTCTTGAAACTTTGATGTTCCCCCATTTTGTGTATATATTTACGTGCGTTGTCTGTTTATTATATAAATTTTATATTATTCGTATATATCCCTTGTCTTTTCGCTTTTGTTTCAAAATTTTCATGAGTGGGTCATACCTTACTCTGTCAAACGAATTTTCATAATCTATAAAGCGGGCACACATTTATTTATTTTCGTTAAAGCAGAGTAAGGTTAATTCCATTAAAATGAATAAAGCCCCTTTTAGTTCCCAGTCCATTGTAAAATCCAAACTCTGTGTTAGTTGTGCTAGAATATAACAATTAACAATAGGCTACTTTCAAATGTAGGAGATGTCGTAAGATGAAGTATATAAAGACGGAGGGAATGCAATGATAGTTTAGCATAAATATCTCTCAAAACCCACTTCAGCAACGAAATTAACGGAACGTGAGATCTACAAAAACTATTAGACGAATAAAGTCAGGGGCGGACCGTCGGGGTAGGCAAGGTAGGCGCCGCCTAACCTCTTCAAATGTACAATAATATAAATTATTAATATAAATTACTTATTTAAAAATTGTTAAATTTTGACACAATACCTACAATAAAAAACTACTTTTTAATTTCTCTCCGAAATTGTAATTATTGTACGCCCTTTGTAGTAGTAGTATTCTAGTAGTAGTTATTAGATTCTATATTCATTGGTAAGGCACTTTTAAACGTCGCCTAGAATGGAACAACGTGCCCTAATAGTCAATATAGTCCAGAAAGCCACTGCGCATCCGCTAGGAAAAATATTCTAATTCGGATTTTTTGCACAATCTTACTCAAAAAGGACCCCTTTTAACAAATTTGCATGTTGCCAGGACCAAAAGTTGGTCAAAAATTTTTTAAACGTTTTTTCTTGTTTTTATCCTAAAATTATTTTTTTGCATGGAACAACTTTTTTTTGATTCTTTGGATCATTCCAAACAGAAAAGGTCTTTTGTGACTTTTCTCTAAAGTTGATAGTCTTTGACATATAAGCGATTAAAAATTGAAAAATTTCGAAATCGGCCATTTTTAACCTTCAAAAACTATGTGAAAAACTGAAAATTTTAATGTTGCCAAGGTAGTTAGATATTCTTTAAACATCGAGTGATGAAATCCCGAAGAGTTTTTTGCAATACAATATCAAAAACCCCTTTGTTCTTTAATTGCCAATCAAGCGTGCGTGACACTATTTTCCACCGTTGCATGTGTATGCAGTATGGTGCAAATGAAAGGAATAAATTCGTTATTTCGTAAACCGGCGACTTTAAGGAAAAATCCCTAAACAGGTCGATTTTTATTTTTAAGTTATGATATTGTGACATATATGGTATACTAGTGACGTCATCCATCTGGGCGTGATGACGTAATCGATTATTTTTTTAAATGAGAATAGGGGTCGTATGCTAGCTCATTTGAAAGGTTCTTCAATTCTCTATTCAGTAATATAAACATTTACATAATTATTTGTACAGGATGTGCAATAATTTAATTTTTGTGTCAATTTGCCAAATGATTTAATTTAATAAAAATTTTTTGGACACCCTGTATAAATAATTATGTACATGTTTATATATTACTGAATAGAGAATTGAAGAACCTTTCAAATGAGCTAGCACACGACCCATATTCTCTTTGAAAAAATCATCGATTACGTCATCACGCCCAGATGGATGACGTCACTAGTATACTACATATGCCACAATAGCATAACTTAAAAATAAAAACCGACGTGTTTTTTCCTTAAAGTCACCGGTTTACGAAATAACGAATTTATTCCTTTCATTTGCACCATACTGCATACACATTACACATGCAACGGTGGAAAATAGTGTCACGCACGCTTGATTGGCAATTAAAAAACAAAGGGGTTTTTGATATTGTATTGCAAAAAACTCTTCAGCCCAAAAGTATTCAATAAAAATAGGTAGGACAATTTAAATTTGTTTATGAAAACTGAATAGGTCTGGATCCCGCGTATGAAAAAAAAGTTGATTAATAAAAAGCTGAAAATATTTTAATAGCTTAAGGGTGTCTAGTCGGACAAACTTTGATGTATGGGAACACTGGAACAGGGGAAGTTTTAATTGTGGAACAGGTTCAAAATTTGGAACGTTAGACTACGAAAATGTCCCATGTATTTTGTCGGATAGAACTTTCAATTAATTTGTTACCCTTTCATTAAACTGTCCTGCAAAAATCGGACTGCTATTTATCACCAACTGGGCATTGTAATGAGTGGAATACGTAGAGCATGTCAAACGACAGGAATTATGACAGGTGACAAATAGCAGTCTGATTTTTGCATGAGAGTTTAATGAAAGGGTAACAAATCGATTGGAAGTTCTGTCCGACAAAATACATGGGACGTTTTCGTGGTTTGACTTCCAAATTTTTAACGTCTTCCACAATTAAAACTTCCCCTATTCCAGTGTTCCCATACATCAAAGTTTGTCCGACTAGACACCCTTAAGCTCTTAACAAATTTTCAGCTTGCTCTTAATCAACTTTTTTTTCATACGCGGGATTTAGACCTAGAATAAAAACAGGCAAATTTAAGATTGCTCTATTGAAGGGTATTTTAATTTATGTTAGTAATAATTCACCAACAACAAATCAATCTGTGAATACTTAGTTATTGGTGAAATAAAATTTATCAGTCGATTATATTTTATTTTTATTGTGTTTCAATACAATTTCTGTGTTTAGTTATAGATATTTAAAATTTAAAGCGAGGTTAACTTGTCAATTTATTCGAAGAGTAACTCTTTATTTGAGACAAATAAACTATATCATATTTGACGTTGATCTAACGTAGGTGTGTTAGTTTTATTGTCCAAAAATTTTTATTCACCTAATACACTACTATTTGCAGTTGGTGAAACCGCCCATATTAAAATAAAATGAATATTTTACAGGATATAATCTGCAGTTTGATTGAGACGCCTTTTTCAAGGCGCCATAATCAAAAAAGAGTAGAAATTATTTCAATGGGGTCGGCCTTTGCCAAATTTAAAAACTTTATCAACAGATAAGAAGCAAGACAATCGACCATTCTCGAGATCTTTTAAAACAATATGGTATGAAAACCATAAATGGTTAAGTGGAAGTTATTTTAAAAATCCCCTTTTTTGTTGGTCTTGTCTGTTGCTCTCAAATTTGAGGCAAAATAATGTTTGAAAGAGTCAGGGATATTCAGATTTGAAAAATTTATCAGCTGGTGTCAAAAAACATGAATCTTGGAAAGAACATTTAAACAATTGCTTAGGTTTAATACGGTTAGAAAAAAAATAATCAAACTATTGACAGTGCTTTATATGTCGCCTACCCGCATACTGAGGTCACGAGCCGCCACTGGAATAAAGGCCAATAATTTTAAGTAATATAAGGTATTTTACTTACTTTAATTTACAAGTTCGAAATACTTAATTATACTAAAAGCTGGTTGGATTAATTTCATCTATTTCCGTAAAAACCACTCATGGGCACCCTGTTAACGTTTTACAATACACAAACAGAGCTGGTGTTCATCCTAGGTACACATTACAGGTAAGGACCTGATATCGCCGCTATTTCAGTAGACGTAGGAAACTTTCTCCACATAATATAGTAAACAGATCCAACAACTTAAATTTCCGCAGTTTAGTATATGCAGGAAACTTGTCAAAATACTCAGAGGTGGCATTTGTTTGTTGGAAATTCATAACTTTTTTGTACAAGTGCAAAAATTAAGTAGGTAATTAAATAGCATTGGAAGGAAAATGGCGAGATAAGAGATTGTGGTGAAAAATAATAAATTTATCGAAAAAGAAAAACTTAGTTCCTATTATAGAATATAACATATTTACGAGTATGAGTGAAAAAAATCTCCGAGGTTAGCTGATGTCATACAATCCATTGTTATTATCCACAGGAAATGGTTCTTTACAACAACTAATCTATGTAAATCATCAGGGCCCGGATTACGAACACTCGATACGAATCGTATCCGCCATGTTTTCCCATAAGGCGCTACGGTAGAACATGGCGGATACGATGCGTATCGAGTGTACGTAATCCGGGCCCAGGTAATAAAATAATTATAGCCAAATATAAATAATTATATTCGAAAAAAATAAGCATGAAAAGAAGGAGATACCATCCAATGACACGAAGGCGGTTACAATAGTGTAAAACCTTTGCTATCTACATTAGTTCTATATACATACACAATCTCGTCTTTTTATCAAATTTTTTGGTAGCAGTTCACCCTCCAGCAATGTAGAATTGGAATTTTGGAAGAACTTTAACCACCGACAGCACCTTCAATTACAACCAATGTAGGTAACATTGGGCACATAAAATATCTGCAAAGATAAGTCTGGTAAATGAATAATTTCAGGTATGCACGTATATTTTGTATTTTATTAATTAATAGGGAACTTGCATAAATTTTTAATTTCGAAAAAAATGTTATAAATCACAACAGAACATAATTTAAAACATTAATCAAAGATAAAAAAGTTTTGTTTGTCTTTCGTTTGGCCCCTAAAGACGATTAAAAATTCAAATTAAAACAGGTGGTCCAAAACGCGTCGTGACGTCACTGGGTTGTACATTTACATTTTTCCAATAAAGTAAACAGAATTTTAAATTAGACGTTATAAACGTCAGTATAAAATACATTTATGTGACGTTACAAGTGTTTTTGATCGTTTGAACTATTCATAGAAAATTTGTACTTTTACAAAATGGTTTTATTTTCAATAGTAAACCTTCGTTCCTTTCCTTCAAAAACAGTATAAAACTCCAATTTTAACAAACTGGTATATATTATTACAATGACGTACAATAAATGTCATTAGAATATAAATATTTTTGACTTATTCCACGACGATGAGCTGGCCAAATACCCAAGTAGGTGGAGACCCATAAACTAAAGAAGGAGAAGAAGAATATACCTAAATATAAGGTTGTGTCTAGGTATACGCTAACGTGTACGCATATAAAAAAGTTAGAGTGTCAATGATTTCTTATTTTTTATTTGTTTAGTGTTTGTTTTTAAATTAACTATGGAGTATGGACAATTATTGAGTTCTTTTAATGAGTTTAAGAACATTTTAAAAAAGTACGAAAAAGATAAGAGACTATAAATTAATATATATTTTTTTAGTTATAAATGAAACAGTATTACCGTCCAAGATTAAAATAAAAGGAAGACCTAAAGCTTTCACAATAATAATTAACTTGTTCTGAAGCTATTATCCTTGTGGCATTTTTGTAATCAACTATTTTAAATGAGAACTAAGCCACAATTTAACTAAAAAATTGATTTTATTAACGTTTCGACGTCTAAACCGGATGCCGTTGTCAAAATACAAAATATTATTAATTTAAACAAAAATGTTGTTGCTTAGTAAAACATTTTTTTCCAATACTTTATCTAATCTGACTAATTTTTGTATTTTGACAATGACATCCGATTTGGACGTCGAAACGTTAATAAAATAATTTTTTTAGTTAAATTGTGGCTTTGCATTTAGAATAGTTGATTATAATAATTCAATTACGTATAAAAATTATTTTAACAATATTTTGTACCTATATGTCATGTCAACTAAATACATATAATTATTTTGCTAACCTAAATATATACTTTTATATATATATATATATATATATATATATATATATATATATATATATATATATATATATATATATATATATATATATATATATATATATATATATATATATATATATATATATATATATATATATATATATATATATATATATATATATATATATGGCTCACAAATGATAGGAAGCCCGCTACAACCTGCCGATGAATGGAAGCCCGCGGTTTACGGGGTAAGGGGATTGTAGCACTGTCTTATTCCTACAGTCTTACGAAGCCCACTCGTATAAACGCGTTCACAGTGTATATGGATTACGCATTATACGAAGCCCGACGATGTTGCCATGTTTTAATTTACGTTTAAATAATACGACTGTTCTACGAGATCCTTATATGTGTATATAAGTCGTCATATTGCCTGTTATAAGAAGCCCAATTCTATTCAGCAATCTATACGAAGCATTTTAGAAGAGTCAAGATAGAACGAAAAGATGCATTGTTTCGGAGCAATTCAAACAAGATTATCTTTTTCTAAAACTGTTTTTGTTAGTTTATATACATGTTAAAGTAAAAAGTTCTACTCACAGATTTTGCCGCTAATTGTTTATTATTTGTTTAAACAATAACAATAATTGTTTTGTACAGTGTGTCCAATTAACACGTTGTCGGACACTGCGTCAAATGTATAAGCAAGTGTTGTGACACTATATGTATTTTGCAAAGTAGAATAGGGAAAAATTCAACGTATATAGACGTTGTGTCACATTACATCAATGGAAATTAGACGACTATAGACGTTCTGTTCGTCAACGTGAAAAGTTGTGCATGGTCTAAATTCAAAATAGAACCATCAGTTCATTTTTTTTAAGCCGTATACGAGATATTATGTCAAAAAATATGAATTTTACTCAAGAGTAAAGTAGCTTTATTATTCAAAATATTAAAAATTGTTGTAATGAAAAGTTGTTTGGAATTAAGAACTATATTCTAATATGCCACTTCATCTTTCTAATTAAAAAAAAGTTGAATTTTTTTTAATTATGGATATACAACATTATTTTCAGTTATTTCAATTATGATAACTATTTTATTATAGACCAGTAAGGATCTGTGAAAAAACGTCTATTTTTGGATGTGAAAGGTGGCATTCGAATTTTTGCAGATAAAGTAAGGTGATAACTTCGTTAATAATAATTTACTTATGCTCCTTCTCAAATATGGCCGGAACATTAATAAAAAAAATAAAATATTTAAAAATTCGAAAAACGTCGATTTTTTTCTGTTTCTTTGCTTATAACTTTAAAACGATTCGTTTTGGAACAAAGTCGTAGAGAAATAAAATAAAGATAATTGAATTTTGTATGATATCCGACTGGTCAAAAATGTCTTAACTTATTACCTTTTCTGCAATATAGCAATAAATACAAAATAAGGGGGCAAAATATGCCTGTTGTTATTCAATGCTTTTAACCACTTCGGTGATACTTAGAACCTTAGTAATTCGCTTAGGAAATTCTTTGTAACATACTTAAACTGTGTACCAAATTTCATTAAAATCGACCTAATAGATTTTGCTTAATAAATTTGCAATTTAAATGTTTTTAAAAAAGTTCAAATTTTTTAAAATCTTTCTGAACAAAAAGTAGACCATTTAGAAGTTGTCTAATTTTTTTACATATAAAGAGGTGCTTTACCTATCTAATACACTTTACAGAATTAAAATCGGATTATTTAAGGGGCCTCAGCAATGTTTTAAACTTATAAATAATTTTTTGGCTTATAAACAAATAGCTTTGTTTAATAATAAAAAATTAATTTTTAGCAATGCAAATAATTAAAACCGGTATAATTTGATTTATACTTTCAAATTCTGTCAGCAGAATTGCTATTTTATTTTTTAATCAAAAGTTATTCACGTTCAAAAATTGCACTTTTTCGATTTTTTGAAAGTTCCATTGCGTTTATCTCGAAAACTATGCATCCTACGAAAAAACTTGTAAGAACATTTTTTGCTTAGACTTACCCAAGAAATATAAAAAAGTGTTTTATTTTGCGAAAAATCGATGTTATGTAATTCCTCAAGTTGTTTGTTTATAACAATTTTATTGACATCCGGATCAACTGTTACCCAAAAAAATCGTGTTCCACGGGTCAAAAAATACATAAAAATCTTGGGTAAGTCCATCTAAATAAAGGAGCCCGCAGCACCCCCTCCTGGCCACAGGACTAATTTGTTTATAAGCCAAAAAATTGTTTATAACTTTAAAACATTGCTGAGGCTTCTTAAACAATCCGATTTTAATTCTGTAAAGTGCATTAGATAGGTGGAGTGCTTCTTTATATGTAAAAAAATTGACCAATCTTTGTATACACTAGTTTTTGTTGTGCAAGATTTTAAAAAATTTTAATTTTTTAAAAAAAGTTTAGATTGCAAAATTATTATTCAAAATCTAGTAAGTCAATTTTAATGAAATTTGGGGTACGGTTTTAGCACATTACAAAAATTTTCTAAGCGAATTAGGAAGGTTCCAAGTGTAACCTAAGTGATGGAAAATAATTGAATAATAACAGGCTTGTTTTGCCCCCTTATTTTATATTTATTGCTATTTTGCAGCAAGGGTGATTAATTAAGAGATTTTTAACCAATCGCATCTGATAGAAAATTTAATTACCTTTGTTTTATTCCTATACGACTTTGTTCCAAAATGAATCGTTTTAAAGTTATAAGCAAAAAAATTAGAAAAAAAAACGAAATTTTTTGAAATTTTTAAATATTTTATTTTTTTTATTAATGATCCGGACATATTTGAGACGGAGCATTAATCAATTATTAATAACGAAGTTATCACCTAACTTTATCCGCAAAAATCTGATTGCCACCTCTCACATCCATCTAAAAACAGATCCTTACTGGTCTATTATTAATTATACGAAAAAAAGTTATCCTTCGTAAAAAGTTGTGCATGGCCAAAGACCTTAAATACAACCATCTTATATCAATTTTGATTAATTTTATACGAGGTATGTCAAAAAAGATAAATTTCGATCAAGAATAAAGTACCTTTATAGTTCAGAATATTTCAATGAGAAGGATGGAATATTGCAAGATGGTTTTTAGTGTTGTTCTGAAGCTATTTTCTTGTGGCATTTTTATAATTATTTTGATTGGGAAATAAGCCACAATTAAATTGAAAAAATAATTTTATTAACGTTTCGACGCCCAAATCGGATGTCCTTGTCAAAATACAAAATATTACCGAGTAAATATTAGTAATATTTTATATTTTGACAACGACATCCGATTTGGGCGTCCAAACGCGAATAAAATTATTTTTTCATTTTAATTGTGGCTTATTTCCCAACCAAAGATAGATTCCCAACCTAGCGAGCCGGCATTGGTCGCTAGGTAGATTGTTACGCGAGTGGTCGCGCGTGAGATTTTCTCTCACATATCCAAATTTTACCTTTTTTTACAAAATAAAGTTTTTAAAACAGTTTTTAAACTTTTTTTATTAACTAATAATAAAAAAAAAATGTAACATAATATAGATAATAATATAATAAAATAAAAAGAAATAATCGGAATTAAACCAATATTAATCAATCTCCGTATCTTGATAATTTACGGCACAGCACACAAATATAACAAGAATGCTCTGGAAAAATTGATTGATGACAATTACAATTTTTTTTACATTATTTCAGGTTTTAAGTGCCAAAATAAAATTAATTTTTATGTACAGTTCGTAACGCGGGTGGTCGCTTGATGAGAGAATGTCTCACTTGAAGCGCGCTGAGTCAACAATTGGGTGATATTAGGTCAACTGAGTCACTATCTAAGCGGACGATTCCATTAGATTGTCGAGGGAGGATAGTTAGGAGACTAGAAGGAACTACAGATCTTATAATTTCCCAGAAAAAAAATTCTGTGCAATTTTCTGAAACCGTGAGAGAAAATCTCATATAGCGACCACTGGCGGGTTAATTATGGTTTTTAGTTCTAAACAACTTTACATAAGCACAATTTTCAATATTGTGAAAAATAAGGGTAGGTATATTATTTAAGTACTCTTGGGAAAATTCATATTTTTTTTATATACCTCGTATAAAATTAACAAAATTTGATATTAGACGGTTGTATTTTAGGTTTTAGACCCTGTAGAACATTTTATAAAGAATAACTGTTTTTCGTAAAATGAATAATAAAAGAGTTTTCCACCTACCTCTACCGAAAGTATACTTTTCCGGACCTGATTGTAGGGAGCAAAGTTGTACTTTTCCTCCCTAGGGAAGAAAAGTAAAAGTGACGTCATGGTATTTCTTTCATAAAAATATAACTTATTGACGCCCTGTACAATATCTATTTTCTATTACGTAAGTTTGTATACATTTTAACGTTTATTTATAAAACACTCTGTATTTCACAGAATGGTAAAAAACTGTAAATTGTTATTTTGATTTAACAATGTTTACATTTTTATTTTGACTTACATTTGACAGTTGACAGTTATATTGTACGTACTTATTAGTTTTAGTTCTAATAAATTTTGTTGGTTAGTTACATAAATAAATTAAGTATAAATGAAAAAATGACTTGTTATTTGAGGAAGGTGGAAAAACCGTATGTATAACATGGGAGTAAAGTGCCTTTTCCTCCCTTGAATGATTACTGCCCTCCGCTACGCGTCGGGCAGTAAACTTCATTCTCGGGATGAAAAGAAGCACTTTCCTCCCTTGTTATACAAATATCTATATGTATCATAATTGAAATAAACAACTAAAAATAATGTTGATTAGAAAAATTTTCAAATTTTTTTTTCCATTAGAAGGATGAAATTGCATATCAGAATATAGTTATTAATTCCAAACAATCATGTTAAATTATATAATTTAAAATAATTTTAAAAATATCGTTGAATTTTGTTTGTATTTTGTTTTTGATTATGCTGAATCCGAATATGGCATTACAATTTGAAAATGCTTATAAAGAAGCTCTTCTACACTATGTCTGCGTAGCAAGGAACCATATTTGAAACATTTTTATTACAAATTTTACGAAAAAAAGTTTATTCTTCATAAATTGCGCTGCATAGTCTAAAATCTAAAACGCAATCATCAGATATCAAGTTTTATCAATTTTATACGAGGTATGTCAAAAATACGAATTTTATTAAAGAGTAAAGTACCTTTATATTCCAGAATATCAAAATATGGGTATTATAAAAAGTTGTTGGGAATTAAAAACTATGTTTTATTATAATTACATCATTATAATTGAAAAAAAAATTCAATGTTTTCTTAAATTACGGATACCCATCATCATTATTTTATTTCAATTATTTCAACTATTTTATTATTAATTTTACGAAAAAAAGTTATTCTTCATAAAATACTCTATTCTGGTCTAAAGTCCAAAAAACAACCATCAGATATCAAACTTTTTCAATTTTATACGAGGTATGTAAAAAATATGACTTTTGCTTAACAGTTCAGTATGGTTTGTTCAACAGTAAATGGTTGAGTTCAATTAGTGCGGTCGTAAATATTATTAAATTTATCTGACCTGGTCCATTGTTAAGACCCACCCGGAGCGATAAGCAACCGAGGTAGACAGAGTTGGTCTTTTGACAATTAACACTGACTAGACGGTAATCCCATAATAAAGCAAAGAAATTGTACCAGAAAACATATTTAAATTTTACCTGAAACCGGACCTTTTATACTATTATCGGTTATTCCAGGATGTTTATAGTGGTAACTAATTGAACTCGACCATTTACTGTTAAACATACCATACCTTTATAGTTCACAATATCTCATTTAGAAGAATGTAATTAAACAGTGAAACATATTTTGTAATTCCAAACAACTTTTTTTAATAACAATTTTCGATATTGTGAAATCTAAAGGTACTTTACTCTTGAGTGAAATTCATATTTTTTTAACTATTTAGAATGGGAAATAAGCCACAATATTATTAAAAAATGATTTTTATTAACGTTTCATTATATTTCACAATATTATATAACGTTAATAAAAATCATTTTTTAATAATATTGTGGCTTATTTCCCATTCTAAATAGTTAAAATTGTAAAAATGCCACAAGAAAATAGCTTCAGAACATCATATTTTTTTACATACCTCGTATGTCAAAATGTAAAATCGTATGTAAAACCTCGTATGTAAAATTAATAAAATTTGATATTTGATGGTTGCATCTGAGATCATATACGATGCAGAGTATTTTATAAAGAATAACTTTTTTCGTAAAACTGGTAATAAAAAAGTTATTAATAGGTTCGAAGTTACGCAGACATAATGTTTAAGAGCTAAAAATATTTTTTTGTTGAAAATTTATTATTGTTCAAGCTTATTATTAAATTTATTTTAGGTAAGTTTTAGAGAAAACATTTTTGATCACTTTTTATAAACAATTTTTAGTTGGTAATTTTCGGTTTTTGTATTAGGTACATTTTTGTTATCTTTCTTAATTTTTGTCAAAAAGGAATAGTTTCATTCATAGTTTCATAGTTTCATTTCTAAAATAAAATTATTGAGTAAATTTTAAAAATACATCAAATGCTTTAAAAAATCACCTATAAAATTGTAAAAAATCTTTTCAAACTTGATTAATACCGTTTTAAAGTGCTGGTAATTCTGTAAACTACGTTTTTACTTAAAACTTACGTAAAAGTTTTCAAAAATTGCATTTTTGCGTCATATCATTTGAATTAAATTTTTGGCATTTTTTTGAATGAAACATTGTTTAGTAAGATGTTTGAAAGGTCAGTTGTGCAAATTTGAGAGCTTTATAAGAAAAATTTTATTAGTTACACATTTTTAAATAATGTTTAAACAAAATTCAGCCCACACCGTACTTATGCCCATACATTTTATTTCTTTTTATTATAACCATAAGATAGCTTAATTGTTCTTCTTTCCAATTAAGCTATCCTTTCTTGTTCCTTCTCTTAATTTCCTTCTTTCTTGTCCAATTTGTAAAATTTTATTTGATCCATTAATTAGAGAAATACACTGAAATAACTCAGCCGTGCACTTCGCTAGTTTACAATGCGCCAATGTTTGTGAGAAGGGTGACTTTAGCGTTATAAATAAAAAATTATAGAAGCTACAGATTTAATTTTATAAACATTTTAATCTTATATTTAGGTTTTTTTCAATAGTCTGAATTTTTCAAGTCAAGTCAGTTTTTTTCTTAAATTTATATTTTCGGGGTTATTTAAAGAAACATCTAATTTCGCAGTTCATTTGTTTAATAAAAAATTAAGTGCCCACTTCTAGAGTAGAACTTTTTAATATGTTGTTTATTAAACATTTCTTAGGGCCATCGGTACATAATTCGCAAATATTTTAAGGCTATCCCCACTCTTTCTGTCTTTACACGGCAAATTACGTGTAGTAAAATTGTCACTGGTATGGATATGTAAACTTTACTTGACAACTTCATCATTAACTGTAAAGATGGCTTTTGAATGTTCTTGGATAACTTTTACTAGTATAATTAATTGCCTTAATTGTTAATTCAGTTAATTAATATGATTATTTCATATTTCCGACCAATAGAAAGCTACAGAAATACAAATTAAATTGATCATTTTTGATAATATCCCATCGTCAAGTATATTACGTCAGATGCCCTTCGTTGCTGTGAAAAAATACATTCAGTGACATTAATGACAATTACTGTTTTAAAACTTATAAAAGTGATGACTTTCAATCGTCAAATATTTATAACAACTGTGTGTTTAATTGTACTAATTTGTACTTACATAAATAAATTACAATAAAATTTTGGTTTTAAACAGTTTTATTCATGAAATAATCGCAGCAAATTGCAGCTCGATCTCTGAAATTATTATCGAATTGTTTCCCTCGTGCCACTTGACGTAATTTCACTCCCCTTCGGGTCGTGAAATTAATACTGTCAAAGTGTCACTCGGGAAAAATTCGATAATTTCAGAGCTCTTGTTCAATTACTACTGAAAATTTTTTTACTACCTATGTATTCAGTAATAATTTATCTACTGTACAACAAAAGCTAATAATCAATCGAGAAAAGAGGAAAAGTGATAAAGTGATTTTTTAATAATATATTGTTACTATGAAACGCTTACAATTTTGAACATCTGTAACAACACAATACTTGGATCACTGAATATATCCTGGTGTGTTCTCTGCTTTGGATCTTCCATAAATAATAAACAATAAATAACTTTTTATTAAGTTCACGTCTTAAATCAATTATTTATTAAACACATTATCAATATTATTTAATCAACAACTGAAAATATTCCCAATGCCAGGTCAAATATTTAAAATTGTCACTGTCTGACTGACAAAGATTTGGAAAATATTACCACGGACATTGTGTTCATTTTTTTTCAAATCCTGAAAAAAAAAACAATAAATATTTTTGAAAAATTTAAACGCAAAATGAAAGACTAAATTATTACCGAGGGCCGAAAGTCTCTTACAATAAATAAAAAGTTTATTTTGAATGAGATATTTTGAAATTAAAAGTCACACTAAATTTTCTTTTAGTTTTTTAGCCCTGTAACTTATTAAAATAAACATTATAGAAGTTCTCAGGGACTTTCGGCCCTCGCTAATAACGTAACCTCTTATTCTGAGTTTAAAATTTTCAAAAATAATTATTAGTTTTCTCAGAATTCGAAAAAAAAATGAATTCCATTTGAGTAGCATTTCAGCAGAAACTACGTGCCCATTCCCTTAATGAAATTAAAAAACATCTATATTGTTTGATTTTTTCCGAAGGGAAAATCTATATGCATTATTGTATTAAATATTTTGTATTTGTATTAAATGAGGCGCTCAGAGCAACAGTGGCACAGTCCACAAATTGAGCATTTTTAGGTTAATACATCAATAAAAGCAGAAAAATTGGATATATGGTTCAACAGTGGTCTACACAATCTAGCTCTATATTTGGCAATATGGCACTACATAATGTATTGTTGCCTTGACAAATACTAAAAATACGAATGAAACAGTGGCCTAACCCTCAATTGTGTGGCTCAGACCCATCAAACAAGTGTTCATCGTATCAGAATCAGAATAATACGCATAATTCATAAGAATGACTATTTTTAATTTTATAAAGTAATATTTAATAATAATAACTTTAACCCCGTCCTTGACTGAGTGGTAAGAGCGCCTACCTTTGGATCGAAAAATCCGAATGGTTGTGAGTTCGAATCTCACCAGGGTCAGAAATGTTTCATTTATTATAAATTAATAAATGAAAGTAGTTTCTGTCCTTGTGGGATCGGTACTCACCGGAGGAACCGCAGACGTTCGGATACAGTTAGCGTCTCTTTGCAAAGACAATGACGTCAACTTTGCAAAGTAACAAGACACTTACTCAACACACACACACACACTACACATTACACTAGGTACCTAACTGTTAAAAATTACCGTACCTACCATGCCAATGGCCATTAGTTGTCGAAGCATTAACCTTTTTTAAATAAAAAAAAAAAACAATAATTTAATTTGTCATATTAATTTCCTATTTGGTAGCAAATTTTGTGGCTTATTACAAACTAAAATAGTAAATTAGTAATACAAAGTATTAATTTGTATTAATTGTATCAATTAAAATAAATAATTCTTTTGCGATTCAATTTTTAAATCTTTTTTCTGTCGGTATCTTACTGTGTACAGGTAATGCTAAGAATTACCATAATCTGTTCTCGGGAGTCTTAGTACACAAGATTAATGACGATGAACGACCCAAAAATACCAAAAATGGGCATTGCCAGGTAATAATAAAAATGTTTACAAGCTAATAGTACTTTGAGGAATACGCAAAAACGTTGCCAAACTTCAGGGCTTCTTATAATCGGTAGCTCAATGTGGGCTTCCTAACGCTGCTGAACTTCTACAGAGTATATACTTTTTTTCGCTGCGCAAACTGGTGGTAGATACCATGAACTACGAGTGTATGTTTTGATAATAATTCCAGGCATAAGCAGCCCGGGCTTCGTATTGTTAATCATGATTTCAGAGCTACCTATGGTACATTTCTAAAATTTGTCCGAATATATATGAAGCCCAAGCGTATTCACATGTTCTGAGCTTGGTTAAAATATCGAGAGATGGTGTAAAGTACGTTTTTTGGGGAAATAACATTAAAGAATTACGAAGCCCGAATCCGGGCTTCGTAAGGAGGTGTCGGGCTTCGTATGACCGGTGCGATATAGCGTTTTTGGCTTCCTAAAGTCGGAATCCATATATATATATATATATATATATATATATATATATATATATATATATATATATATATATATATATAAATTGATTTATTACAATTAAATTTAAAACATCTGAATAGTTCTGCTTCCCTTCCCTTAACAAATATTTTTCTATCAAACAAACACTGAACATATCAAAATAGCATGTACCAAAATGTATAGTCACTGCGCAAGCTAGATAATGACGTCACTGGCTTGATGAAGTTTAATTCCCGTCTACCTAACTTTTTTATTTGCGTACACGTTAGCGTGTACCTAGACACAGCGAAATATAACGATAATCAAAACTAATGCAAAACTATGTGACGTCACGGGCCGTTTGAACTATTTTATACCGCAGAAGACTTTAAATATGTATTTCTAAGTTATTACGAGTTTTTGAAGCGTGAAATTTTGGAAATCTCATTTTTAAACAAAACTGAACATTATTATCTAATAAAAAAATATGCAAGTTCCCTATTTTGAGTTCCTTAAAAATTGCATTATTTAACTAAGACGCTTTTAGTATTGTTCGAAAATCCAAAAATTAATACCGCAGTGAAAGGGTTAAGACATAATGTAATAAGTTATAGGCCTGGATCCAGCGTACCAAAAAAAAGTTGATTAATAGCAAGCTGACAATTTTTTAATAGCTTAACGGTGTCTAGTCGAACAAACCTTGATGTATGGGAACATTGGAACAGGGGAGGTTTTAATTGTGGAACAGATTAAAAATTTGGACCGTCAGCTACGGAAATGCCCCATGTCAGACATAACTTTTTATTGATTTGTTACTCTTTCATTAAACTCTTATGCAAAAATCAAACTGGTATTTATCACCAACTGGGCATTTTAATAAGTCTGATACGTACAACATGTTAAATTACAGGAATTATGTTGGTGATACGTAGCAGTCTGGTTTTTGCATGAGAGTTTAATAAAATAGTACTGTTCCACAATTAAAACGTCCCCTGTTCCAGTGTTCCCGTACATCAAAGTTTGTCCTACTAGACACCGTTAAACTACTTTCAAATTTTTAGCTTGCTATTAATCATTTTTTTGGTACGCGGGATCCAGGCCTATTACTTTAATTTTTATTGTCAGATTACTATGTACAGAAAATTTTAAAATATATTATTTTGTTCCAGATTATTAAATCTGAATTTCATTTCTTTTAAAACTCTCAAATACGATTTATCTATATAGGGTGACGCAGATAACTGGCCTATTAGAAATATTTAGAGAACTAAAGGCAACAGAATCATGAAAATTTCAATGAAGGCGTTTTGAAGGGTGATCTATTTAATGAAAATATTTTCATCAATTTGCCACTTCCGGTTATACCGGATGTGGCTTAAAACTTCGTTTTTTTTTAATGGGACACTCTGTATATTTTTACATTTTTAGATTCTACTCGATGTCTTCTTTCCTAAAATATGCGGTTTTGTAATGTTATACAGGGTAGTTTAAAAGCTAATTACGTTTTTTTTTATTAATTTCGTAGCAAATTTCACACCCTGTAGAATTGTAGTAGTTGGATATCAAAAACTCTATTTATGTTAAAATGATTTTTAATATATTTTACTATTATTAAAAATTATTAGTATAGATAAATGTTAAATTTTAGTATACAGGGTTGGTCGAAACTCGGAATGAGGATTTTCTGAATATTCTTAAATAGAACACCCTGTATTTTAGTATTGCAATGAAAAGACATTTTATGGTACTTTTTTATTTCTTAAGCATTCCCTATACCTAAATGCTTTAATTTGTGCTTAATTGTTAATCGCGCCAATAATGTTAACTACGTAGGTATTTTGATAGCTCAACCATTATTGGCAATTTTAAAGATCAGTCAAGATTAATATGTATTTATTTCCGAAAAATTATTTGTGATTGAATATTTTTACGGCCAACCTAAAAAAATTTCACGTATTTTTTGTTGAAATTAATGTTTGGCTTGAATCACCAATAACTCACAAATTAAAGCAGTTAGGTATAGGGAATGATTAAGAAATAAAAAAGTAGCATAAACGATAATAAAATGTAGGGTGTTCCATTTAAGAAAACTCAGAAAATACTCTTTCCGAATTTCGACCAACCCTGTATAGTCCAATTCAACATTTAGCTATACTAACAATGTTTAACAATAGTAGACTATATTAAAAATTATTTGAACATAAATAGAGTTTTTGATGTCAAACTACTACAATTCTACTGGGTGTGAATGTTGCTAGGAAATTAAAAAAAAAACGTAATTATCTTTTAAACTACCCTGTATAACATTACAAAACCTCATATTTTAAGAAAGAAGACATCCAGGAGAATCCAAAAATGTAAAAATATACAGGATGTTCCATTAAAAAAACGAAGTTATAAGCCACTTCCGGTATAACCGGAAGTAGCAAATCGATGAAAATATTTTCATTAAAGAGATATCACTCTTCAAAACCCCTTCATTCCAATTTTCATGATTCTGGTTCCTTTAGTTCTCGAGATATTTCTAATAGGACTTTTATCTGCCTCACCCTGTATACAAATACTTTTCTAAAAATAGGGTGAAAATAAGATGTAAGTTGGAAGTCGCAATTATGTGTGCACTGCATACATTAAGCAAGCATCTTATTTAGATGTCTTATAAATGTGCTGGGTAATAGGTCCCTACACATTAAAATTTAAATAGGCAGCCGTAAATGTTTGGCCTTATCTTATCCCATAAAAACCTCAGAGACCAAGACATTTATAGAAACTGTTTAAAAACTAATAGGATCATTAAAATTCTATTATTATTCTAGTATTATGTAACCAAGTTAAAAATTATAGTAGAGAAGTAAATATATAATTCAAGTTTCGGGTTTTATACTTTATAAAAGTATAACATAAATTTTATATGTTATTTTCTTCATGTGCTTTCTCCTCTAAGAACGTTGGCAACCATCATGGCAATTCACACTCTCGATACCGTTGCTCTAGAAATCAGAAAAGTTATGTAGCATACTGTACAGGTATTAGCGCGCCTTTAAATTTAAAATGTAAGTCATCATCATAATTCAACCCGGATCTATCCACTGCTGGATATAGGTCTACCTCAGCCTTTTCCTTGCATTTCTGTTTTGTGCTGTTTGCATCCAGTTTTTGTCGATCCGTTTTATGTCATCAGACCATCTGGTTGGCGGACGACCTCTACTTCGATTTGCTTCTTGTCTTGGTCTCCAGTGTATTATTCGCTGTGTCCATCTGCATATTATCCGACATTCTAGCTATGTGTCCAGCCCAGTTCCACTTTAGGTTCATAATTCTTTCTATGGCATCCGTCACTCCTGTTCTCGGTCTTATTTCCCTGTTCGTAATTCGATCCCGACGAGAAATGCCTAGCATTGAACGTTCCATGGCTCTTTGGGTAACACAAATTTTATTTCTTACTTTCTTGGTTATTGTTAAAGTTTCTGCACCATAGGTAAGTACTGGCAACACACACTGATTAAAGACTTTTCTGTTGAGACACATAGGCAGTTCTGACTTAAGGGCATAGCTCAGCTTGATGAATGCCACACAAGTGAGTCCTATACGGCTGCTTAGTTCACACGTTTGATTATCTCTTCTTATGCGTATCTCATATCCTAAGTACTCAAAAGAGGTGGTTTCTTCAATAGGCATGCCATTTACTGAAATCTTTTCGCTTAACACAAGATTTGTCGTGATTTGCGTTTTTGTATGGTTGATTTTTAATCCAACTTATAAGGAGGCTAGGTATAGTTTCTCCAGTTGCGATACGGCATCATTGATGCTGTCAGCAAAAAGAACAATATTAAAAATGTAAGTAATATAACTGTATTTTCTCCGTTTCTTTATTAATTAAAATTTAGCACTTAAGATAGTTCAGCTTTAGACAAAACAAAAGAGACGGAGATATATCGATAAGAAAAAATATGTAAGAAAACAGTTAACGCAAGAAGAAATAAATTGTAGGAGAGAGAATGTCGGCAAAGTCGTACGAATATAGGGGGCTAAAAAATACAGCAGCTTTGAAATTTGTAAAAATATATTTTTCTGTGTTTTATCAATAAACGTGACAGGATTTACGTAATATATTTTTCCATAATTTCTTCCACCTCTTGCCTCTTCTTGTACCGTCTTCCTCTCCTACTTACTCCAGGAATTTGCAACAAAGAATTTTCATTTTTACAGATAGGATAATTATTTCGATCGTTGGCGTTAACCATATTCTAGCCACATTATAATAGGCTCTCTCAATTAAATAGCAGTTGATGCCAATTATAGGTGTCCACTGATACATGCAATCTTAATTTTATTACTATTGTTCACTTCACTTATTTTTCTATCATTATCCGTATTTTAGCTTTATGAACTTTTTACTATTCTTTCTTATTAACTTCAGGCCAAGGTCATATGTTCATTTCTATGTCCTACTACTCCCACTATTTCTCTTCTTTCATTAAGTTTTTGGGGTAGACAAGTGTCTTGCAGAGCATGTAAAAATAAGTTGTTCAATAATTAGTTCTCACTGGTTTTTATTTGTCTATCAGCCCTCTCTCAGGTTTCTAGTACCCTTTGCTTTAGCTATCCTGAGATAGATAATACAGATTATAATTCTGTCTCTTCTAAACACATAGTTCCATAGACCGCTTTAGCACGTCTAAGATTCTCCCCATGAGCTAATTTCTGTTATTTGTCGTGATCCCTTATGTATTTATACCATAGATTCGAAGAAATGGGAGGCAGAATTTATAAAGCAGTTATCATACCAATATTTAAATACGCGTCAGAAACACGACCTCACATAGACATGACAAAAACGATGCTAGAAACGGCAGAGATAATAACCTTTCGAAATAATGATAGTAAGACATTATGGAACAGAGCTAGAAGTACAGATAAAGTACTATTACGTCAGTCAATGGGAGCAAGAATAGGATATTACCTCCGAATGATATCCTACTGCAGGAATTTTAATGAAATTTTGGGAATAGCTTCTACTTATCTTCTTATTAAAATTCTACCCTTTGCTGATGTGTGCTTTTATCTTGGGGACGGTTCCCAACCTTTCGCGGAGGTGGAAAATTTTTGGTTAAAATAATTAGGAAAGTATGTAGAGAACCTAATTCCAAGCCAAATCTGTTCTATAATTTTTTTTGGAAACTCAAGACTTTTTAGTTATTCGTGGTTAAAAATTGGCCACTTTCATTGAAACGTAACACCTTTTCGAATGGTTTTTTTGCGAATACCTTAAACACTATGCATCTAACTAAAAAACGGTATACAACATTTTTCTTCTTCTTCTTCTTCTTGTAATAGGACTATGTCCTGTTTCTTCTGTTACAGTCTTTGCTGCGATCCGGAGCTCCAACTCTCGTACCATCGTTTTTTGAATCTTCCTATGGGTCGCTTGGTGTTGGCCTTCTGTGTTTTCGCCCAATGCGCTATACGTTCAGGGTCCATCCGATCTACGTGGTCTCTCCACATGCGTCGTCGCGCTCTTGTCCATCTCACTACGTCTTGAACGCCTAGCTCTCTCAATGTGTCTTCGTTTCGTATTCTATTTCTGAGTGTGATACCTCTTATGGATCTTAGGGTTTTCATCTCTGTTGTTCTCATTATTTGTTTGGTCTTTGTTGTCTCGGCCCTTGTCTCAGCTGCGTATGTCAGTACGGGTCTAACACATGTCTTATAAATGCGGACTTTGCTTTCGGTGCTCATATATTTATTCCGCCAGATTATATTCCTCAGGAAACCAGATATTCTCGCTGCCTTCGTTGCCTGCTGTTTTGATTCTTGCCACAGATGCCTGTCGCTAGATATTTCCACACCTAAGTATCTGCAATCCATTACCTGTTCGATTATATGGTCGTCCACTACTAATTTACATCTAATTGGGTTCCTGGATATTACCATCGATTGGGTTTTCTCTTTGGATAGTGTCAGGTTATACTTTTCGGCGGTTATTTTGAACTTTTGTAGTAGGCGTTGTAAGTCATCTTCGTTTTCGGCTATTAAGATTGCATCATCTGCGTAGCAAAGTATTCTCATGGTTCGGTTACCCATTTTGTATCCCTGATTCATTATGTTAACACTACCTATAACTTCATCCATTATTAAATTAAATAGGCATGGACTGAGGCTGTCCCCTTGTCTAATGCCTGCATTGATTTTGATTTCTTCCGTGAACCCGTGTGTGGTTTTAATTCGTGTTTTGTTGGATCTATTGAGCTCTTTGATTATGTTTCTATACCTCTGACCTATGTTTTTCTTTTCAAGGATAGTGAGCACGTCCTTTAATCTTACTCTGTCGAATGCTTGTTTCAGATCTACAAAGCATGTGAACATGGGCTTGTCGAATTCTATTGATTTCTCAACTAATTGTCGCATTATGAAAATAGCGTCTATTATAGATCTGTTTGGGCGAAGACCCTGTTGTTCTTCCGATACACCGGCTTTCTTATATATTTTTTGGGATAGAATTTTTGTCAATAGTTTTGATGTAGAATTGAGTAGTGTAATTCCTCGGTAGTTGGTAGGATCTGTCTTTACGCCTTTCTTGTAGATTGGTATCGTTATACTCTCTCTCCATTCCTCTGGCACTGTCATGTTTTTTACAATTTTTTGGAATAATGTTATCTCTTCTATTATTTTTGTACCTCCGTATTTAATTAATTCATTTGATATATTATCCGGACCTGGTGATTTTCTATTTTTTGATCTTTTGATTGCTTCGTTTACTTCTTCTTGGGTGATGCTGTCATTCTCTGTTTCTTCTTGGTGAATGTTTTATAGGTCATTTCTTTGTACTTCCTTATTATCGTCGTTATCGTCTTTGTATAGATTCTCGAAATGAGTTACCCATTCTTCTGGTTTTATTGCATTAATTTGTAATTCTTCGGTAACCGGCTTCTTCCTGTTCCTCAACATGTTCCATACCTTCCTTTGACCTCCTCGTAAATCATGTTCCATGTCATTTGAGAATTTTTCCCAATATATTTGTTTTAGATCTTTGATTCTGTTAGTTGTTCTATTTCTTTCTGATTTATATCTTTGATACTCTTCTGGGGTCCTATTGTTAATATATCTTAAGTTAATATATAACATTTTTGTAGCTCATAAAAAATCAAAGAGACTCGTTCCTTCATAAATCTTCTATTTCTAATACCAAAAAGAGATATTGTAGATAAAAAAAGTTTTTTTTTGTGCATGCCCAAATTGGTGTCTTCGATTTTAAATAATAGACACACGGTCGATCTTAGGTGTATAATTCAACCAATATATTTTGTAGTGCTTGAGGGACCATTAAAATGAGCAATATTAAAGGTCGATTACATCCAAACTAAGAGAGATATGCTGCAAAGAAAATTGATGACTAAAGTATTTTAAGAAAAACTGAGAAGTACTTCCATCCATCAGAATTTAAATGTATCGTGATCCTTCTACAATACCTTTTATTATAGTGTTATTTCTATGTTCAAAAAGGTAACTGGGTTTAAATTGAATGGTTTTTGGAAAAAGTAAGATAAACTAAACAGCGCATTTTAAAATTTTCTTAAAAATCTTCTTTTTGCTCCATGTAACTTGAAAATGATAAGAGTTACAGTAATGAAAAGTGAGAATTTTTATCCAAAAAACCCTACATTTTTGTACTTTATCCTTTTTAGAATCTATTATCATTTTCGAGTTTCTCATGGAGAAAAAAATAGATTTTTAAAAAAATTTAAAAATGCGCTATATAATTTTATCTTATTTTTTCAAAAACCATTCATTTTAAACCCGTCCAACTTTTTGAATGTAGAAATAACACTATAATAAAAAGTATTGCAGAAGGAAAATGATGCATTTAAATTCTAATGGATATGGGGTTAAATATACTTCTCATTTTTTCTTAAAATACATTAGTCATCAATTTGTAATCAACAGTGTAATCGACATTTGATATTGCTCATTTTAAAGGTCTTTTCAAGCACTACAAAAGGTATTAGTATAGTCGATTCGCTATTCTGAGACACAACTGTCTTCACTACAATTACAATAAAAATGCACCAGAAATAAATAAGAACGGGAAGCACTCCCAAATCATGATTTGGGAGTGCTCCTCGGACATTCAACGTGTCTTGGTTTGTTTATTTCTATATAGGGTGAGGCAGATAACTGGCCTATTAGAAATATCTCGAGAACTAAAGGCAACACAATCATGAAAATTGGAATGTAGGGGTTTTGAAGGATGATCTATTAAGTAAAAATATTTTCATCTCTTTGCAACTTCCGGTTATACCGGAAGTTGCTTATAACTTCGTTTTTTTTAATGGGACACCCTGTATATTTTTACATTTTTGGATTCTCCTCAATATCTTCTTTGTTAAAATATGAGGTTTTGTAATATTATATAGGGTATTTTAATAGTATATTAAGTATGGAGAACGGTTAGGGTTTTATACCGATCGAAGACAATTGTCTGAGATTGGTTACCCTTAACGTTCGACATGCTTATAACGTTTTTTGCACGATTGATACCATTATAAATTATAAAAATTAAACATTTTCGTCATATTGACTAGTTTCATTCATTTTATCAAGATAGATACTTTGGTTGTTAGGTAGTAACTAGGGTGCATAACAACAATGGAGAATTGAGTTTTTATTTAGTTGTCAATAATTTTAAGTACAATTTTGATTATTATAAATTAAAATATGAGCGAAAGTGAATTTGAAGAAATTGAACGGGCTTGGGAAGAAGGGTGTTCCGCAATTATTCCCGAAAAATCCAAAACCCGTTATCAAAATACCTACCAAAGTTTTAAAAAATGGTGAGAAGGCAAGAATTTAAGAATCGAAGAAAAGACTCTATTGGCATATTTCGTTCAAAGACATATGCAGTTGAAAGCTCCTGGAAGCCTCTGGGCATAATATTCAATGATTAAATCCACCGTTTTTCTTTATGATGGCATTGATATTTCCAAGTTTTCAACTTTGATCGCGTATTTGAAGAGAAAAAATGTTGGCTATAGGATTAAGAAAGCGAGCATTTTTACACGGGAGCAATTTGAAAAATTTCTGATGGAAGCACCGGATGAAGAATTTCTAGTTCACAAGGTAATATAAGCTAGTTTAGGTAAAAGAAATACTCTAATGAAGATTTTTTGATAATTTGTAGGTCGCAGTGATATTGGGAATATCTGTTGCCTGTAGAAGAGAAGACTTATATAATATTAATATGAATGACATCCAACAAACCGATGGTTTAATGATTGTAAAAGTACCCAATACAAAAACGAACATCCAGCGTACTTTTACAGTCGTTAATAAACCAGACGATAAAATTCCATATTTAGAAATTCTGCAAAAGTATATAAAACTTCGTCCCTTACAAGTAAAATCAAATCATTTGTTCTTAAGATACGCCAAAGGAAAATGTTGTGCTCAAGTAATAGGGAAAGGGACAATCGGGGGCTGGCCTTCTCAAATTGCCAAATTCTTAAATTTGCCTAATCCCGAGAACTATACTGGCCATTCGTTCAGGAGGACATCAGCAACGCTTTTGGCTAATAAAGGTGTTGATGTCCTCGGATTAAAGCGTCATGGAGGTTGGCGTTCATCGACAGTGGCACCAAGCTATGTAGAAGATTCTCTTCAAAATAAAATAGACTTTGCCGAAAAAATATTGTGCAATACTAGTAATACTACTAATGTATGCGATTCTGCAGGAGTTTCTGTTAGAAGTGAAACCACAGCCCAAACAAGTGGGATTTCATTAAATAATTTAACAAATTGTACCATAAGTTTCAATATTAATAAATAATTCGTTAGTTTTCTTTATTCTTTCAAAAAATAAATTAAAATTAAGAGATTTTTAACTCGACGGTAAGTGAATTACTTACCGTCGAGTTGGAGTACTTACCGTCGAGTTGGATTACTTACCGTCGAGTTGCTAGTAAATGTCACCTACTGACGTAAAATCTGTCACGGTAAACAGTCAAAAATGATCAATCGTGCAAAAAAGATATTTAGGTTTTTTATTAATTTCGTAGCAACATTCACACCCTGTAGAAGTGTAACAGTCTGACACTAAAAACTCTGCTTACGTTCAAGTGATTTTTAATATAGTCTACTATTGTTAAGAATCATTAGTATAACTAATTTTGAAATTTTAGTATACAGGGTTGGTCGAAACTCGGAATGAATATTTTCTGAGTTTTCTTAAATGGAACACCCTGTATTTTAGTACTGTAATGAAATGATATTTCATGGTACTTTTTTATTTTGTAAGTATTCCCTATACCTAATTGCTTTAATTTGTGAGCTATTGGTGATTCAAAATAAAAACATTAATTGCAACAAAAAATACGTAAAATTTCATTAGGTTGGCCGTGAAAAAATTCAATCACAAATAATTTTTCAGAAATAAATACATATTAATCCAGACTAAACCTTAAAATTACCAATAATGGTTTAGCTATCAAAATACCTACGTAGTTAAGATTGTTGGTGCGATTAACAATTAAGCACAAATTAAAGCAGTTAGATATAGGGAATGCTTAAGAAATAAAAAAGTACCATAAAATATCATTTCATTACAATACTAAAATACAGGGTGTTCCACTTAAGAAAACTCAGAAAATACTCATTCCGAATTTCGACCAAACCTGTATACTAAAAATAAAAATTTAGCTATATAAATGATTCTTGACAATAGTAGACTATATTAAAAATCATTTGAACGTATGTAGAGTTTTATATGTCAAACTACTACATATCTACAGGGTGTGAATATTGCTACAAAATTAATACAAAAACGGAATTATCTTTTAAAACACCCTGTATAACATTACAAAACCTCATATTTTAAAAAAGAAAACTTCAAAGAGAATCCAAAAATGTAAAAATATGCAGGGTGTCCCATTTAAAAAAACGAAGTTATAAGCAACTTCCGGTATAACCGGAAGTAGCAAATAGATGAAAATATTTTCATTAAATAGATGACTCTTCAAAACCCCTTAATTCAAATTTTCATGATTCTGTTGCCTTTAGTTCTCGAGATATTTCTAATAGGCCCTTTATTTGCCTCACCCTGTATAGTGCATTTTTATTGTGATTTTAGTGTAGACAGTTGTGTCTCAGATTAGCGAATTGAATATATCATGATACAGCTAAAATCGACCGTTTCTCTGTTATTTCAATTTGAATTCATCGATTTGAGCATACACCAGAAAAACAAACTTTTCTCACCTACCAACCCAACCATATCTCTTTTTGTATTAGAATTAGAAGATTTGTGAAGGAACAAATCTCTTTATATTCTTATAAGCTAAAAAAATATTTTATATAGTTTTTTTCGTTAGATGCATAGGGTTAAACTATTTGCAAAAAACCGTCTGCAAAGGTGTCATTTTTCAATGATAATGTGCAATTTTCCACCACGCATAACTAAAAAAGTATTACGTTAAAAAATAATTATAGAACAGTTTATACTTTGAATTAGGTTCTCTAGACATTTCCGTGGCTATTTTAACCAAAAAAAATTCCACCTACGAGAGGGGGTGGGAACGACCCCCAAGACAAAACCACACATCGGCATATGGTAGACTTTGTTTATTGAGCTATTCCCTACTTACTGTGAACATATCAAGTAAATCGATGTAGTAGGATGGAATTCGGAGCCAAATACCCTCATTGACTGCCCTATATATGATGGAGATGCAAAGTGGGGAAATTAATAACTGGGTAAGAAACAAAATAGTAGAATGAAACGAACACATATTAAGCCGAAGGACTAAAAAATAGAATAGTGCGGAATATGAGAGACGGTTTCCTAATAAAATAAGGATCAGTGAGAAGACAACTAAAAGGATGGATCGACAACTTACAAGAGGCACATTAAAAAAACAGAATTGTATAATTCAGTTGGTCAGTACAATAATTGGCATTTAATTTCATCTTTCATTTTAAAGTGGACCAATAACCTTTTCATGGACATCAACGAATGATGCGAGTTAAAAAATTTGCCCAATTAAACGTTTCATTTAATTTTGTTATAGAAATATGGCCCAAGTCACTAGAGAAATTACTTCCAAGCACAGTAGCGCAGTTGCTAATATATTGGCTTTCGAATCCAAAGCACATGATTTCCATCCTTGGCCACAAAAAAAATCCTTTTATTTCTAAAAATCGTGCTAGCTTCGACCGTGCTTTGAAATGCACGTAGAGTAGGGTGGAGTGAAAACTGGCTCGAAAAAAAAATATCCTTAAATCAATTGACCTATATGTGGAAAAGTTGCCTAGTATAATGGTCTATTCTAGAAAAAAAAAAGTGGCTTAAAATATTGCCATCTTCTACTGCCCATTTGACCGTGAAATGTAAAAAATTAAAGATAAATATTTTTAAAGCCGTAATGCAGCTCTTCGCTTATTTCCATAAAAAATTCGTAATTTTTGATGAAAATAACCCAGAACTCACTGCGTGGAGGTAGCTGCATATCGAGTTCCACCGCCCTCCCACCCCTTATTTGTAATTTTGTGATTAATTTTCATTAAAAACTTGAAGATATTGACTTTTTGTCTCGAATACTGGCAAACTAGCTCTAGAAGCAATTCGTGCCCTTAAAATCCATCCCTTGCTGTATTTCCACATACAGCAACTGACGCTTCTGTTACTAATTTGATGCACCTTTCCACTGCTTGCGTGTGGCATGGATATTTTAGAATTTCAATTTCAGCTGGAACATCTAAAATCATTTCTTCTAGTTCTTCATTGGAAATACATTTTACCAGGGGAGGTTCTGTTATTGTTGTCGACTGCCAGTCAATCATATCGATGTAGTCTTCAGAATAAAAATTTAAAGATGACAATTTGAATTCCCGTATTTCTTGTTGGTTTGCTGTTTTCCTACACTTCAATAATCTTCTAAGGCCTAATTCTCTCACTGTTTTCGGCTGAACAGCGAACGGCTGTTCACCGTTCAGCGAAAGCTCAAGCTGTCTAATAATTCCATTCTTATTACCAGTATTTACTGCTGTACCATCAGAACCTATAGCCTGCAAATTTGAAACGTCAAAATTATGCTCCAAAAATTCTAGAATGCTCTTCTTTATACTTTGCGAATTGCCAGATGCAGGAGTCAAATGACCAATATATTTGGATCCTGGTTCTGAAGCTAGGACTATATGCTCCTTAATCTTCGTTTTCTTGGACAAACTTCCTTCTTCACTAGTTTGAACTAACGTTTGGTCTTTTCTTCCATGAAAATATATTCCATATACCAATTCAGAACCGTCTTCTTTATCTTTTCTCTTGAGCTCAAATCGAGCTTTTGCCCTTTCTCTACGAATTTTGCTGCGGTCAACAATTTTTGATGAATCTTCTGTAGTAATTATTCCTATATCTTTTAACGCTGCACTAACAAGAATAATTGCTGCCGTCCTATCAGAAACACCCGTTCTGTCACATGCCTGTGCTACACTTGGTAGTTTTATTCTCATCTGAGAAGTTGAAGGAGTATCGACCCTGTCTTCTAATTTAATGACATTTTCTTCTGATGAACTGTTGTTTGAAGTCTCTTCTTCTAGATTAGATGACACTGACTGGTATGCTCTGCCAATTAAAGATTCTTTGTTAATTGATCATCATATTCATCATGCCTGATTCTCCTTTCCTCGGTTTTACTTTTACGCTTCCATCTCTTTTCGAGTACTTTTGTAGTTTTTTGATCAACTCTACCGATTACCATTTTACACGAAGTTCTTTGGTCGGTTAGAAATTCACGTTCAAGTACAGGCACTTTTAATGTACAAGAACAGCTTAAAAAGTCTTTACATTTGCATAAAGATATATCAAAGAGTTTCTTCTCGGCCAATTCTCTAAATAAAACAACCTGTTTTGAATTATTAAGTTTACCGTCCTTTTTTAGCCGTTTCATTATGTTACGATATTTACCGTGGTATTCTCGAATTTTATGTAATATTATTTGTTGGTCTGATACAACACAAATGGAATTTTTCTGTCACAAGTTTTTCAAGTCTTTTATTAAACGGGAACAGACATCATCAGCGAAACTAGGTCTTTGTTTACTTTGTTGTACAACAATTTCTTGTCGACGATATAAGTAACATTTAATAATATCCGCGTAGGTCGGCAACACATTGTTCTTAAATGGTTTTGGTACACCAAACACAGTTTTACATACGTTAACTGCTCTAATGCTGCCAAACAACTAAAATATTTCAACAACATAAATCAGCGGGGGCAGACGATACGTAGGTCTACGACCACAACCGATTTATTGCGACGGAGTTCGTGGAATCCTGTTAGCCTCGTTGGCGCTAAACCGGCGCAATGCGGTGTCAAAGAGCATGTAGTATTGTTTCAAGGTCATTATATTGAGTTGCTATTTGGTTCTAGGAATGTTTTGTAATACCTTCTTGACGTAATTATCCAGTAATAATTATTCATAAGATATTAGTGACAATAATAAGATATTCTATATATATTTTTAAATATAGGGAAAATTCCAATTTTCAAAGCGGTTTGGGCAGTAGAAGTTTTAAGTTGATTGACTTGAGATTTTTTTTGGTGAATACTGGTAGTAAAAGGCAACTTTTCCACACATAGGCTTTAGGGAATTATGAAAAAAAATATTTCGCTTCACCCTAACGTAGAGCCGTTGGTTCTCCTTTCCTAGTGTCAATCGACACTAATTAGCTGAAATAGTGTTAAACGTGCTGAAAATAATATATTTTAAATGGTATCAGGGACATTTTGTAATATATAGTTACCTTTCTTAGTCTTGAAGTATACTCACAATATAGATTATTGTTTTATTAATGGTTTTAAGCAAAATACTATACAACATCTTCTAATCCTGAAGCCCGACTGCTCTTCTTGTTATATTTTCTTATTCTCTAAATTCTTATATACCTAAGCCTACATTATTAAATGCTTTCAGTCTTTGCTGTTGCCCTGTTCAGGTTTAAGCTTCGTATAAAAAATAGAGAGAGTTGTAGCAAATTAGCCTGAATTTAAAAGACCCCGCAGAAACCTCATGGGAAATGGCTCTCTGTCAAATGCTCTGAAACTTTGTGTTCTGGTAGTACTTGATGTGTAGAACAAAATACTCATTAGGCGCGTAGCTCCAAAAAATCATGGTTTTAAGATATAGGCCTTTGAATTTATAGGTACAGTGAGGACGTTTGAGTTGGAATAAATTCATTTTCTCAAGAATGGGCGACTCTGGAGATAAGTTACGAGTCTGGTCGATTTTTATTTTTAAATTATAATTTTTTGGCATATATATCACACTAATGACCTCATCCAGCTGGGCGTGATGGCGCAATCGATGATTTTTTTAAATAAGAATAGAGGTCGTATGATAGCTCATTTGAAAATTATTCAATTCTCTATTTACTAATATAAACTATAATATATAATATATATAAATATATATAAACTATAATGTATAATATATATAAATTAAGATAATTATTTATAAAGGGTGCCCAAATTTTTTTGAATTAAATTAATTCAGACAAAAAGAAGAATCTATATATTTATTTAATTGTAAATACATTTTACTGCTATCAGAAATCAGAAAAAAAATGTTGACTTAAAAAATAAACATTGATTTTCGCTTAAATTAAATGTTCAAACTGCTAAGGGGCAGGTGGGTGGCAGCTTTAATATTGAATTTAAGCGAAACACAATATTTATTTATTAAATAAACATTTTTTCCTGTTTGCGGACAACAGTAAAATGTAGTTAGAATTAAATAGATTATATACATTCTTCTTTTTGTCTCAATTAATTTAATTAAATAAAAATTTTGGGCACCTTGTATAAATAATTATGTTAATGTTTATATTTGTGAATAGAGAATTGAATCAACTTTCAAATGAGCTCTCACACGATCTCTATTCTTATTTAAAAAAATAATCGATTGCGTCATCACGCCCAGATGGATGACGTCACTAGTGTTATAAATATACCAAAAAATTATGATTTAAAAATAAAAATCGACCTGATTCGTAATTTATTTCCAGAGTCGCCCATTCTCGAGAAAATTAATTTATTCCAACTCAAACGTCCTCAATGTACCTATAAATTCAGAGGCCTATATCTTAAAACCATGATTTTTTGGAGCTACGCGTCCATTAAGACTTTTGTTCTACATATCAAGGACTACCAAAACCCAAAATTTTAGAGCATTTGACAGAGAGCCATTTCCCGTAAGGTGTCTACGGGGTCCTTTATAATTCACACTGTATGTTTGGAATAATTTGGACATATGGATGAAAACTTTTTTTTTTAATTCTTGGTTTTGTTTCTTGGGAATAGCCTGAATTTTTATTTAATAATATACTAAGATGTGTGAATTTTAACATTCGTTCTATCAATTACTCATTGATTTCTATAAGAAAACGTACTTCACCAATCTTTCATTTGCTAATCATAGTGACTGTTTCTGGTATTTTTTTCATTCAATTCTTTACTTCTGGTAAATGGATAAGTCAGTGGATAAAATAGATCAGAACATAGACGACACCAAAAACGACCCCTGTGCGGCTGTGGAATATTTATTTTTTCTAAAATACTTTAATTAAGTTTTACTTTACGAAAACACATCAGAAAACACAATAGTGGCTTCTTTGAGGGAAGTTTACTCGAAAACTAAAAATTAAAATAAAAATATATACCATTTTTATTCAAAACTAAAAATTCATGTCTTCCTTAAATTAGTTTATAAGCTATTCAGTATTAAAAATAGATGGTTGCGTCTCGATTCAATCCGAGTCTTTAAGCATTATCTGCTACGTGTTTCTAGGTCTACCTCTCATCAGATAGGCTTATGACGCACTGAGAAGACTGCACTGAATCAAAACGCACCGACTGGTTGACAATTATAGTAAAATAATAATGCTGGGAATATTTATTTCAGTAATGTATCTACAGTTTACCCCCATATCCGTTATTATTACAACATGTATTGATGAATGTGTATAATTACAGCCCGTCTTAAATATAAATAATTATTTTTATTCCTACATTGATTATGGCACGCAGAAATTGGTTATTCTACAATTTTTGTTTATATTTTTACGTACTTCGTCTAAAATTGTATTTTTTTTTAAGATAGTGACAGATCGGAATTAATTTGTTTTTATTCCAAAACTTGTCTTTTAACTCTTGTAACAACAAATAGCATATTGTACAACAAGTGAGAAAAAAGATATACTTCTCACGAGCGTAGAAGTTTGTTGGCACGAGGCGAGCGCCGCAAATCAAGCGAGGGAGGAATATGTCATTTTCTCATGTGTTGTACAGTGTACTTTTTTTATGGATGCGGTTTTGTCAAGAGTTGAAACTTCAAAATTAAATCATTTAGGTGCTTTTAGGTATATTATATGCATAAATTAAAATAAAATACATAGGGTGTAAGTATTTAATATCCTTAAAATTTATATGCCTGATTTTTTAAATTTCTAATTAACAATAATTTTTTAACAGTTTTAAAAGTTAATTCCTGGTAAGTTTGTAAGTTTTGCTTTAACACATTTATTTGACAACATTAACTGTGTATTGTGCATGTTACCATGGAAACGGCGATCATAGTATGGAAGACCGTAGGAGAACTAAGGGTTGCCAAGATCTTAAAAATTTCAAGATCTTGTCTTGATCTTCTCTTGATTTCAAGACAAGAAGTAATTTTAGATTTCAAGACAAGACAAGGAATTTTATATCAATACCAAGATTTCTTGTCAAGACAACAAGAAATCTTGAAATATCTTGACTTCGGATTAAAAATGACTTGTTATTTGAGGGAGGTGGAAAAATCATATATAACGTGGGAGTAAAGTACCTTTTCCTCTCTTGAATGATTACTGCCCTCCGCTACGCGTTCATTCTCGGGAAACTTATCTGCCAAACTTCATTCTCGGGAATGTAAATTACTTCTAGTACTACTACTACTACTACTATTCTGCATTGAGTAAATGCTGCTGCTTTTTTCTTTTGCTGCCACTATCGCAGAAACTACAGTCTCACTGGTCACTGATTTCAGTTTTGTCATTCTCAGTACTCACACTCGCACTAGTAGTCGCGTTAGTCTAACTGGTTATTTCATATCGACTAAACCCGTAGTAGTCCTGTCGCCAGGGGGGGTACAACGGCCTCCTTAATTCAGATGGACTTACCCAAGGTTTTTTTATATATTTTGACCCGCAGAATACGAATTTTTTAGGTAACAGTCGATCCGGATGTCGATAAGATTGTTATAGACAAAGAACTTGAGGAATTACATAACAATGATTTCTCGCAAAACAAAACATATTTTTTTATTTTTTGGGTCATTCTAGGCAAAAAATGTTCTGACAAGTTTTTTCGTAGGATGCATAGTTTTCGAGGTAACCGCGGTTGAACTTTCAAAAAATCGAAAAATTGCAATTTTTGAACCCGAATAACTTTTGATTAAAAAATAAAGTAGCAATTCTGCTTACCGCATTTGAAAGTTTAAGTCAAATTATATCAGTTTTAATTATTTGCATTGCCAAAAATTTATTATTTTATTGTTAAACAAAGCTATAGATACCTAGTGGGTGAGTGATATTTTCAACGATTTCTCATTTAAAATCGAAAGAGTAGGTAGAGTAGCTACAAGTGCAAGCGAGGCAATTTCTACGTAGCATGCGTTAAAACGCATGTATTAGGCACTGGAAACACTATGTGTTTACGGCTTTTTTTAACAATAAAAAAGTAAATTTTTAGCAATGCAAATAATTAAAACCGATATAATTTGACTTAACCTTTTAAATGCGTTAAGCAGAATTGCTGCTTTATTTTTTAATCAAAAGATATTCGGGTTCAAAAATTGCAATTTTTCGATTTTTTGAAAGTTCAACCGCGGTTATCTCGAAAACTATGCATTCTACGAAAAAACTTGTAGGAATATTTTTTGCTTAAAATGACCCAAAAAATACAAAAAGATGTTTTGTTTTGCGAGAAATCGCTGTTATATAATACCTCAAGTTCGTTGTCTATAACAATCTTATCGACATCCGGATCAGCTGTTACCCAAAAAATTCGTATTCTACGGGTCAAAATATATAAAAAAAACTTGGGTAAGTCCATCTGAATTAAGGAGGCCGTTGTACCCCCCCTGGCGACAGGACTATAGCGATTTCGTTTCTTTCTATTGCTTTTTGGTAAATATCAGAGCCAAATGACTCGGCAGACATGCTATTTACTGAAGAGTCGATGTCATTCATGGTAAAATAAGAGACAATAATAGAATGTACTATTTATGCAGTGGTAGTGAAAGCCGTGTTAGTATGTCCGTGATAACAATAAAAAAGTCACCGAAGAATCACCGGATCGAGTAATCAAGAAATTTCAAGATGTTAAAATTTCCTGAGTCAAGACAAGATATAAGATGTCAAGAAAGCGTCAAGACAAGATTTTATAAAATTTCTTGATTTTTGCTCAAGACAAGACAAGAAGTTTTTGTCAAGACAAGAATTCTTGTCTTGTCGACCCCTAAGGAGAACCCGTGAGAAAAAATATTTCTCACTGCAATGGCCGACTTTTCTCACCTCGTGAGGAATTGTTCGTTTTGAATGTATGTAAGTAGTGAGAGAAGTTGCATATTGTATGGGATCCATAGAAAAAAATAATTTTTAATCACACTATTTTGCCCATTTTCTCAAAACTTCATGACTTAACCCGTTGCTGTATAACACCATCCATATAATATAAAAATATTGACAATATTGTACATTGTACATCAAAACCTTCAAATTACTAACATTATATATTTCAATCAACAAAATCAATAATCAATTTCTCACTGATTTATATTCAGATATTTACAAACGAATTTTATTCAGATCTTAATACCTTAACAACTAACAGCATCGAATATTTTATTTCCGTTTCAACAGTGGTTCTTGCAGTAAAACGACACTTAAAATTTTTATGAATATCTAAATCAGTCAGTTCCGAGCGAATTACGAGCACTTATTCCCAGGGAGGTTAATTTTTTTATTTAAATGATGACTCTTGTTCTGCATTTTAAATCTACTGGTTATGTAAATATCTTTAAGTTAACGATTTAAAAAGATCTTTGCTCGAGAAAAATAAATGTTGACTCTACGTTTCTACGTAGTTTAGTTAGAATTTGTAATTACACTTTCTTGTAACGGCTTAATTATAATTATAACGTTCCTTATTAAAATTCCCTTAACTTACAATTTTTGCTGTTATAATAATATTATATGTATTTATTTTATGCGCGAGTGATTTAGTTAAATCAAACTTAACTAAAAATGTCAATTAAAATAATAAAAATATTTTTTCTACGGCCGTGCTAAAAGAGCCACTTTCACGCACGCATTTCGTCTCTGAAAGTTGCACTTTCCCGCACTGCGTGCGTGAAATACATGCAATAAACTAATACAGTCGAACCCGCTTATTGGGATAGCCTCCGTTCCAATCAAAAGTATTCATATAACCGGGATATTCTAATAGCTGGGCATTGGTCGCTGGTAGAAACGTTTCGGGACCTCAAATTTATATTCCTTAAACCGGGATATTCCTTTAAGAGGTATTCTAATAAGCGGGTTTGACTTTAGATAGAGGAAAGGATGCAAATATGGGCTACCCATTTTGTTTTTCTTTGTAAAAAAAGAATAAAAATTCTATTTTATTTCCAAAGGTAGGTAAGAATACCTACATTTAGTTACTTATAACCTGCCCAAAGTCCAAATTGATTAAAAAATATACAACTGTTTTAAATGTACAAATAATGAAAAATTGTACTTTTGCGCCGTTTGAATAATGATCCTAAATATGGGCTACCCCGAAAAATGTGTCTTAAATTTGTGTGAAGTGAGATAAATGTGTGACAAATATATTATAATATCTACAATACAAAAAGTCCATTAAATAACTCATAGGCTAAAACTATTTGCAAAAGTCACACACATAGGTATTCTTCTTTTTCGGCCCCAGCGCACTCGTTATGTGCCCAAAAATGACACATGAAGCACTTGACCGATATTTCACCAAGATTATCCTCTGAAAAAAGTGCTTCGCAAAACATACACGTTACGTCAGCTGCGTCTTGTGGAGGCTGTGTAGAAGGAAACTCATTGTAATCGCTCTCATCATCTGCAGGCACATATTCCTCCTCATCCTCGCTACTAGAACCCGATTTATTTTTTTGGTCCTTTGTGACTTTGGTAACCTGCTTACGTTTTCCTTTTTTTATTTCTTTTCCTTTCCTTTTTTCTTTGCCTTTTCCTACTTCGTTTTGCCTACATTGCTACATTGTTCTAAATATGGGCCACTAGCCTATATTGTAAACACGCTTGCTTTGCACAACAAAAGAAGTTATGTCTAAAAGCAGACAATTTGAAGCAAACTCATTAGCATATATCAAAGACTAATAATAGAGCTTCAACGTGACACAGATGTTTTTTTTAAATTCGTGTTTATTTTTAAATACTGGAATTTATCAACTTACCCGAAAAAGTTTTGACACTCACACCAACCGACAAACAATTATTATAAACTGGGAAATATCTACCACAGTGGCGCCATCGCTACGGTGATAGTTTAACTTCGTTAAATACCGTCTGCAATAGTCAAAATGTAGAGATCTGCAACGAGTAGCTGTGAAACCCACCTAGCCCATATTACAAGACCAGCCCATATTTGCAGCCTTTTCTCTATTATTTACTAATTTATTTCAAATTGATCTTATTGTGTTCATGTTTTAATGAAATTAGTGAGATAATTTTATAAAATAAAATTATTTTGACACAATATTTAAAAGTCAGATCAGTAGACAATTACAATGGTTTTGAATCGTCGTCATGGAAACCAATATCGTCGTTGTAGTAACCCATTATATTGAAAGTTTGGTTTTGACAACCTCGTCAAAACTTAATTCGTGTATTTTACTCCTAAATGAAAATGGATATAACTCATTTTTTTGTGGCTTTTTTCCAAATGTACGGTTCTAGAAAAAATATTGTTCCTAACTCATGCGGTAAGTGTCTTCCCCGCACTCGACTGCTTGCCCGAACTCCCCTATCGCGTCGTTCGGGTCAACGGCAGTCTCGTGCGTGAAAATATCACTTTCCGCACTAGTTAGGAAAATAACTATTTCCCTATTTTACGCGGTACGCGTCCTGTTGATTGAATTATCTCGCAAGGGTAACTTTTCTCGCCAGTCTAGAAGTGAACTGTTGACAGATAATCAGGTTAAAATTTAATGTTAATGCGGTTTTTCATTTAAAACAAACTGGCATATAAACCAAAATGACTGTTTTCTGTTAAATTATCTCCCAGAAACTAATTCAAATGACAACTAAAACTTAATTATTATGAATATATCAATAATTCAGCTGGAGTGATATTTAATTACTACTTTTTAGACACAATTCTAGGCGATGTTTTAGAAGATATGCCAGTTTGTATTGTTATTCTATTATACCTTGATGCCTTGATGCTCTAAGCATAGATATACATAAACAAGATGATTGCCGGTCATTACAAATTGCAAGATATGTGCTCAAATATCTGCTTTGCTTAACGAGAAAGGCGCAAAATGTCGCCTGTCAAAGTTTTCAATGTGTATTGTCAGTGTGTCAATGTATTAATTTTTTTTCAATGCGGAGAAAACTAATAGGTATTTTTGAAAAATTTAAACACAAAATAAGAGATTACGTTATTACTAAGGGGTAAAAGTATATGAAAATTTCTATAATTTTTATTAATAAGTTAACGGGATCAAATTTAAAGAGAAATTTTAGTGTTATTTTTAATTACAAAATATTTCATTCAAGAGAAACTTTTATATATTCTAAGGAATTTTCGGCACTCGGCAATAACATAATATGTTATTGCATATTACATATTATGTTATCTTTGATGCTGTATTTAAAATTTTCAAAAACACCTCTTAGTTTACTCAGGATTCGAAAAAAATGAATACATTTATTGAACATTTTGACAGGCGACTTTCCCCTTAACAGATAAAGCTGACAGTGCAATTGTTATAATTATTATAATGACAACTGTTGTGGATAGCAAAAAACAACTAGATAATGGCCATTTATAAAAATATGCGGTTAAAATATTCGTCAACATAAAATCAATTAAAGTAAAGTTCGGATTAAAAGTTAAAACAAAAAACTGAGTAGATGGAGCTCATTCAACCATAGAGAAAGAGGTAACAAGAGCCTCCCGTAGAGGACCAGTATACTGGCTATCACAGTATCTATCTAGTTAGTCTTCTTCGGTCCATCTTTGGCCATAGGTCTCCCCAATCCTTTTCCATTCTTTTCTATCTGTTGCTACAGTCATCCACGGGTGCATGTTGATGTCGTCTGCCCATCTAACTTGGGACCTTCCTCTGCTTCGTTTTTATTCCCACGTTCTCCAATTTATAAGAATTTTGTTCATCAATTTCCGTTTTGTCTTATATTGTGTCCGTCAAACTTCCATTTGAATTTTTGCAACGTCTTGTCTAACATCCCTAACTTTCTATCCCAGTATGCAATGACGATAGAATCTGCTAGGCAAATTAGCAATTCTTAATTAGTGCATGAGTTTAGTGGTAACCACTTAACATCTTCTTCTTCTTTTCAAGTGCTCTATCCGCCAAATGTTGCGAACGTTGGCTATTAACATGGCAGTTCTGATCTTTCTTACGGCAAGATTACTTAACATAAAATGACTAAAAGACTTTCAACTAACTTTACCCTTGAAAGGCATTCATCATCATTATCATTAGTCTCTACAACTCTATGTGAGTCTTGGCCGCCTTTACTATTTCACTCCATTGTTGTCGGTTCTGAGCAGCTATTTCCCATTGCTGTACTCCCATTTTGCGTAGATCACTGGCAACTGCGTCCTTTCGTCTCTTTCTTGGGTGACCAACTGACCTTTTGCCATCGGGCCTTTCCGAGAATGTGACGTTCAGAAGTCTTTCGTCACTCGATCTAAGCACGTGACCTGCCCATCGTATTCGGTTTGCTTTAATGTAGTGTACTAATGTTGGACGAATTATTGTTTATATACTCTTATGTTTGCTGGTCTTGAGAGTATTTTTTATTTAAGTGGGGTCATTAATGAGCAATATGCCCTGTTTCCTGCAATGATCCTGGCTGCCACGTCCTTTTTGCATTTATTTTCAGATGTTATGACCGCTCCCAGGTACTTAAATTCTTTGACGACTTCAAAGTTGTATTCATTAATTGTTACGTTTTGTCTAACCGTTGGCCTCAGGTTCTTCGTAACCACCATGTACTTGGTCTTGTCCTCGTTGACCTTAAGACCAACTTCCTTGGTTCGGTTTTCGTATAGGGTAAAAGTTCCTTTTGCATCTCTGGTGGATTGTGCAATAGTGTCCACGTCATCCGCAAAGGCCAATAGTATTTTTGATCCTCGGGCGGCAAATCCGTTTGTCAGTTGTGGCTAAGCTTTCCTTACTGCATGTTCCAGTGCAAAGTTAAACAGCAGGGGGCGAGGGGATCTCCTTGTCTAAGCCCGGTGTCAATGAGGAATTCCTCCGACGTGGTGCGGCCAATTCTGATTCGTGCAGAAGCGTTCTCCGTGCTTACCTGTGCTAATCGTACCAGCTTTCCAGGTACTCCCATTTCTACCATAGTCTCCCACAATGCTTCTCTGCTAACAGAATCGTAAGCTTGTTCAAAATCCACGAATATTTTTTGGTGTACATCGCGGTTGAATTCCCAGTTTTTTTCCAACGCCTGGCGTAGGACGAAGATCTGGTCTATGGTCGACCTTCCCGGTCTGAATTCGCTTTGGTAGTCACCTATTATTTCCTCTGCTTATGGAGTTAGTCTTCTAAATAGTATTATGGATATAATTTTGTATGTTGTATTGATTAACGATATTCCTCTATAGTTCCGATATATTTGTTTGTCTCCCTTCTTGTGAACAGGTATTATATGGCTTTGATGCCAGTGTTTCGGTATTTCTTTTCTTTCCCAGACTTCTCTTATAAGATGATATATCTGAAAAGAAAGACATTCCAATTACTACAATCAGTAATGTAAGACGATCACACTTTTTACAGCAAAACACCGTAGGGATCGCACGTTTGGAAATATGTAAAGAAAATAAACAATTGGAGCAAAAACAGCGTGATGGCTGATGACTTTTCTGAATTCAACTTATCCTAAAAGAATTCCCATCGATCATAAAAAGAAAAATGATATCCTATTCACTAATTAACATGAAACCCATAAAGCGGCTTTGTATCATTTTAAAGATACATTTTAAGGCACTTAAAATTTAAAAAACTGACATTTCTGGTGATTCTAAAAGGAAGTGTAATACGAGTATCGAGAAGGAGAATAGGAGGACATACATAAACGTAACATCTTAATTGTTTAATGTAGGTAAATGTACGGGACATGAATACAAATTAGAGACAGCTGACTCATAAAAAAATGTGTTTTCGAACATACCAGCTTGTTACGAATTTCTTGATTTTTTTTTATATTCTATCTGTATTCTTTTGAGATTAACCACTCCTTTTAACGCGTTCCTCAAATTTATATTTCAATATTAATAAAAAATTACGAAATACTATTTTAACCCCTAACCACTAACATGCGGTATATCATACCTTGCCGTAAATATATTTTTGTTGTAAAACGTGTTTTATAAAAGATTCCTAGAACACTATTTGCGTACCATCAAGTGGTGTGTAATTGTACTTGTTCCCAACTGCTGCAGTTTTAATCTAGTCTTTGATCTATAGTCCAGGGTAATATGGTTTTTTCCATGACACTCGAGCAGCCAACGTACTAAAGCGTTTTTTCGACAGGTAATACCTATGAGAACAAATTGTAACTATTTTGTGCGTAGGATCTGGCGGCCATTTTTATTTATAAACAATTTAATGTCGAAAAACGGCATTTTTTTTCAAATCAATGGAAAACAGTGTACCTTTTGGTTACATTAGTACAAAAATCTTCGAGAGCATGGAAAAACCTTTGAAATGACGTATTACCAAGGTTTATACACTTATTTATTGTTAGAATAATTGAGAAAATCTAAATTTCAAAAAAATTAATTTTGCAATAACTATTGTAAAAATTAGTGTACAACTTTGAAATTTTTTTCAAATGAGGGTTCATTAGTGCTTAACACGTGACAAAAATTTCGAAGCGATTCATTTAATTGTTTATATTTTATTCAAATTATTTACCCCAGAAAGCTTTTTTTGCAATAACATAAGTCAGAAAAACAGATTGTTAGAACCACTCTGCAGGTGTCAAATGTAAGAGCATAAGCTAAACTTTCAAACCTGTTTAAAAAATGTTAATAAAGAGTGCATTTATTAGTAATAAATAATTATGCAAAAGTCTCGTCAATTTTTCCTTAAAACAATTTGAATAACTTTCCTGTTATGGCCGGTACAAACATTTTTTTTGCACATTCTAAAAGATGGCATTATTATACGAACTTAAGAAAAAATAAGTTAGCCTAGGTCATTTAGCGCCAAAGTTAGCAACATTTTTTTAAAAATCCACAGCTAATTTGTTTATAATAAATAAGAATCGAAAATAGCGCTCTTCCACTTTCAAAGACACGAGGTATTCAGAAAAATTTTTGGGTTTATTTGCTCTTTAAGGGAGTCGTCAATAAAGCTTCAAAAATGAAGTACAAACGCGACCCGCTTGCTACCGACGAAATAGAAGCATAAAATCCGTGCGACCTAAAATTGAAATATCAACTTCAAAATCCTACAATTTTTTGTAACTTGGGAACCAACCAATGGATTTTAATGTTTATTTTTTAATTTGTATGTACTTTTAGCGTACTTTACAAATATGATGTTGATTTATAAATTATTTAATAAACAATTTAATTTGTTTAAAAAAAATTTTTTTCAAAAAAAAAATTTTTACCGTATTTTAGGTGAACAACTACAATGTTATGTATGTAATCATTGATAAGAAATTGTAATAAATATATTATTACTACACTCACCGGCACAAAATTCGGCCACCCAAAATTTTTGATTAGTTTATAACTTTATTATTTGTGTTTCCATTTTTAAGATTCTTGCACCAATTTGTAGATAAATGTATTGACATCGTTTCGTATTTTTCCGGTAACAAAAAAAATTTGCTTGCATGGCGTTATACAGGGGTGAATGGAAGCGTTGTATTTTCTACTAACTTTAAAAAATTCTGTGGAAAAACGGAAGGGCTCATTTTGTGTCATAGTCCTGTCATATTATCCCAGAGACATCACGTAAATTTTGTTTTTTGAATTATTATCCGAATATATCTTTACTTGTAAGAGCCGTATCATTTTTTGTAAGTAAAACACTGATTGACTCATAAAATAGAGGTTGGATTGATAAGATTAGAATGGCCCGCATGCAGCCCAGATCTAAATCCTGTTAAGCATTTATGGGATGAATTAAAAAGAGCTATTCGTCGTTATCCCAGGTCTACAGAAAATTTGGTACAGTTATGGCCTTGGTAGAGGAATATCCGACTATTCCCCAGGCAATATTAACACACCTTTATTCGATGCCAAACAGATTGCGAGAAGTCGTTGCTGCAAGAGATGGACATACTCACTATTGAATTGTTTCGTTTTGTTGTTAATTTTGTTTTGTTTTTTTTTTTAATTTTAGTGCGCTTGATATTTTTAATTAAACAAACCTTCAAAGCAGTGTTTTTATTTACAGCTCTTACAAGAAAAGAAATATTCGGATACTTCAAAAATTAGCTTACAAATAGATGTTTACATGTATTTTTTACAAAAAAGTAAAAAGTGTCTCCACTTAATAGTAGCTGTTGTACATACTTTCCAAATGAGTTCTTCTCACATTAAATGTTTTTTAATAGAAAATTCGTATAAATAGTTGCTCTATAGGTACATTTTAAAAAGTCTTCTTAAATTTGTAATTGAAAATAACCTTATATTTTTTATTCATATAAATATAAAATTTAAGACATAAAAATGATTTGATAAACAATGAATCACAAAATTTAAATTACTGCAACTGTAAGCAAACTTATAGAGTAAAAGTCGCACTTTTATAGACATTTTTCTTTTATTATATAATATATACAGAGAGGGGCTAAATTATGGAATAAATTTATTTTCTCTAAAATCGACGACTTTGAAGAAAAATCCGGAAACAGGTCGATATTTATTTTTAAATTACAATTTTTTTGGCATATATTTTATACTAGTGTCGTCATCCAGCTGAGCGTGATGACGTAATCGATGATTTTTTTAATGGGAATAGCGGTCATGTGGTACCTCATTTGAAAGGGTGTTGAATTGTCTATTCAGTAATATATTTATTTATGCAGGGTTACCAAAATAATAATTTTTGAATTAAATTAATTAACGCAAAAAGAAGAATGCATGTAATTTATTTAACTCAAAATACATTGTACTGCTGTAAGTAAATAAAAAAAATTATTTCACAAATAAACATTTCTTTTTGCTTAAATTAAATCACAAACAACCCCTTTGCAGTTTTAACATTTAATTTGAGCGAAAATCAATGTTTATTTGCCAAATAAACATTTTTTTCAATTTTATGACAGCGATAGAAGGCATTTTGAGATAAATAAACTGTATTTATTCTTCTTTTTTCGTCAATTAATTTAATTCAAAAATTATTTTTTTTGCCACCCTGTATAAATAATGATATTATTGTTTATATTACTGAATATAGAATTGAACACCCTTTCAAATGGGGTGTCACACGACCCCTATTCCTATTAAAAAAAATCATCGATTACGTCATCACGCTCTGGTGGATGACGTCACTAATATGAAATATATGCCAAAACATTGTAATTTACAAATAAAAGTCGACCTGTTTCGGGATTTCTCCACAATCCTCCATTTTAGAGAAAATTATTTTTTTCCATAATTTAGCCCCTCCCTGTATATATTATACAGGGTGTTTCATTAATAATTGTTCATATAATAACTGGAGAAACTTTAGCACAAAATACGAAGATTTAACCTAAAACACTTAAATAAAATGTGGTTCCTTACTGAGTTACAGGGTGTTTTATCTAAAAATTTAAAAATTATTTTTGTTCATCATTTTAAAACTATTCGACGTATCCTTTTCATACTTGGCAGGTAGTATACTGTTATATTTCTATTTGATATGAAAATTAAAATTAGATAATTATAAACAGAATTCAATTTAATATAAAATATTTTCAATTTTCTCAACCACGGGCATATAAATTTAGAACAACCTGTATACAACAAATTGTTATATTTAATTTTAAGAAGTGATTAAACGATACTCGGAACAATGCGCTTAAAATAAAACTAAAGTGAAATCGATAATAGGTCATTATCGTTGTTCGCGGAAGGTTCAATCATTAGCCGATGCTAAAGAAGACTTAGTGAAAGTAGATAATAGATCATTAAATTTTGTAATTAGTAGAAAGTAATTTTAGAATGGGAATTAACTATTTTTTTTGGAAATCCATTAAGCATATTTAGAAAGTTTAAAAATTGGTTTTGAGGAATACTGCGAATGAGAGTTGGTGGTGGAATTTTGATTTGTGAATCTGGAAGGGATATTTAGAAAGTAGGGGAATGAATGACAAATAGAGAGCAGAATGTTTTGAGCTGTCGAGAAGTGAAGTCGAGTAGTAGACGGTAGTGTACGGAGAGTGAGAAAGCCTGTGTAGTTCCGTGAGTGTGGAGTATCTATCGTAGAACGAGAGGTAGGCCAGGTTGAGAGTAAAAGAACCTCCTTGAGCCAAGAGTTCCCGGTAGCTGATTGCAGTTTCGAAAAAGGTAGAACACAGCATCACGACAGAAGCAGGAAACGAGAGCTATACGAGCTAGTTTCAGAGGAGAACATTACTGGAAGCCAGGACGAGGTTTTGATTGCAGCCAAGGATAGCAGGAAACGGGTCTTGTGTGAAGACATTCTCAGTGCACCAGAAAAAGGTCAGTCTCATTTGTTTGGACATGAATGTATGGGTTTTTCGTAGTAAATACCACATTTAAAATTGAAAAAACATAATCAATAATATCAGAAAAGCTTCATCAAACTTAAATAGAATTGTTGCTGATAAATCATAATAGTTAAATGTTAATAAAAACTTTCAATTGGAAATCAAAAGAAAATAAGATTCCCATGTATAAATGTTATGTTTAAGAATAATAAGATATAGCAAATATTAAGCAGTGATTGCCATTTAAATAAAATAAACAATATTTTGATTACAATTGTAACCCATATGTGTTATTATTTTACTCTTTTCTTTCCTATCCCGATTAGGAACCATTAAGAAATACTTAGAAGCCACGTATGTAAGTAATTAATTTTATAAAAAAACCCTGAGATTGAAAACATATTGATATGTGATCTGGTAAATTAATTAGATTATTATTAAAGCATTGATTAAATTAAATGACATATAAAATTATTATCTCATATCAATAATCAAGATCACAACAACTGTCGTCCAACGTGGAAAGCATTTTGAAAGTATTTCTAGTGGCAAATTTGAAGGATAGAAAGAGTAAAGCTGGTATTTGAAAATTTATATGCCTGTGGTAAAAAGTGAGATACTTACATTTGATAACATAAAATTTTAGATCTCTTTAGGTACAAATTTTACATAACTGATTTAATATTTTATTTTTACGATATTTACATTTGATATATTTATTGACAATTGATAATATTTGGGTAAAAAAAAGTCGTCTTGGTAACATACTAGTAAAATTTCATATTTGGCGGGGATAATACTTCTTGAAAACAAATGTCTGTGACAAGAAGCCAAAGCAAGGACAACAAAAAACAAAAAGAACATTCAGACCAAGAAGATATTTTAGACACGACAATCATGGCATCAGAACAGCAAGAATTATCAGGAATAGATAAACTATTACAACTGATGCAACTCCAGTCACAAAAGCTGGATGACAATCAAAGAGAAACAAAACAAGCAATGGATGAAGCAAAAAGGACAATGGATAAAAATCAGGAGGAAACAAAACAAGCAATAGATGAAACAAAAAGAATAATGCAAGAAAATCAGAAGGAAACAAAACAAGCAATAGAAGAGAACAACAAGAAAATGGAGGAACGCATAGGAAAGTATGAAAAGGAAGTAAAAGGATGTTTGACAACAATGAAAAACGAGATGAAAGAACAAGAAATGAAAATCCAAAATAAAATAAAGGAGATAACGAATTGCCAGAAAAAAGAAATGGAAAGTTTGGAAAACAAGTTGCAAAACGCTATTCAAGCAGACATAGAAGAAGTGGAAAGAAAGATTGCGGAAATCAATACTCAACAAAATGTCGGAGAAAGAAGAGAAATGGTTATACATAGCACAGATGACGTGAAGATAAGGTTTGGCGGGGACGTAAGAAAATTACACCCAGTGCCGTTCATAAATAGCCTGAAAAAGAAAATACAGCACATCGGAAATTTCGAAACAGCAAAAGAAACTATCAGAAACCATCTAAAATATGAAGCAAGCCTATGGTTCGATTGCAAAGAAGAAGAATTTGACAGTTGGCAACAATTTGAACAAAAATTTTTGAATTATTTCTGGGGAAAAGTCCAACAATTGGAAATTAACAAGGAATTGCAAAATGGGAAATACAATGATAGGATGGGTATATCAGAAAGGACATATGCATTACAAATTTACTATAACGCAAAACATCTACAATATAATTACTCATCGGAACAATTAGTCGAACTGATTGCAAGACATTTCGAAGAAACGCTGGAAGACCATATCACATTGCACAACTACAAAGACATAGATAGTTTATGCCAATTCCTACAAATAAGAGAATCACGTTTAAGAGAAAGAAAATCAAGAAGGTCGCGAGAAGATTACAGGTTCCGAGAAACACAGGATTACAGAGATAGAAATCAAAATAGGAGGGACTATACAAGACGAGAATTTAATCCCAGAAGGGAAAACGAAAATAGAGACAACGGAAGAGGAAATTATGAACAAAGAAATAGGCAATGGAATGAGGACAGAAATCGAGAATACCAGAATAGAAACACCACACGCTCAAATCAAGAAAACAGAAATAATGGTAGACAAAATGAACAGGGATATCGAGAAAACCGAAACAGATCCGACAGACCAAGAGAAAATAGAAGAGAAGTAAATAATACCCAGACAGATGAATATGACGGAGAGAGACATTATGACGAAAATATAAACTACGATGAGCAACCGGCGTTTTTTCACGACGGCGCTCACTAAAAACCAAAAATCAAACAGGAATCTTTTGTAACCCCAAGGAGTTTATTAAATTGGCAAGAAACAACGAAAAGAAAAATGGAATTAATTTAAAATTTGTGGATGGATTTATCAACGAGAAACCAATTAAAATTATGATAGACACTGGATCTGAAATAACATTGGTCAACAGAAAACTAATAGAAGAAGTTAACTTAACAAATTTAATTTATAAAATACCTAGGGTAAATTTAGTGGGCGCAAACAAACGGACATTGGCAACTATAAATGAAGGCATACGAGTAATGGTACGACTGGGCAAGAATATGTATGCACTACAATGTGTAATAATGCCAAACATGTCACATGACATGATAGTAGGAGTTGACGAATTGGCAGAAAAACATGTAGTGATAGATTTTAAAAATAATACGATGAATCTAACAGAAGAAAAAGAAGAAGAACAGAACAAGGAACAGGAGAAACAAAATACGGACGAATCAGGTAAAGAACAAACAGTGGAAATGAATCTGGCAACGAAGCAAGGACAAAGAAGAAAAGGGAGAAAAAGTCAGAAAAAGACAAAAGAAAATGAAACCTGTGGCTCCTCAAAAGAAGAGTTGAGCCCAGAAGAAGAAAAATTGAGAGTATCAAAAGCAAAAGAAAACTGGGATTCCTCAAAAGAAGAGATGAGCTCAGGAGAAGAAGAAATAAAGCTAACAAATGAAAGCGAAAAAGATATGATCGAAACAGTGACATTTGAAGAGGAGGCATATGAAAACGAGGATGCAGAATACACGGTAAAAGTATGTGAAAAATCTGAGGAAAAAGACAGAAGATTGATATGGGAAAAAGGGAAAGACAACATAATAGCCGACACTCTAACACAGGATGAGGACACTGAAAATAAGGAAACAATTACTCTACAGGTGGGACTAATTAGAGTAATACAAGAAGAAGGGGTATAAGACGTAGATTAAAGTAAGGAAATATACAGGGAGTTGGTTTTGCCCTCGAGAAAATTTATTTAAAAATGCAGATAAATTTTATCGAATACAAGGCGGGGATTTGTTATATTTCTATTTGATATGAAAATTAAAATTAGATAATTATAAACAGAATTCAATTTAATATAAAATATTTTCAATTTTCTCAACCACGGGCATATAAATTTAGAACAACCTGTATACAACAAATTGTTATATTTAATTTTAAGAAGTGATTAAACGATACTCGGAACAATGCGCTTAAAATAAAACTAAAGTGAAATCGATAATAGGTCATTATCGTTGTTCGCGGAAGGTTCAATCATTAGCCGATGCTAAAGAAGACTTAGTGAAAGTAGATAATAGATCATTAAATTTTGTAATTAGTAGAAAGTAATTTTAGAATGGGAATTAACTATTTTTTTTGGAAATCCATTAAGCATATTTAGAAAGTTTAAAAATTGGTTTTGAGGAATACTGCGAATGAGAGTTGGTGGTGGAATTTTGATTTGTGAATCTGGAAGGGATATTTAGAAAGTAGGGGAATGAATGACAAATAGAGAGCAGAATGTTTTGAGCTGTCGAGAAGTGAAGTCGAGTAGTAGACGGTAGTGTACGGAGAGTGAGAAAGCCTGTGTAGTTCCGTGAGTGTGGAGTATCTATCGTAGAACGAGAGGTAGGCCAGGTTGAGAGTAAAAGAACCTCCTTGAGCCAAGAGTTCCCGGTAGCTGATTGCAGTTTCGAAAAAGGTAGAACACAGCATCACGACAGAAGCAGGAAACGAGAGCTATACGAGCTAGTTTCAGAGGAGAACATTACTGGAAGCCAGGACGAGGTTTTGATTGCAGCCAAGGATAGCAGGAAACGGGTCTTGTGTGAAGACATTCTCAGTGCACCAGAAAAAGGTCAGTCTCATTTGTTTGGACATGAATGTATGGGTTTTTCGTAGTAAATACCACATTTAAAATTGAAAAAACATAATCAATAATATCAGAAAAGCTTCATCAAACTTAAATAGAATTGTTGCTGATAAATCATAATAGTTAAATGTTAATAAAAACTTTCAATTGGAAATCAAAAGAAAATAAGATTCCCATGTATAAATGTTATGTTTAAGAATAATAAGATATAGCAAATATTAAGCAGTGATTGCCATTTAAATAAAATAAACAATATTTTGATTACAATTGTAACCCATATGTGTTATTATTTTACTCTTTTCTTTCCTATCCCGATTAGGAACCATTAAGAAATACTTAGAAGCCACGTATGTAAGTAATTAATTTTATAAAAAAACCCTGAGATTGAAAACATATTGATATGTGATCTGGTAAATTAATTAGATTATTATTAAAGCATTGATTAAATTAAATGACATATAAAATTATTATCTCATATCAATAATCAAGATCACAACAATACATACTGTACAAACTACTAAATTATGTTAAACAAACGTTTCTGGCTATTACCAGAGGCGTACGACGGGGGAAAGTGAATGGTTGACCCTTTCCAAATTCTACGCCACTGGCAAAATTGCTATTTTAGTTCAATTTTTGTATGCTCCAATACTTTCTATGCAAATAATATACTCTTCATTCGTAACGATGAAGTCATTAGTTTTCGAGATTTTTGAAGTTAAAAATGAAACGACACGGTTATTTTGATTAATGTATTGTGTCGCTTCATTTTTAATTTCAAATATCTCGAAAACTAATCATTTTATCGTTACGAATGAAGAGTACATTATTTTCATAAAAAGTATTGCTAAATCAAAAAATTACACTAAAATAGCAATTTCGGCAGTGGCGTAGAATTTGGGAAGGGTCAACCAGCCACTATCCCTTGTCGTACGCCTCTGGTAGTAGCTAGAAACGGTAATTTATCTTAATTTAGTACGATTCACAGTACCTGTATTTTTTGCCAAGTATGATAAGGATACGCCAAATAGTTTTAAAGTACTGGGTACAAATAATTTTTAAATTTTAATCATATGGATCATATCATAAAATAATCAAAATAACTGTGTTGTTTCATATTTAACTTCAAATATCTCGAAAACTAATGACTTTATCGTTACCACTAAAGTGTATATTATTTACGTAGAAAGTATTGGAGAATCTAAAAATGGTACTAAAATAGTAATTCCTCCAGTGGCGTACAATTTGAGAAGGGTCAACCATTCACCATCCCCTGTCGTACGCCTCTGGTAGTAGCTAGAAAAGTTTGTTTATCATAATTTAGTAGGGTGTCTAGTAGTCGCACTTTCTGCCAAGTATGGTAGTGATACGTCGAATAGTTTCAAAATTCTGAGCAAAAATAATTTTTTAATTTTTAGATAAAACACCCTGTAACTCGGTAAGGAACCACATTTTATTTAAGTGATTTAGGTTAAATCTTCGTATTTTGTGGTAAGGTTTCTCCAGTTACTATATGGACAATTATTAATGAAACACCCTGTATATTTGTATATTATATATAACAATTTTTATCAATTATTTTATACATAACATTACTTGGTAGTTGTGCACCTAAAACACGGTAAAAAATTAAATAAATTGTTTTTTCTTTTGGTTTAAATAAATTAAATTGGTTATTATAATTTATGAATCAACAGACTCCATACTTGTAAAGTACGCTAAAAGTACATACAAATTAAAAAAACATTAAAATCCGTTGGTTGTTTCCCAACATACAAAAAACTGTAGGATTTTGAAGTTAATATTTCAATTTTAGGTCGCATGGATTTACATACTTCATTTCTGAAGCTTTATTGACGACTCCCTTGAAAAGCAAATAGAGCCAAAAATTTTTTATGAATACTTCGTGTCTTTAAAAGTGAAAAAGCGCTATTTTCGATCCTTATTTATTATAAACAAATTACCTGTAAATTAAAAAAAAAAATGTTGCTAACTTTGGCCCTAATTGACCTAGGCTAAATTATTTTTTTTAAGTTCGTGTAAAAATACTACCTTGTAGAATATGTAAAAAAATGTTTGTATCGGCCATTAGTGCAGTCACTGAAGGTGGATATGAGCTATTACCTCCGATTTCGTTAAACCTCCATCGATTTGCATGAAAATTGGTGGGTTGTTAGAGGATATCTCAGGGAACAAAGGTGACATGGTGCCAACTTGCCTTTTACCCTGGGGGTGGATGCCACGCCTTCTCGGGGGTGAAAATTATATTATTAAAAATAACCTCACAATTCGATAGAGGGACAAATTATAAGCCAGATTTGTTCTATAAAGTTATTAAAATAAATCAAAACTTTTTGAGTTATTAAAGATCAAAAATTTTAGTAAAAAAAGTTTTTTCAAAAAAGTTATTATTATAAAAATTGGGGCTAATAATAAACTAAATAAACTCCCTACTAAAAAACTTTCCGATGTTAACCAAAAGTGAGTTACAGGAAATTAAATGTATATTTCTTTCGTCGATAACCCAAATCTAAGTATTCAAGCTTAAATACCGGGAAAATGATGCATTTTATAACATAAACTTATTAGACATTGTCAAAATAACTGTCAAAGTTGATGTTGATATTTTGATCTGCTCCTGTAAAAGATAAAAGTTTTGGTGTTTTTTGGAAGATAAAGTAGTGGTTAATAATTAATTTAGTGTTTATAAACAAAAACATTTCAGTATATAGTGGTTTAAAACTTATTTCCCCCTAAATGGGGGATAAAAGTGAGTCAGGGACGTCTCTTTTGACGCGAGTGACTGCGGATAATGGTGATATTATTAGTAAAATGGAATTGAATATACAAGATGATGGACAAAATGCTAGACCGAACATTAAACAATTCAATTTGCTTTCAGATAAGTATAATCTTGATAATATTTGGGTTTACATTGAAAGGATTGGTGATGATCTTAATTTAGTCTTGTCGCCAGGGGGGGTACAACGGCCTCCTTAATTCAGATGGACTTACCCAAGTTTTTTTTATATATTTTGACCCGCAGAATACGAATTTTTTGGGTAACAGTTGACCCGGATGTCGATAAGATTGTTATAGACAAAGAACTTGAGGAATTACATAACAGCGATTTCTCGCAAAACAAAATATCTTTTTGTATTTTTTGGGTCATTTTAAGCAAAAAATATTCCTACAAGTTTTTTCGTAGAATGCATAGTTTTCGAGATAACCGCGGTTGAACTTTCAAAAAATCGAAAAATTGTAATTTTTGAACCCTAATAACTTTTGATTAAAAAATAAAGTAGCAATTCTGCTTACCGCATTTGAAAGTTTAAGTCAAATTATATCGGTTTTGATTATTTGCATTGCTAAAAATTTATTATTTTATAGTTAAGCAAAGCTATAAACACCTAGTATGTGAGTGATGTTTTCTATGATTTCTCATTTAAAATCGAACTAGTAGGTAGAGTAGCTATAAGTGCAAGCGAGGCAATTTCTACGTAGCATGCGTTAAAACGTATGTATTAGGCACGGGAAACACTATGTGTTATATTAGTTTAACAATAAAAAAATTAATTTTTAGCAATGCAAATAATCAAAACCGATATAATTTGACTTAAACTTTCAAACGCGGTAAGCAGAATTGCTACTTTATTTTTTAATCAAAAGTTATTCGGGTTCATAAATTGCAATTTTTCGATTTTTTGAGAGTTCAACCGCGGTTACCTCGAAAACTATGCATTCTACGAAAAAACTTGTAGGAATATTTTTTGCTTAAAATGAACCAAAAAATACAAAAAGATGTTTTGTTTTGCGAGAAATCGCTGTTATGTAATTCCTCAAGTTCTTTGTCTATAACAATCTTATCGACTTCCGGATCAACTGTTACCCAAAAAATTCGTATTCTACGAGTCAAAATATATAAAAAAAACTTGGGTAAGTCCATCTGAATTAAGGAGGCCGTTGTACCCCCCCTGGCGACAGGACTAATTTGGGAAAATTGCATGCAATGACGATTGGGCACCTTATTTTAAAAAAATTAAAATTAACGAATGTTCGAGAAATTAAAAGTATAGGTAGGAACCGTGTAAAAGTTTTGCTTACTTCTCGGTTAGAGGCAAATAACCTCGTCAATAACAGCTCACTTAAAGAACAAAATTTGAAAGCATATATTCCTAGTCATTTACTAGAAATAAAAGGTGTGGTGAAAGACGTTGACACTAGATATGATGTGAAATATCTCATGGATAACATTGAAACTCCTTCTAATGTTTTGAGTATATATAGGACTAAGCGTAGGGTACAAAAGGAAGATAAAATTGAATATGTGGACAAAAAAACTATAATTATAACTTTTGAAGGCAATATTTTACCGAATTATGTTGCCTTTAATAGAGTATATTTTTCTGTTGAACAGTTTTTTGGCCGAGTTGTTCAATGTTATAAGTGTTTAAAATTTGGGCATGTTTCAGGGCAATGCCGAAGTACACAGGAACTATGTATACAGTGCGGTGAAATTAAAAATAAAGACCATCATTGCGAAAAAAGTATGTTTTGTATACATTGTAAAAATAACGAACATGTGACAATATCAAAAAAATGTCCATTTTATGAAAAACAAAAGAAAATTAAGAATATTATGATAGAACAAAAAACTACTCTTGTGGAAGCTAGATTAATATGTGAAAACTCCTTTTCAGCACTCATCAGTCCCAACTCTTTCTCTTGTTTAAATAATAATGAAAAAGAATTTCCATCCCTACCAATTAATAATAATGATAAAAATCTTGGTCCGACTCGGCCAACTGTAGAAATTAATAGATCTCAATTTTTGACTCAATCAAACTCTAATATAAATAATTCAAATGAACACTCAGTAAAGAAAAGAAAAGCAACTTCACCTATTTTAGAATCAACATCTCATAAACCGATGTTCCCCTTCACTTTTGGACCGTCTCAACCTTTGCCAACTAATTATTATACACTGAATAATAATATCGAAAATAAAACTGAACTAGCTAAATCTGTAGCAACATTTATAATAAACTTTTTAAAAAATATTCATACAGTAGGAGACATAAAAACCTTAGGCAACAAAATAATTATTAAAGAAGTAGAACAGTTCATAATTAATTCTTAATGTCAATACAACATAATTTAAAAATAAGTCAGTGGAATTCCAGATCTGCTATATCAAACAAAGGTAGTTTAATGTATTATTTAAATAATATAAGTATAGACATCCTCCTAATTAGTGAAACATGGATAAGATATTAGTTATCATTTTAAAAGTTATAATTTGGTTAGAAAAGACAGAAATGATGGCTTCGGTGGTGTAGCTATTCTCATCCACAATTCATTTACTTTTAGTGAATTAAATTTAAACTCTAATTTTAATACAGAAATAGAAGTTTGTGGTGTAACAATTAAATATAAAACAAAGGATCTGAATATTTTATCTATATATAGACCACCTAAAAGTAAAAGTTCAGTAAATGATTGGACAAACATCTTCTCGCAAGTTAATAATTCAGCAATTATAGGAGGAGATTTTAATGCTCACCATACTATTTGGGGATCTAGTTACAATGACACAGTTGGAACACAGCTTATTAATACTGCAGATGATCTCAACCATATCGTAATAAATAATGGCGAGTCTACTGTTCTTACTCGACCAGATCAAAATAGTTCAGCAATTGATGTAACTTTTGTTACTCCTGACATAGCTAATAAAATCCACTGGTACATACATTCTGACACATTAGGCTCTAATCATTTTATTATCAATATGGAAATATTAGATAGTACTACAACTGAAGAGTTTATACCCAGAAATAAGTGGAACATTAGAAAAGCCAATTGGACTCTATACACAACATCAGTTGAAAATTTTTTTAATAGTGTTTACGAAATGGACAGTATATCTGATAAATATAGCTTTCTAATAGATAGTATGAATCATGCTGCGCACATTTCAATCCCTCGATATAAAACTTTTAAAAATAAAATTCGTTGTTCCCCACCTTGGTGGAATACAGAATGTGATACAATTATTAAAGAAAGGCAAGAAGCACTGACAAAATATAAAAAAATGCTAATTTTAATAATTATATAAAGTGTCAAGTTAGCATGGCTAAAACTAAGAAGAATCTAAAATTGATAGCTAAAAAGAGTTGGAAAGATTTTGTGTCTTCTCTAAACAAAAATACTCCAACTACAACGTTGTGGAAGCAAGCCAGAAAACTAAATAGAAAATCAATTCCAAATGCATACAATTTGGATAACACCTTAGAGGATGAAATCTTTGATAAAATTGCTCCGCCATCTGTTAAACCACCTAATACTCATAATTATATTCCAGATAAGAAAAGCCATTTTTTACTAGAACCTTTTAATATTACAGAACTAGAATATGTTCTAAAAAATCGAAATAACACGAGTCCAGGATTTGATAATATTAAATATCCAATGATTCAACATCTCCCTAAAATTGCCAAACTTCTAATGTTAGATATTTTTAATTGTGTAATCAGCAATAAATCAGTTATTGATCAATTTCACGATGTAATTGTTTTACCAATATTAAAACCAGGTAAAAACTCAAATTTGGCTCAGTCATATAGACCGATTTCTCTTATGTCCTGTATGTTGAAAACTCTAGAACGAATGATAAAACACAGGTTGGAATGGTGGGTAGAAAAAAATAAACTTCTTCCAGATTTTCAGTTTGGTTATAAAAAAGGATATGGTACTTTAGACGCACTTTCTACACTAGTAACACATTGAAACACATTGAAAGTGCATATGACAATGTCAGTCTTGACATTTTAAGGGAAAAATTGATAAAACATTTTCATATACCGCCTCAGTTGGCTGAAGCCCTTTATAATTTTTATTCCTGCAGAAAGATATATCTAAGAACTAATAATAATAAACTGATAGGCCCTAGATATAATAATTTAGGATTACCACAGGGATCAGTATTGAGTCCCCTTTTGTTTAATATGTATACTGCGGATTTGCATAAAGTCCCTACTGACATTTTTAAATTTCAAATAATACAATATGCTGATGATTTTCTCCTGTATTCACAGGCCAAAACTTATGATAACTCGGTTCAAACCTTAGGAAGAATTCAATGTTGTGTTAATTTATGGTTCAATAAAAACGGATTCGAAATAGCTCAAAATAAATCTACTGTCTGTATTTTCACTCGACATAATATCCCAAAAATAGAGAATTTAAAACTTAATGGCTACGACTACGCATTTGCTTCTTCCATTAAGTATTTGGGAATGATTGTGGATCGTAAATTGACTTGGAAATTACATATTGACTTTATGATAAATCGATGTAATAAGGGTCTAAATTTTCTTAAATCAGTTTCAAGGATTTGGTGGGGAGCTGATGTTGAAACTTCCTTGCTTTTCTATCGATCATATATTAGATCTATAATTGATTATGGTAGTATTCTATATGGCTCAGCTTCTAAACATATTTTAAACAAAGTAGACGTTGTACAGAACTTAGGACTCCGTATCTGTTTGGGAGCTATGAAATCAACTCCAAATAAAGCTTTACATGTAGAAGCTTTAGAAGTTCCACTCAATTATAGAAGGAAATATCTCAGCCAGAAATTTTTAATGAAAATTCGTTACCTAAATATCGGTCTGTACCAAAATATTAACAAGCTGAATGTAGCGGATTTAACGAATAAATACTGGAAGCTAAAGAACTCTCCTCCACTTTGCGAGGCTTTTCGAGATCTGTTAAATTTTGACTGTGATTTTAACATGATTGATAATTTTGGACTTGAAGATTTTCATTCTTTTTTACATACAGTTAAATTAGTAAAACCAAGTTACCATGAAAACAGTAATATTAGCTCTAAGATCTTAAGAATATTCTTAGATAATTGGCCAGATTCTATAAATATATATACAGATGTATCTAAGACGTTAGTTGGCACTGGATGTGCCTTTTTCATACCTGCTACTAAAACAGAAAAAATATTTAAGTTAGGCCATGATTTTTCTATCTTCAGTGCTGAAGCCATAGCAATTTATGAGGCCCTGCCTCATATATTTTAAAGAATCAGAAGATATATCTGCAACAATTATTTCCGATTCACTCTCTGTTCTTCTTGCTATTCAAACTATAGATTTTCCCAATAACAATTCAAATATGTATATCCTACTAATTAAGAAAATCCTTTTAGAAATTCATAAAAATAAAAGAAGAGTGAACTTTTTATGGGTTAAGGCTCATATAGGACTAACGCATAATGAATATGTTGATAGTTTGGCTAAAAAAGCTATTGAATATGGTACTTCACATAATCGTAAGTTTTGCATATCTGACTTAGTTAACACTATTAAGCATCGAGTTAAAAATCAGTGGAGTCAATCATGGCGAGATCTTTTTAAACAATCCAAATCTCAGTATTCACTGATTCAACCTTCTGTTCCAAATATATATTGGTTTAAAAATTATGTAGTACCTCGAAGATATATAACAACATTAATTAGAATGAAGTTTGGACATGCATGTTTTCCTCTACATCTAGCAAGAATTAAAGTTTTTGATTCAAATCTTTGTACAGAATGTCAGAAGGTGGGTGACTTAAATCATACTTTCTTTGAGTGCGCAAAATATATTCCATGCACATATAATTTAATCCAAGATTTAATAAAATGTAATGTTTTTCCACCTTTCAATGTATCCTATCTGTTGTCTCTGAACAGCAAAAACATATATGATTTTAAACAATTAGAATAATTGAAATAAAAATATAATAAACAATATTTTAAATCCAAGACTTTTCGTTAATAAACTGCTTTCTGGCTGCATACCATATCTCCGGATTTTACAATATATAATCACATAGAGACGACGAAATAGGAGAAAGCAAATAGAGGACACTTAGGCCACGCATTTACCTTCTCTTCGTCTAGGAAAAGGACCGAAAGACAGTTTCTAAATACTCACAAATTGAGTAAAAATGAAAAAGATAAAAAAGGGTTCAAGGCAGGTTTTGTTTATATTCGATTCAGAGTTGGACCACCATCTCCATATAGTAACTATTTCAGCATCCTTACGCATCATCAGTGAAGATTATGCAGTCACAACTCTGAAGGGAATACAAACATTCTGCCTCTTTTAAAGCAAACCATCGCGATGCGATGAACCCGCCTTTTGAGACGCAAAACAGCGACATCTCTCGTATTACGAGGAAAACGAAAAGCCCTAGATACAAAGTTTACTACTTTTTAAACAATTAGAATAATTGAAATAAAAATATAATAAACAATATTTTAAATCCAAGACTTTTCGATAATAAACTGCTTTCTGGTTGCATCCCATATCTCCAGATTTTACAATATATAATCACATAGAGACGACGAAATAGGAGAAAGCAAATAGAGGACACTTAGGCCACGCATTTACCTTCTCTTCCTCTAGGAAAAGGACCGAAAGACAGTTTCTAAATACTCACAAATTGAGTAAAAATGAAAAAGATAAAAAAGGGTTCAAGGCAGGTTTTGTTTATATTCGATTCAGAGTTGGACCACCATCTCCATATAGTAACTATTTAAGCATCCTTATGCATCATCAGTCAAGATTATGCAGTCACAACTCTGAAGGGAATACAAACATTCTGCCTCTTTTAAAGCAAACCACCGCGATGCGATGAACCCGCCATTTGAGACGCAAAACAGCGACATCTCTCGTATTACGAGGAAAACGAAAAGCCCTAGATACAAAGTTTACTACTTTTTAAACAATTAGAATAATGAAATAAAAATATAATAAAGAATATTTTAAATCCAAGACTTTTCGTTAATAAACTGCTTTCTGGCTGCATCCCACATCTCCGGATTTTACAATATATAATCACATAGAGACGACGAAATAGGAGAAATCAAATAGAGGACACTTAGGCCACGCATTTACCTTCTCTTCGTCTAGGAAAAGGACCGAAAGACAGTTTCTAAATACTCACAAATTGAGTAAAAATGAAAAAGATAAAAAAGGGTTCAAGGCAGGTTTTGTTTATATTCATCAAAAGGGTTCATCGCATCGCGATGGTTTGCTTTAAAAGAGGCAGAATGTTTGTATTCCCTTCAGAGTTGTGACTGCATAATCTTCACTGATGATGCATAAGGATGCTGAAATAGTTACTATATGGAGATGGTGGTCCAACTCTGAATCGAATATAAACAAATCCTGCCTTGAACCCTTTTTTATCTTTTTCATTTTTACTCATTTTGTGAGTATTTAGAAACTGTCTTTCGGTCCTTTTCCTAGACGAAGAGAAGGTAAATGCGTGGCCTAAGTGTCCTCTATTTGCTTTCTCCTATTTCGTCGTCTCTATGTGATTATATATTGTAAAATCCGGAGATATGGGATGCAGCCAGAAAGCAGTTTATTAACGAAAAGTCTTGGATTTAAAATATTGTTTATTATATTTTTATTTCAATTATTCTAATTGTTTAAAAAGTAGTAAACTTTGTATCTAGGGCTTTTCGTTTTCCTCGTAATACGAGAGATGTCGCTGTTTTGCGTCTCAAAAGGCGGGTTCATCGCATCGCGATGGTTTGCTTTAAAAGAGGCAGAATGTTTGTATTCCCTTCAGAGTTGTGACTGCATAATCTTCACTGATGATGCATAAGGATGCTGAAATAGTTACTATATGGAGATGGTGGTCCAACTCTGAATCGAATATAAACAAAACCTGCCTTGAACCCTTTTTTATCTTTTTCATTTTTACTCAATTTGTGAGTATTTAGAAACTGTCTTTCGGTCCTTTTCCTAGACGAAGAGAAGGTAAATGCGTGGCCTAAGTGTCCTCTATTTGCTTTCTCCTATTTCGTCGTCTCTATGTGATTATATATTGTAAAATCCGGAGATATGGGATGCAGCCAGAAAGCAGTTTATTAATGAAAAGTCTTGGATTTAAAATATTGTTTATTATATTTTTATTTCAATTATTCTAATTGTTTAAAAAGTAGTAAACTTTGTATCTAGGGCTTTTCGTTTTCCTCGTAATACGAGAGATGTCGCTGTTTTGCGTCTCAAAAGGCGGGTTCATCGCATCGCGATGGTTTGCTTTAAAAGAGGCAGAATGTTTGTATTCCCTTCAGAGTTGTGACTGCATAATCTTCACTGATGATGCATAAGGATGCTGAAATAGTTACTATATGGAGATGGTGGTGCAACTCTGAATCGAATATAAACAAAACCTGCCTTGAACCCTTTTTTATCTTTTTCATTTTTACTCAATTTGTGAGTATTTAGAAACTGTCTTTCGGTCCTTTTCCTAGACGAAGAGAAGGTAAATGCGTGGCCTAAGTGTCCTCTATTTGCTTTCTCCTATTTCGTCGTCTCTATGTGATTATATATTGTAAAATCCGGAGATATGGGATGCAGCCAGAAAGCAGTTTATTAACGAAAAGTCTTGGATTTAAAATATTGTTTATTATATTTTTATTTCAATTATTCTAATTGTTTAAAAAGTAGTAAACTTTGTATCTAGGGCTTTTCGTTTTCCTCGTAATACGAGAGATGTCGCTGTTTTGCGTCTCAAAAGGCGGGTTCATCGCATCGCGATGGTTTGCTTTAAAAGAGGCAGAATGTTTGTATTCCCTTCAGAGTTGTGACTGCATAATCTTCACTGATGATGCATAAGGATGCTGAAATAGTTACTATATGGAGATGGTGGTCCAACTCTGAATCGAATATAAACAAAACCTGCCTTGAACCCTTTTTTATCTTTTTCATTTTTACTCAATTTTTGAGTATTTAGAAACTGTCTTTCGGTCCTTTTCCTAGACGAAGAGAAGGTAAATGCGTGGCCTAAGTGTCCTCTATTTGCTTTCTCCTATTTCGTCGTCTCTATGTGATTATATATTGTAAAATCCGGAGATATGGGATGCAGCCAGAAAGCAGTTTATTAACGAAAAGTCTTGGATTTAAAATATTGTTTATTATATTTTTATTTCAATTATTCTAATTGTTTAAAAAGCAGTAAACTTTGTATCTAGGGCTTTTCGTTTTCCTCGTAATACGAGAGATGTCGCTGTTTTGCGTCTCAAAAGGCGGGTTGATCGCATCGCGATGGTTTGCTTTAAAAGAGGCAGAATGTTTGTATTCCCTTCAGAGTCGTGACTGCATAATCTTCACTGATGATGCATAAGGATGCTGAAATAGTTACTATATGGAGATGGTGGTCCAACTCTGAATCGAATATAAACAAAACCTGCCTTGAACCCTTTTTTACATATATGATTGTTTAATGAATTTTATCTGTGAAACTAAAATTAACCTCTAAACTTATTAATCCTGATAATTTGGTATATTATGTACATATGAAAAAAGAAGAAGAAGAAGATATATAATGGAAAATGTGGCGAGCAACTTGGACAGTCCATAGCGGCCAGCTTTTGAACTGAGTAGAGAGCTGTAGAAGAGTTTGCTATGGAACTCTAAGGACCTCATTGCCTTCCTTATGTATGGACAGAAAACAAAAAATGTTGTGACTGGCTAAATGACACCCAAGTCTATGCCATAAAAAAAAACTTATTAGACATTTGTCAAACTTCTTAGAAATATCTATCAAATTACCCCTCGAACAGGTTGATAGCATTAAAATTTATGTACCAAAAATGTTTCAAAATTTATGTTTTAAAATTTTTTCCAAAAAATGTTATTGTTTTTTTGTAAATAACTCCGTCAATTTTGAAGATATCAGGTTCACCTAAAAAATAATTAAAAGTTTATTCCAAGAGCTATTAGAAAACGTTAAATTAAGTCTTTTAAACCTCTTACTTTTTTAAAAATAAAATGTTAAATAGCCCCGGTGACATGGTTCTCGCAGCAAAATTGAAATTTTAACGTTTCTATCTCGGTTACTTTTTACTCTACCGAAATAGTAAAATGGGTAAAGTATTTGTAATAGAAAAAATTAAAGTTTAGTTATATATGATTTTTTACGTATCTTGATTATTTTTGGAGTTATTATCATAAGAAAATGAAAGGTACGATAATTTTGAAAACTCTTATTTTTTTAAATTATATCTTTTTTTTCAAAAATATGTATTCTAAACCGGTCAAAATTGTTGAAATCATTAACTATGTTAACCTTAGGAAATTCTTGTGAGTATTACAACAAATTTTAATTTTTGTGGAAATGGCGTATGTTTTATTTTTCACATTTTCCTAAAAAAACTCGAAAGGATTCTCTTATTTTCATCATAACTTGCTTAATTTTGATGCTATTAATTTCTGCTTGAGCTCATTTGATAGGTATTCCGAAGTACTTTGACAAGTATATTACAAGTGTATTCTATAAAATGCATCGTTTTCCCGTTATGTAAGCTTGAATACTTAGATTTGAGTACTTGTCGAAAAAAATATACATTCAGTTACCCATAGCTTACTTTGAAATAACATTAGTTTAGTTCTTTAGGTAGGGAGTGTATTAAATTTTTTATTATCTTTAATTTTGGTAATAATAACTTTTTTAAAAAAGCTTATAGTTTGTGAGTAATACGTGAAAAACAGCTTTAAAACATGCATTTTCTTTAAGAAAAAATAAAATTTTTGATATTTAATAACTCAAAAAGTATTGATTTATGATAATAACTTTATATAACAAATTTTGATCAGAAGTTGCCCCTCTATCGATTTCTGGTATTATTTTTAATAAAAAAAATTTCACCCTCTAGAAGGGGTAGCATCCACCCCCAGGGTAAAAGCGCAAGTTAGCATCATGTCACCTTTGTTCCTTGAAGTATCTTATAATTACTCACCAATTTTCATGAAAATCGATGAAGGTTCAACGAAATCGGAGGTGAAAACCTTCAGTGACTCCACTACATAACAAAAAAGCTATTCAAATTGTTTATAAGGAAAAATTGACGAGACGTTTGCATAATTATTTATTACTAATAAATGCAATATAATTAACTTTTTTTAAACAAGTTTGAAAGTTTAGCTTATGCTCCTTTATTTGACACCTGCAGAATGGTTCTCACATTGTGTTTTTCTAACTTATTTTATTGCAAAAAAAAGCTTTCTGGGATAAACAATTTGAATAAAATATAAACAATTGAATAAATCGCTTCGAAATTTTTGTCACATATTACGCACTACACAACCCTCATTTGACAAAAATTTCAAAGCTTTACACTAATTTTTACAATAGATATTGCAAAATTATTTTTTTGGAATTTAGACCTTTTTTCTCAATTATATTAACAATAAATAAGTATATCAATATGTGTAATACGTTATTTTAAAGCTTTTTTCCATGCTCACGAAGATGTTTGTACTAATGTAACCACAAGATACCTACACTGTTTTCCATTGATTTGAGAAAAAACGGAAAATGTTGCCGTTTTTCGACATTAAATTGTTTATAAATAAAAATGGCCGCCAGATCCTACGCAGGAAATAGTTACAATTTGTTCTCATAGGTATTACCTGTCGAAAAAACGCTTCAGTACCCTGGCTGCTCGAGTGTCACGAACAGGGTATATTTTTGCCTTATTATCCTGGCCTACTACGTCGACGTAAAGTTTTGTTTCGGTATCACGTACCTCATTGTCAGAGTTTAAGTATCTATATTTAAAAGTAGTCCAGTGTATTCTTTCGCTATTAGTAAGGCAGAAAGTTCATCCAGTTGTTCTACTTTCAAGTGCAAAGCACTATTTTACTATTTTTGGGTTACCAATAATCAAGCTTTATTCTGTAATTATAAGATTAATATATAAGATTATAATAATAACGGATGTTCTAAGAATCTCCACTATTTTTTAATATTATGTATGTGTTCATAATTTTCTTGTAAAATAATGTTTATTGTATTTAGAGCAGTATTTTATTTTAGAAATAAGTTGATATAAAAACAAATACAGTGAACAAAGACAAATTCCTATTGCAAATAAAGCAGAATTGGCAACGATATGACTTACCGCATGTCAGAGTCTACGTCCTTAAACATCCATGTCCGTAGTTAAGAGGAAAGGCGCACAATATCGCCTGTCAAAATTTTCAATATGTATTCATTATTTTCGAATCCTTGAAAAATTTCAACGGAGAATGAAAGATTGCATTATTACTGAGAGCCGAAAGTCCCTAAAAACTTCTATAATGTTTATTATACAGAGAGAGTCTGTAAAGTGGAATAAATTCAATATCTCCAATACTAATTGTTTTTTTGGAAAATGCTCAGACCCTTCGATTAGTATTTCAAATTGTCCTTTTTGACATTCAATAAAAATGTATACAGGATGTCCCAATTTAGAGATATGACGTCATCGTCGATTTTCTTAAATGGCAACACTGTCATTTTGATAGCTAATTTGATAGGGTTTGTAAAGTTATACATAACTGCACAATATCAAATTTTTATTCTCTACCATTTACAAGATAATAGAAAATAACAAAGTTATATCTGTAATTTGGAATATATTCAATAATTAAAATACTAACTGTTTTTTTGAAAAATGCTCAGACCCGTCGATTAGTATATCAAATTGTCATTTTTGACATATAATAATAATGTATACAGGGTGTCCCAATTTAGAGATATGACGTCATCGTTGATTTTCTTAAATGGCAACACTATCATTTTGATAGCTATTTTGATAGCGTGTGTAAAGTTATACACATCTGAAAAATTTCAAAATTTTATTCCCTACCATTTACAAGATAATAAAAAATAACAAAGTTATGAAGAACAAGAAGTAATCAAATAATAATTGAATTTATTTATTTCAATTAAGCAAATGCTCATAACGTTGCCCATTGACAATTTGACAATAATTGAGGGCAACATTATGAGTTTTTGCTTAATTTATTGAAATAATTAAATTCAATTATAAGTTGATTACTTCTTTTTCATAACTTTGTTATTTTTTATTATCATCTAAATGGTAGAGAATACAAATTTGAAATTTTGCAGTTGTGTATAACTTTACACACCCTATCAAAATAGCTATCAAAATGACAGTGTTGCCATTTAAGAAAATCAACGATGACGTCATATCTCTAAATTGGGACACCCTGTATACATTATTATTATATGTCAAAAAGGACAATTTGATATACTAATCGACGGGTCTGAGCATTTTCCAAAAAAACAATTAGTATTTGAGATATTGAATTTATTCCACTTTACAGACTCTCTCTGTATAAGTTACAGGGGTGAAACTAAAAGATAAATTATAGTGTGATTTTTAATTGTAAATATTTCATTCCAAAGTATTTTTTATTAATTCTAAGGGACTTTCAGCCCTCGGTAATTACATAATCTTTCGTTCTGCGTTAAATTTTTTTTAAAATACTTATTTATTAGCTTTCTCAGGATACGAAAATAACCTATATATTTTAAAGACATGGAAAATTTTTACAGGCGACATTTTGCGCCTTACCCCTTAAAAGGTAAAGGAATTTTGAAATATTATAAAACAAAAGGTGTTACAAGTATTCCACAATATTGTATATTTTTTAGCCGTTAACGGTATGGTAATATACAGTGATAAGCGCGCTAATAACCGGCAAAAATCGGCAAGATTGCGAAACAAAAAGAGATGAAAATAGTGGAGATGGAAATTATCGTTATAAACGTATAAATTAATATTACATTATATAGGGTGAGGCAGATAACTGGCCTATTAGAAATATCTCGAGAACTAAAGGCAACAGAATCATAAAAATTGGAATAAAGGGGTTTTGAAGGATGATCTATTAAATGAAAATATCTCCATCTCTTTGCAGCTTCCGGTTATACCGGAAGTTGCTTATAACTTCGTTTTTTTAAATGGGACACCCTGTATATTTTTACATTTTTGGATTCTCTTCGATGTCTTCTTTTTTAAAATATAAGGTTTTGTAATATTATACAGGGTATTTTAAAAGATAATTACGTTTTTTTTATTAATTTCGTATTAACATTCACACCCTGTAGAATTGTAGTAGTTTGACATCTAAAACTCTACTTACGTTTAAATGATTTTTAATATACCCTACTATTGTTAAGAATCATTAGTATAGCTAAATTTTTAATTTTAGTTTACAGGGTTGGTCGAAACTCGGAATGAGTATTTTCTGAGTTTTCTTAAATGGAACACCCTGTATTTTTGTATTGGAGTGAAATGATATTTTATAGTACTTTTTTATTTCTTAAGCATTCCCTATACCTAACTGCTTTAATTTGTGAGTTATTGGTGATTCAAGCTAAACATTAATTGCAACAAAAAATACGTAAAATTTTATTAGGTTGGCCGTGAAAATACTCAATCCCAAATAATTTTTCAGAAATAAATACATATTAATCCAAACTGGTCCTTAAAATTACCAATAATGGTTTAGCTATCGAAATACCTACTTAGTTAAAATTGTGGGTGCCATTAACAATTAAGCACAAATTAAAGCAGTTAGGTAGAGGGAATGCTTAAGAAATAAAAAAGTACCATAAAATATCATTTCATTACAATACTAAAATACAGGGTGTTCCATTTAAGAAAACTCAGAAAATACTCATTCCGACTTTCGACCAACCCTGTATACTAAAATTAAAAATTTAGCTATACTAATGATTCTTAACAATAGTAGAGTATATTAAAAATCATTTGAACGTAAGTAGAGTTTTAGATGTCAAACTACTACAATTCTACAGGGTGTTAATTTTGCTACGAAATTAATAAAAAAACGTAATTATCTTGTACAATAAATATATTATACACGGCTCACTAAAATAATTAGTTACGCCCCTGTACTACTGATTACTTAAAATTCAAGTAGTATTTATGTAACCTTTCTGGAAACTCCAGGTTATTGTTGAGACTCGCATTTGAACCCCTCGCCGGGGCAGATCGTCAAAAGCTTCCTAACGAGAATCATCTCTAATCTATCGACGCTCCCGCTATTCGTAAAAAGGCCGCATTTTACCGGTTTTTTTTTGCTATCGTTTTATACCGCTCAGATAATTCAATCTGCTCAGTATTATCGACGATGATTTATTTAGCGTATTAGTGAGTGCCTTACAAATGAACCAAATGGATTATGGAATTCAATCAGAGCTCTGATGTGACACGTCATCAAGGAATAAAACTGTAAGTACTCTACATGTATGTGAACATAACTTATTAGTCGTGATACTGTATGCATTTTGAACCATATACCTCTCGTAGCAAATATTCTTTGTGCCATTTATGCAGATAATACTTTAAATTACATATGAAAAATCGTTATCTACTCTTAACCAGCTTACCTATGGGAATATACTCTATAACCGTACAATAAGTATAGGTTACTATTGTTAAGGATACTTTACGTATTGCCTAAACATTTCTGTTCCATCGAGCCGTATCATATTAATTATTTATTAATTAAATCCTCAAGGTCCTTCGTATTTGCATATTTTGATAATCTCTATTCTGAGAATAACGGTTTTTCATTTATAGTGTCTTTCTGTTGCATTTGGAAATTTCCAAGCCACGCCGCCCCGGCACAAAAATAAAATATTCCTCTCTTTCTGCACTCAAATTCTCAGTATTTAACCCAGCACGTCTCTACAATAGCTGGTAGGTTGTTAAGCCCGGTCTACACGTGCAATTTCAGAAACTACTTGCTTTGTTCAAATAAAGGAGTCGTTTTGTTTGTATGAAAAAATATTTGCATATATTACATTATTTTATTTTCGTAAATATATTTTTCTGTTTATAGTATACAAAAAGTGTACTCATTTCTTGGCTGATAGTACGGGTGTTATAATTTTAACATTGTTTGTTCAACCTTTTGATTTAAATTAAATTTATAATTTTGAATCCGATTAAGCCTGGTTCACAGGTTACAAAAATTATTAAAAATAATTTTGTTTTCTTGCATAAATTGTAAGTTTTTGCTACATTTAGCTTCGCTTAAGCTCATTTTACACTTCTAGAAAACTATAGAAAATAAATAATTGTTTTTTCCTTCAATTTAATTAATTTAAATACTTGTTAAGGGTGTCTCACACTTGCTGAAAAATACCCATTTTGGAAAATTGCATATATTTTGAAATTTTATAGTTTTGCATTTCATATACTAATCTGCGCTCATACAGGGTGATACTATTAAGCCAATCTCACACTATTAAACGTGTAATATATAATATATTGTACATATTCTCTCATTTTCGCATCGATTTATAGGTTTAGACATTTGCAAATAATCTATCTAATCTCACATTCTCGCAACATGGCTGACCGATCAAAATATAACCGACAGAGGCTCACCGCAAAACTTGATATAACCAAGTTGGCTGATTCGGTTCCCACAACTCTTAATTCTCTAAACAAATATAAAATTCGTGAAATAATTTCACAACTCAAACATTCTTACGGACTTTTCCGCGATGCTCAAAATGTGCTGGAGACGATCCCCGAGGAACCTACCCCCTCTACTGATTCCTCTGTGGTTTTTGATAAATATTTGGATACAATTTCTCTATTGGAAGAAAGATTAGAGGTCATTGAAAGTTCTAATGTGACTGCTACCCCCTCCCTCCAATTTGACCCTAATTCTTCTCTAACCTCACAGTCTATGGCTAGGCAACGAACAGTAAACCTCCCTCGTATTCAGTTAAAATCATTTAGTGGCTTAGTTACTGAATACAATTCATTCATTGAGACCTTTGATACAATAATAGGATCTGATACTACATTAAGTGATCTGGAAAAACTCATTTACCTCAAAAGTTTTCTAACTTCCGAGCCTTTGACGCTTCTCGAGCATATCCCACTCACAGGTGACAATTACAAAATAGCCCGGGATAACCTGACACAAAGGTACGCCAACTCTAAATCGCTTATCAAAACTCTCATCTCTCAAATTCTTGATGCGCCTCCTATTTCTGGAAACGCAAATCACTCACAATTAAGAAATTTTCATACGGTCATGTCAAATAATTTCAAGGCCCTATTGAACTTGAATAGGCCCCCTTCAGATCTCTTGCATTTACTTCTCATACATATCGCTACTCAGAAACTCGACGCACCTACCATTAGGGCTCTTGAGTTCCAATCCGGTGGTAGCCAAGCTACCCCTGATTTTGTCCATTTTCTAGGGGAAATCGAGACACGCGTTGTTCATCTTGAGAATATTCAATCTCAATCAAAACCAAAATCGACTACTACTTCCAGACACTCTTTACACCTAGCCTCAGACACTTCTACCAGTAACCTTTCGCCTCGCTTAGGTCCTAAGAAATGTTCCTATTGCAACGACTCTCACTCGATCTACTCTTGTCCTCAGTTCAAGCAGTTGAATTCTAAAGAACGTTTTAGTTTTGTCAAACAAAATAAATTTTGTATTAATTGTCTTGGGTCTCACATGCTCGATCAGTGTAAATCCAAATTCTCTTGCATAGTTTGTAAATCTCGTCATCACACGTTGCTCCATTTCGACAAAACGGGTCATAGTAACCCTTCCGCGGCTGTTGGCCAACACAACTCAAATAATCATAATAAAACCGCTATCTCAAATAACTCCCATACACAGGGTAATTCACAACAGGGGCCCTCACATGTTAGAGCTCCTGAAACGGAAGTTAATCTTCAAAATTCGACTCCACATTCAATGGCTCTATCTGCAGCCTCGCTTGATAATCATTTGGTGTTATTAAGCACACTCCAGGTCTATCTTGTCGCTCCTAGCGGCAAGAGGGTCTTCGCAAAGGCACTTTTAGACTCGGCCTCACAGGTTTCATTTATTAGTGCTGACCTCGTAAAGGAACTGTCACTCACCACTAGAGATGGAAAATTACGGATCAATGGAATTAACTCCACCTCATCCTCGTCTCAATCTATTGTAGATACAACAATTTTCGCTGTCGCTAACGACGTTCCTTTTGACATCTCGTGCTCTGTACTCCCAAAGATAACAAATCCGCTTCCTCAAATTTCTATTTCGGCGAGCAAACTAAACATACCCTCAGAGATACCATTAGGTGATCCGATGTTCCATGTAACATCCCCAATTGGTATCCTGCTCGGTGCAGACCTGTATAACGATATCATTCAACCTGAAATAATTCGTTTGGGAAAAGGTCTTCCCGTTCTTCAACGCACTCTACTCGGGTACACGATATCAGGGTCAGTTCCAGACTTTGCTCTTAAGTCGAAAAATACTAAAAAGGCTTTGGAATTTTATTCAAACTCTCTCGTTACTTGTTGTTCTCATAACACTCCTTCCGCCGTAAATGAGCCGGTAGTGTCCAACGAGGAACTATCCGATCATTTACAAAAATTCTGGGAGCTGGAAGAAGCCGCTCCTCAGAACACCGATCTCATTAATGATCACCCCGCTGAAATTAATTTTGTAAAACATGTTAATGTTCTCCCCAATGGACGATATGAGTCCACACTCAATCTCAAACTCCCTATCGAAGATATAGACATGGGAAATTCGTTTCTCTCGGCAAAAAGACGTTTTCTCAGTCTCGAGAAACGTTTTCAACTCAACCCTGATTTATTGGAAAAATATCAGGACATTATATCGGAATATCTCAATAACGGACAAATAATTCAAGTGCCGTTAAAAATGCTAAATGACTCAGGTAAACCTAATTACTTTCTCCCTCACTTTCCCGTTTTCAAATCCAACTCTACTACTTCCACTCGTATAGTTTTCGATCCAAACAATAAATCGTCTACGGGAATCTCCCTCAGTGACGTCATAGACAAAGGTTATGTCGTCCAACATGAACTTTTTGACATTCTCGCTAAGTTTCGTCAGTTTAAATTCGCACTAGTAGGCGACATCAAGGCTATGTTCCTACAAATCGCCATTTGTCCCACTGAAACATTTCTGTTAAATTTTCTCTTTAGGGACAATATTCAGCAGCCTTTACGGTGCTATCAATTTCAAAGATTACCCTTCGGGCTCCCAAGTAGCCCATTTATCGCTCAAAGAGTTATCAAGCACATCGCTAACAACAACAAACATACCCACGAACTTGCTACTAGTGTTCTGCAAGAATCTATCTATATGGATGACCTGATCAGCGGTGCTGACAGTCTTCATGAATTAAGTTGTCTTTTCGAACAATTAACTTCTTTGCTAGAAACCCATGGTTTCCTCCTCCACAAGTGGAACTGCAGTTCTTCAGAATTTCTGTCTCAACACAATTTAAATCCCGTCTCTGAAGTCAGTCTTAACTTCACGGGATCTGATAAAGTCTTAGGCATATTCTGGGATTCAGAACGCGACCACTTTTCGTTTAAAACTCCTATCTTCAAATTGGCTAATGTTGTTACTAAACGTACTATTCTCTCCTACATTGCTACTTTGTATGACCCGCTAGGATGGTTATCCCCTGTCCTTGTGAACGCTAAGCTCTTGATACAGGAAATATGGTCCCAGAAATTGGACTGGGATCAACCCATTGACTCACCCATCATTATGAAAAATTGGCAAAATCTCTTATCGACATTCAAAACTATAGAAGAGGTCAAGGTACCTCGATGCTTACTTTTACAAAAGAAAGTTGTTGATGTTCAATTAATTATTTTCACCGACGCATCGGAAAAAATATACAGCACTTGTGTGTATCTCAAAGCGACATACTCAGACTTTTCTGTATCGTCGCGGCTTATCGCTTCTAAAAACAAAATTTCTCCGCTAAAAAATAAACTCACCATCCCCAAATTGGAACTTTGTGGAATAGTGTTGGGAGTCACTCTGGCTCATAGACTTTTTCACATCTTCAAGAAAAATTTGAGTATATCTTCATCTCATCTCTTTGCTGACTCTACAATTGCCTTGTCTTGGATACTTTCTAAAAAACACATTTGGAACATTTTTGTACAAAACAGAATTCAAAAGGTCAATTCCTTGTTGGAAACTTTTCCTTGTGATTTCCATTTCGTCAGAAGTCACGAAAACATCGCTGACCCCGCTTCCAGAGGGATAAATGTCTTTGATAATCCCCAGACCACCGAAGACTGGTTATGCGGACCTAGCTTTATTAGAGACAATCCCATCGATTTTTCTCTTCATCAAATTCCTCATTTTCAGGATGATCTTCCTGAATTAAGGAAGTTAGTTGTCTCAAACATAGCAACAAATCACGAACTCAACGACACCTTTGAAAATCTATTCGCTAAATCTTCTTCTTTTCGTAAAATTCAAAGAATTGTCGCTTATCTTTTTAGATTCATCAGTAATATTAAAAAGAAAATAAATAACTCTCCACGAGATACGGATATATTGACGCCACCCGAAATGGAGATCGCTGATCACGCGATCATCAGGTATATCCAAAGTATCTACTTTAAAAAAGAGATTCTTGAATTGAAAAATGCTAAACTCGTGACCAATAAAGCCATTCGTAAACTCAACCCCTTCCTACAACATAATGATGGGCTGATTCGTGTGGGAGGACGTCTCCGACACGCCCCCATATCGTATAATCAAAAACACCCCATTCTACTTCCTTCTAAATGTCGAGTTGTAGAACTAATCTTGACTCAAGCTCATCATAAGTTATTACATTCAGGCGCGCAAACAGTACTTTCGTATGTCAAAATGAAGTACTGGCCAATTGACGGATTAAGACAGATTAAACGCTTAATTCGTAAGTGTGTAAACTGTTTCCGATTCATGACACCCAATTCTGTTCAACAGATGGCAGATATGCATCCCGATCGTGTACTCCCCACTAGACCCTTCCAAGTCGTCTCAGTGGACTATGGGGGGTTCTTCTTAATTAAGTCCTCACATTTGAGGAAGGCACCGCTTTACAAAGCATACGTAGCCTATTTCATTTGCATGAGCACTAAATGTGTTCATATCGAACTCGTCACAGGATTAAGCGCAGAAGCCTATATTCTTACTCTGAAAAGGTTTATTGCCAGAAGATCCACGCCCAGTATTATTTGGAGCGACAATGCCACAAATTTCCATGGGGCAAAAAATGAAATGCGCGAATTCTATGATTTTTTCTTAAATCAAAATAATTCGGAACAGATTAAGGAATTCTGTACTCAAAACTCCATAACTTTCAAGATGGGTGTTCCCCGCAACCCCCATCAATTCGGCCTCCATGAGGTAGGAATAAAGAGTGTGAAGTATCACCTCTATCGAATTATAGGAAATTTCCACTTCACCTTTGAAGTGTTTAACACAGTATTATGCCAAATCGAGGCTATTCTAAATTCGAGACCCATCACTAGGATGTCGTCTGACGCCAATGACTTCGCTTTCCTATCTCCAGCTCACTTCTTAGTTCAAAGAAGTTTAACCGCGCCCCCTGAACCAAGTGTTTCAGAGATACCTGAAAATAGGTTGAATCTTTTTCAGCGTATTAGTAAAATTCAACAGCAATTTTGGAAATTGTGGAAAAAAGACTATCTTTGCCTCCTGCAGCAAAGAAATAAATGGACCGACCCTACTGACCCTGTCAAGATCGGGGATTTGGTTCTGTTGAAGGAGGATGGTACTCCTCCACTCTTATGGCCAACTGCCAGGGTAATAGATGTATTGCCTGGTAAGGATGGTCTAGTTCGTACTGTCAAGATTCACACTACTCACGGTGATTTTCTTCGTGGTATTACGAAAATCGCTGTGATTCCCCTGGAAGATTAAAATCTATCCCTAGGGGGAAAACTTATCGTTTTCCTCCATTTTATCGTTGTTACCCCTTGTGTATATAAACTCTAATTTCTTCAAACATTTCTTATCGTTGTGCACATCTTTGCCAATCCCCTCTCTTCGAGGTGATATAGGCCATCTCTCTCGCCTGTCGCCCCCGGCAATATGTACAATAAATATATTATACACGGCTCACTAAAATAATTAGTTACGCCCCTGTACTACTGATTACTTAAAATTCAAGTAGTATTTATGTAACCTTTCTGGAAACTCCAGGTTATTGTTGAGACTCGCATTTGAACCCCTCGCCGGGGCAGATCGTCAAAAGCTTCCTAACGAGAATCATCTCTAATCTATCGACGCTCCCGCTATTCGTAAAAAGGCCGCATTTTACCGGTTTTTTTTTGCTATCGTTTTATACCGCTCAGATAATTCAATCTGCTCAGTATTATCGACGATGATTTATTTAGCGTATTAGTGAGTGCCTTACAAATGAACCAAATGGATTATGGAATTCAATCAGAGCTCTGATGTGACACGTCATCAAGGAATAAAACTGTAAGTACTCTACATGTATGTGAACATAACTTATTAGTCGTGATACTGTATGCATTTTGAACCATATACCTCTCGTAGCAAATATTCTTTGTGCCATTTATGCAGATAATACTTTAAATTACATATGAAAAATCGTTATCTACTCTTAACCAGCTTACCTATGGGAATATACTCTATAACCGTACAATAAGTATAGGTTACTATTGTTAAGGATACTTTACGTATTGCCTAAACATATCTTTTAAAATACACTGTATAATATTACAAAACCTCATATTTCAAGAAAGAAGACATCGAAGAGAATCCAAAAATGTAAAAATATACAGGGTGTCCCATTTAAAAAACGAAGTTATAAGCAACTTCCGGTATAACCGGAAGTTGCAAAGAGATGAAAATACTTTCATTTAATAGATCATCCTTCAAAACCCCTTTGTTCAAATTTTCATGATTCTGTTGCCTTTAGTTCTCGAGATATTTCTAATAGGCCCTTTATTTGCCTCACCCTGTATACTTTCCCACCTTTAGACGTATCGGAGGAGTATGACAACTGTCAAGATGACAGTAGAATTTTATAAAATACTCCTGTCACAGACATGTAGTCCTGACTTCATGTAGAACTATAGAGTCAGAGGATCTCGCTATTGAAAGTGATGATGTCAAATTGGCTGTATTTGAAAGATATTTTGATAATGTTCTTTTTAACCCTAGAACCACAAAGTGGGGTCACCGGTGACCCCACGGCACAATTTTTTTTAACATGTGCGTGGTTTTGATGAACCTGTTTGTTGTCTGCCGATCTACCTTTAGTATTTCACAGGACTCGTAACTGGTGATGAGGATATAAATATTTGTGATTCCTCCTCCTCTATCTATTTTTCTTCGTAAGGATGTAATTCTCTATATCCTGTGCGTGCTGTTTTGCTTCGGAGAATGAGTAACCAGTCATGTCCTTTATTTGGTCCGACCATCGTAATGGAGATCTTCCTATGGATCTTCTGCCCTCTACGTTGCCTTCAACTATCATTCGTTACATTCCTTCTCTTCTTCTAGATATATGTCCAAAATATCTTAGTATATTCTGGTTGATAGTTGTGACGAGTCTAGTTTTTATGTTAAATTCGGCTTCTTCTTCTTGTAGTGCCTATCCGTTTCGGATGTTGGCGACCATCATGGCAATCTGCACTTTGCACACTGCTGCTCTGAAAAGATTTGTAGTGGTTGTGTTGAACCACATTCGTAGATTTTTCAGCCAGGAAATCCTTCGCCTTCCTGGTCCTCGCTTTCCCTCTACTTTTCCCTGCAAGACCAGTTGCAGCAGTCCATATCTCTCACTGTTCCTCATGATGTGACCGAGGTATTCGATTTTGGCTGTTTTTATTTTGATTAACAGCTCTTTTTCTTTTTTCATTCTCAGCAAAACACCCTCATTAGTAATGTGGTCGGTATAAGATATCTTCAGGATTCGACGATAAAGCCACATCTCAAAAGCCTCAATTTTCTTGCAGGTGGCGTCTGTGAGAGTCCACGACTCAACTCCGTACAACAGTATAGGAAATATATAACATCGTAGTAATCTGACTTTTATGGGTATCGACAAATCATGACATTTGAACAACTTTGCCATTTTTTGAAATGCAGATCTTGCTTTCTCTATCCTACATTTGATTTCTATAGAATGGTCCCAATTTTCATTGACGTTCGTACCAAGGTAGGTGTATGTTTTTACTCTTTCTATTTGTTGACCATTCACACTGATTCGTCCAAATTGCTGTTCATTCTTAGAGATCATCATACATTTGGTTTTCTTAGTGTTTAGTGAAAGTCCGTATCTCTGACTGATTTCTGCGATTCTGCTCATTAACTCCTGTAGGGCTTCAGAACTGTCAGCGAATACCACAGTGTCGTCTGCGTATCTTATGTTATTGATACATTCTCCGTTAATTCTAATTCCGGCTTCAACATCATCCAATGCTTCTTGAAAGATTTCCTCAGAGTAGATGTTAAACAGCAGTGGGGATAGTATACATCCCTGACGGACCCCACGTTTGATTTTGATATCGTCAGATTCTCCTGCCTCTGTCCGGATAGATGATGTTTGATTCCAGTACATATTGCTGATAATCCTTAAATCACAGGTGTTTATTCCAATATTGGTTAATATCTCCATCAGCTTGTCGTGCTTTACTGTATCGAACGCTTTATGGTAATCAATGAAACATGCATAAATATCGCAATTCACGTCTCTACATCGTTGAAATAGCACTTGTATATTAAATAGAGCCTCTCTTGTACCCACTGCATTTCGAAAACCAAACTGTGTTCGGCTGATTTTTTCTTCGCACAGTCTATATATCCTTTGATGTATAATTTTTCGAAATAGCTTTAAAATATGGCTCATTAAGCTGATGGTTCAGAAATCACTGCAGGATACGTACTTTGTTTTCTTTGGTAAAGCAACAAACGTCGACTTCAACCATGCTTTTGGTATTACTCCGCTTAAATATATGTCGTTAAATATTTTGGTTAGGCGTTGAGTACCGTCGGTGTCAAATAGTTTTAGGAGTTCAGCATATGCATTGTCAGGTCCAGGAGCTTTGCCATCTTTTAGTTGTGATATTGCTCTTTCCACTTCACCTGATGTGATTGGTAAGTGGTCATCACATATGTAGGATGGAGGTTGTTCGGGTCTAGTATCATCAAAAAGTTCCTGTATGTATTTTGTCCATATGCAGATTTCTTGATTTCTGTCTGTGATGATATTCCCCTGTTGGTCTCGCAATTTGCTAGCTGTGTTGGATTTCTGAAGACCAGCTGCTTGTTTCACCTTTTTATGCATGTTAAACGTATCATGTTTTTGCTCTAACGACTCTATCTCTTCACACTGTGATTTTAACCAATTTTCTTTGGCCTTTCTTATTTCAGTTCTTATTTGCCTCTGAATCGTGTTGTACATTATTTTGTTGTTTTTTGATTTTCTTCTTTCTCCCATAAGTTGTAGTATATTGTCGTTCATTCAACTTTTTCTCATCTCTTTCTTTTCTATTAGATGTTCTTCTCTGATGTTGTTAAAGGTTTCACATATATTTTGGAGTGATTCTTCGGCATTATATGTTTGCTCCATATTAATTAGCTTCTCTGAAAGAATCTGTGCGACTGTCTTTTTGTTTTCTTATCTTTTAGTATTCTCATATCGCACTTTTTTTGCTGTTCTTTTTTGCAACCTTCTTGAATCTAAACCTAAATTTACCAACAACAGGAACATGATCTGATGATACGTCAGCACCGGGGTAACCCTTAACCGATAGGCATCCATTACGGAATCTCTTGTTCACCATTATGTAGTCAATTTGATTCCGTATTACGTTTCCTGGTTGATCTTGCGGGGAGACCCAGGTGTACAAGCGTCTTGGTGGTAGTTTGGAGAATGTGTTTAGTATTGTAAATTCTTCTTCTTCTACAAACAGTTTTAACCTGTCTCCCCTTTCATTTCTCTGTCCTAGACCAAAATCACCTATGAATTCACCGCTTCTCCCTTTACCAATTTTCGCATTGAAGTCACCCATAATGATAGTTATATCTTCTTTTTTAAGTCGTTTAAGTGACTTTATCAACAACTCATAGAATTGCTCTAGATCTTCTTCTGGTTTATCGCTCGTGGGGGCATACACTTGTAATATATTTAATTTGACGGGGCTAGTATTCAGTTGGATTATTATTAATCTTTCAGAAATAGAAATAGAATTCGGCTACTATTGAATTATTTGTGCGATGTGTGGTCGGTCCATGGTATGCGTAACATTCTCCGGTAGAGCCACATTTCAAATGCCAGTATACGTTTTGAATCTCCTTTTTTGATGGTCCAAGTCTCTGAAGCGTAGGTGGCGATAAGAAATATTAACGCTCGAACAAGGCGTAATTTTCTGATTTTTGTAATGTCAGTATTCTTCCATATTTTTTGAGTTGGGCTGTTGCCGATCTGGCCATTATGATGCGTCTACGGATCTCGTCTTCGCATTCTCCACTGTTAGTAATAACGGAGCCTAAGTAATTAAATTGTCTAACCACTTCGTAACCTGCCAAGTTTCTTATCTCCGTTTGGTTGTTTCTGATTCTATCGATGATCATTACTTTGGTTTTTGTGTATATTTATTTTCAAGCCATGTTCCGTTCCTACTACAGACATTCCTACATTCCGTACACGGCAGACATTCCCACTACAGAACAAACAACAGTATCAACATTTGGTGATGATACAGCAATACTAGCCCCCCATCACAATCCTGCAGGAGCTACAAGAAACCTACAAACAAACTTGAACAAAATAGGAGTATGGCTAAAAAAGTGGAAAATAAAATCGAATGAATCCAAATCAACACACGTTACTTTCACGATGAAAAGAGATCAGTGTCCACCAATGAAACTAAATAACAGCTAATTACCACAAGCTGATATTGTGAAATACTTAGGCATGCACCTAGACAAACGGCTCACATGGCGGACACATATATTCAACAAGCGAAAACAACTAGGACTTAGACTGCAGCAACTCTGCTGGATTATCGGCAGGAAATCAAAACTGACCATCCAAAACAAAATACTTGTATATAAATCAATTCTAAAACCAATCTGGACATATCGAATCCAGCTATGTGGCACAGCGTCAAATTCAAACTTAGAAATACTTCAAAGGTTCCAAAATAAAGTTTTAAGAATAATAGTCAATGCCCCCTGGTACGTGCCAAATACAGCAATAGAAAGAGACTTGGAAATCCCCACCATCAAAAGTGAAATAAAACGACATAGTGAAAAATATCGGGATAGAGCGAATGCGCATGTGAACCCCCTCGCGAGTGATCTATTTAACACCGTAGGTGAGGTGCGCCGCTTAAAAAAATTTAAACCAACGGACCTGATAAGCAGGTTTAACTAAGTGTACTCAGAATAACAAACAAATAACGGTTTTAAATAAATAGGTTAATTATATAAGGGAAATAATTCACTGGAAAAATTTCCTACATGTCCAATGTAAATATCCGACCATTTACTTATTGTCCTTCAATATTATATATGTGCCAGATTGTAAATATACTGGGAGTTAATAAAAAAAAAAAGAAAAAAAGAAAAAATATTTCGTTCCTAGCTTAACCACACTTTCTTCCAGTTCTTCTGGTGAAGACGCCAATACAACAGTGTCATCAGCATAACGTAGGTTTTTAATTTTTGTTTCTTCTATTATAGTTGTTTTACCTTACCATTACTCAAAAACTTGACGTATAATGTGTTCACTATATATATTGAACAGAATGGGGATATTATACATATCTGTAGCACTCCAGGTTTTAATTTGAAGTTTTTCGAAACCACATTGTTAACTCGTACATTAGCGGTGTTATTTACATAAAGTTCTTGTAATAAATAGATTAGATGTTCTGACGTACGCATCTGACGTACGCATTTCTCTAAGTGTATGCCACATTTCATCCCGTTTTACCTTATCGAAGGCCTCGGAGTAGTCAACAAAGCACAAATTATGTTTCTATGTTAAACTCTCAAAATATTTCGATAATTTGACGAATATTAAGGATGTGTTCTCTTGTTTCTCTAATTGGGACGAATCGCATTGTTCTTGGGGAATTTGTGGTAACAGAATTGATTTTAATCTTTTATTGGTGATTGCTAGAATTACTTTGCTCGGGTTAGATATCAATTTTTATATATGGGAATAAACGTGAGTTTACCCCAGTCATTACCCCAGTCATTACCCCAGTCAATTTGTGATTACTGTACGAAAATATGTGTAGAGAACATTAATTTAGTATATGAAAAGATTGTAAATATTATAAAAATAAATTATTCAACTTCTAACTTGGTTTTTAATTACATTTGGCATCCTAAAACGTATATGTCAAATTATTATATACGTGCTATTATATTTTGACTTACCCTGTATAATCGTTTTGCTAATTGTTATGTAACAATATATTTTCTGAGTGGAAATTAACCCATTCAGAGTGGACAGACATATCGCATGCCTCTGTTTAGGACGGTGTCAGGAATCCAACGGGTGGGGACGGTTGCTGTACTATAACGGCAGGCGAGAATGATGCGTTTTTAGAAAAGTATCTAAAAACTTTGCTTTTATAGTTTGTTTCTTGCTGCTTACTTATTTACTTATTCAAGATTAAAACATGTTTATTACAAATGTTTTTTTTACAACCCCAAAAATAATACATGTCGTACCTGTACGTCGGTCTTACCGAGACTAATGCGTTTTCCAACTGCCGTACCGGTGCGGCAGCAGTCTTTCAAAGAGAATATTACTAACGTACATCTACGACATTTGGCTAAGTCTGATGTATAATACAGCAGTATATGTACGGCATCAGTCCAGAAAAAATTGCAAAAGGTGTAAAAGTTGTACGATAGCCATCCCAAGCTATTGCTTACAAAGTAGTACATGTACGGCACCCATCTATCAAAGTATTCTTTGAATAACGTACCAGTACGTCAATCGGCCTCAATGGATTAAATCATATAGTACATTTTTTGATAAATAAGTTTAAAAACAATGAAATGTTGTTTATTTTGAAAAATATGTTTGGGGTCGCCGGTGACACAACCTTGTGACAATCGTCCACTAATTTCAGCTTTTCTACCGTTCTAGGGTTAAATTAATATTTGTCGGGTTGAACTTCGTGATTTTTATAGTCCATTTGATTTTTTTGAGATTAACCACTTATTCTAATGAGTCCAGCAATATTATAAAAAAAAAAATTTAGTTCTTGTATAATACATATTTTTCTATTTCAATAACTAAAGACAGGGTAGTTAAATCACGAGATAATATTAATTATTAGGACGATCAGGAGAAAGCCAACGAGGAAATGACGCAATCATATTATTTTGAAATAATTTTGAAATACAAAATAAAAGGTGTAAAATGAATTCCACCATAATGTATATTTTTTGCCAGTTAACAGTACGGTAATATAAATCGATTTTGTCAAAAGTTACCCATCAACCCCGTTCTGGTGAAAGACGATACAGAAGTTAAAACTTGTCGTTATGTTACTTACTCTACATCTCAATTGTCGTGTAACACAAGAAACTTTAGTAAATTAAATGAGCACGGCACGGAATCAGTCAACAGTGTTTAGAGAACAAAGCGGCAACGTGGCTTTTGTGCTAAGTTTAATTACAAACTGCTTTACAGCACGCGTTGGCTTCTCAGAAAATGGGATGAAGAGGATTTTGCCTCATTTAGATTACTTATGCATGTGTCGTATGTAAGAGACTAGCGATCTTTGCTATGTTTGTTTTACGTGTTAAGCCAGACGTGTCCTTGTTTGTGCTTTCTTTTATATTTCTACGATGTGTAGGAACAAGTAACAATTTAAGCTATATGCTCGAAGTTAGAATAATGATTTGATTCAATTTATATTAGATGAACTATACACATTAATATACTTTAACATAAATGATCCCATATACAGTACACGTTTAAACCCCACCCCTAAAATGAAACTCTGTCGGTAAATTATTTAATTACAGTACCATTGCAGGTTTTCCTAATTAAAAAGTTTTGGAAAAACTTGAATTCCAATATTTTTTTTTATTTATATTTTAATAACAAACCAAAATATCCAAAGTATGTTTCAAGATATTCAAAATTTAATAACTGAATAAAAATTAAGATTTTTTTCAAAGTAAGATTATTCAAAGCGAAATCCCAAAAACATTAAAAACATTGTAAAACTTAGTGTATTAAAAAGGAGCAATCTCGTTTTGCGGTATTTATTTCCACCTATTTACCAGCGCCTGTTTTAACGCTACCACAGTACCACTAAACTGGCCTAAATACTCTTCCCAAATTTTCCACAAATACCAAAACCAGGCTAATACCAGAATACAAACATCTGCAAAGTATTGTTACCTTTGGTGTATGCGGTGAGCATTACCTTGCATGAGAAGGAGTCTTTACCGACAAAATTTTTGTAAGTTTCCACATGCTTTCCAGATATTCACAGATGTACCTATTAGAATTAAGGCCACCTGACCCTAAGATAACAACATCATTATGTGTTTAAAACGAAATGCCGCCCCATTATTATTATATCTCTATCACCAAACTGTACTCTACCAGAGAAAAACCAATGATAGACTATTTTCCAGGCCTTCTTCATACTCGTTGGCGACCATAAAATAAATGTCTGGTGAAACGAGGCTCGTCTGTAAACAGAACGATCCTCGAATCCTTAATGTCTAAATCTGCATGCGAAAGAGAGAATTTCAAACGTTGTCTATCATGAGTTGCATTGAATACAGGACCTGTGGCATGTACATAATACTGACATTACCACGAGTATTTGATATTCTCCTAACCAAACATGTAGTAGTAACCATCAATCCATCATGTAGTAGTAAAAGTATGCTCTCGAAGTACTTGAAGACTATTATAAAACTGACCTTTTCACACTGAATTTGACTGCATCTGCATCACAAGCACTGAGCTTGTCTTATTCAATCAACAGTGTTTAGAGAACAAAGCGGCAACGTGACTTTTGTGCTAAGTTTAATTACAAACTGCTTTACAGCACGCGTTGGCTTCTCAGAAAATGGGATGAAGAGGATTTTGCCTCATTTTGATTACTTATGCATGTGTCGTATGTAAGAGACTGGCGATCTTTCCTATGTTTGTTTTACGTGTTAAGCCAGACGTGTCCTTGTTTGTGTTTTCTTTTATATTTCTACGATGTGTTGGAACAAGTAACAATTTAAGCTACCTATATGCTCGAAGTTACAATAATGATTTGATTCAATTTATATTAGATAAACTATACACATTAATATACAAAAATAACACTAAGCACCAAAATTAACGCACCACCTTAAAAATGGGACATATTTGATGTCTTGTATTTCCTAAACCCGTTGTCCGATTTTAGTGATTTTTTTTATATGTTATAGCTTTATTCTTCAAGAATATCGGTGTAACAATATTGTTGCTAAAAAGATAAGTGTCATTGTATACCGGGTGTAAAAATGATACTGTGTTTTTTCCTCAAAAGTTTGGAACACCCTGTGGAATATTCTGGCTTATATAAAATATTGAAATTAAAACTCAACTGTAGCCTTATGCTTTCTTAACATTATGCTTTTTGATTCATTAGCTTATGTTGGAAAATAAAAAAAGTTAGGTACTTTAACAACTAGTAATGTTCTTCATCAATACAGGGTGTTTCTAAATAAGTGCGACAAACTTTAAGGGGTAATTCTGCATAAAAAATAATGACCATTTGCCTTATAAACATATGTCCGCAAATGCTTCGTTTCCGAGTTACGGAATGTTGAATTTTTTCTTACAAACTGACGATTTATTTATTGCTCTAAAACCGGATGAGATATGCAAATGAAATTTGGTAGGTTTTAAGAGGTAGTTATTGCGCATTTTTTGGCATACAAATAAGAATTTTATATTCACCATTGGCGTGCATATGGGTCATATTACCAGGTCATATTACCCGTATGCACGCCAATGGTGAATATAAAATTCATAATTGTATGCCAAAAAATGCGCAATAGCTACCTCTTAAAACTTACCAAATTTCATTTGCATATGGCGACCGGTTTTAGAGCAATAAATAAATCGTCAGTTTGTAAGAAAAAATTCAACATCCCGTATCTAGGAAACGAAGCATTTGCGGACATATCCTTATAAAGCAAACGGTCATTATTTTTTCATGCAGAATTACTCCTTAAAGTTTGTCGCACTTATTTAGAAACACCCTGTATTGATGAAGAACGTTGCTAGGTGTTAAAGTACCTAACTCTTCAGGTGCCGTCTCTTCTTCTTCAGGTGCCGTCCTCGTTCCGAAGTTTGGCTATCATCAAGGCTATGCGTATTTTTGATACCGTAGATCTAAATAATTGGCAGCTGCTGCACTTGTACCAATCTCTTAAATTCTTCAACCATGAATGTTTTCTTCTGCCAATGGATCTTTTACCTATTATTTTTCCCTGAATAATTAACTGGAGTAGCTGGTACTTTTGTCCCCTCATTATATGTCCCAAGTATTGCAGTTTGAGCTTTTTAATAGTAAGCGCAAGTTCTTTTTCTTTCTGCATCCTTCGCTACACTTCCATGTTTGTCACTCTCTCTGTCCACGATATTCTCAGTATCCTGCGGTACATCCACATTTCAAATGCTTCTATTTTCCTTGTATCGATCTTTTTCAGTGTCCAAGCTTCCATTCCATAGAAAAGAACAGACAGCACGTAACATCTCATCAGGCGAATTTTAAGATATAAACTTAGCTCTCTTCCGCATAAAACTGTTTTCATTTTGGTAAAAGTAGCTCTAGCTTTTTCTATTCTGATCTTGATTTCTTCAGAGTTGTCGTTGTTTTCATTAATCACAGTTCCCAGGTAATTATATTTTCTAACACGCTCAATTCTCTGATCATGTACGGTTATGTCAGAAAAATTTTGTGGAGATTTCGACACCATCATTATTTTTGTTTTTTTGATGTTATAGTCCATTCATTAACGGTAAAATATTGCAAAACCTTTAAATTTTAAAGAACCGCTTGGATTGACATGAAATTTGGCATACACACAGCTAACAGGTCAAAGAAAAAAAGTGATATTGTGCCGATATGTGCTTTTGCCCTGGGGGTGATTTTCACCCCCTCTTGGGGGTTAAAAAATATTCGTCCAAACAAAGTCAGGAAATGGGTAAACTGGCTAATTTAAAGTAACTTTTGTTCTATAGAGTTCTTTCACTAAGTCAATACTTTTCGAGTTATTTGGCAGTGAATATGTTCATTTTTTTCAACAAAATAACCACTCTTTTAGACGGTTTTTCGCAAATAACTCAAATTGTAAGTATTTTGTCGATAAAGCATTCTTAGTAAAAATATAGCCTATAAAAAATTTAAAAAAATAGTGAATATATCACGTTTTTTTATTTAGTAGAAGCAGAGTTATAGCCTAATGAAATATAGGTTTATATTCGTCAAATTCCAAGTGGAATATTTTAACGTGAAATAACCAAAAATGAAGCACATTTCGGGGAAAACTTATTTAAACTTATTTAATGTGTTTAAAAAAAGCTTCATTTTTGTTTTATAAAAAAAATTTATAGCATCAAAACTAAACAAGTTACGCTCAAAATAAAGTTAGTACCTTTTGGTTTTGGTAAAAAAATCGAGTAAATCACCCCCTAATTAGTATCTTAAATGAACTTAATCGTAACGACTTCACAAGTTTCTTGACTCGTGTATATATTGTTTATATGATCTGTAAGTTTCATCGGTTCAAAGTCCTTATTATTGAAACGGCTGTAGTTAAAAGGGGTTGAAAGAGTCACTGATCACGAATGTATGCAAATTTAGAAACACCAAATCTTGATCAATTTTTGTCTAACAGAAAAACAAAAAAATACATGATATTCAGAAAAGCAAATCTGACTTTTTTTGTATTTCGAGACTTTTGGTATCTCTAACAATTTTTAAGTTATTTTGAAAAAAAGCATATTTTTCAAAATTTAAATTTTTAAAAATTTTACTTTGAAACCAAATTTTTTCAAAAATAAACACTTTGAATCGATGAAACTTACAGATCATATAAACACAATATAAGTAAAATAATTTATGGAGCGGCAACGCCAACGATTAATTTCATTTAAGTTGCTAATTAGGGGTGGTCTTCCCGATTTTTTTTTGCAAAAACAAAAGGGACCAACTTTTATTTTGAGCATAACTTGCTTAAATTTAATGCTAGAAACTTTTCGTAAAAACAGAAAAAAAGCTTTTTTTAAACATTTTAAAAAAGTTAAAATGGGTTTTCCCCAAAAAGTGCTTAATTTTTTGGATATTTCACGTCGAAATATTCTATTTGAAATTTGGTGAATATGAATCTATATTTCATTGGCTATAACTCTGGTTCTACGAGATCCAGAGACCTAAAGCGTACACCGTTTTTTTAACTTTTTTATAGGCTATATTTTTGATAAGAACGGTTTTTTCGACAAAATACTTACCTTTTGAGTTATTTGCGAAAGACCGTCTAAAAATGTGGTTATTTTGTTGAAAAATGAACATATTCACTCGCAAATAACTCGAAAAGTGTTTACTTGGCAAAAAAGCTCTATAGAACAAAAGTTACTTAAAATTAGTCAGTTTACCCATTTCCGGAGTTGTTTTGGACATATATTTTTGCACCCCCAAGAGGGGGTGAAAGTCACCCCCAGGGCAAAAGCACACGTCGGCACAATATCACTTTTTTTCTTTGACATGTAAGCTATGCGTATGCCAAATTTCATGTCAATCCAAGCGGTTTTTTAAAATTTCGAGCAAAAACCGTGAAAGAATGGACTATTAAGTGATAAACCGAACTTTTCGCTGCACTCTACTATTCTGTTTATCAGTGTTTGGAGATCTTCCGGGGTTTCTGCTATTAATACTGTGTCATCAGCGTATCTCAAATTGTTTATTAAAGTGCCATTTATGTTAACTCCTATATCTTGGTCAGCAAGGGCTCTGTTTATAATATCTTCTGAATATAAGTTAAACAAAGTTGGTGAAAGTATGCATCCCTGCTTTACGCCTTTTTTGATCTCGAGTTCCTCGGTTGTTTCCCGTTATACTCTAATATTCGCCTTCTGGTTATAGTAAATATTGAAAATAATTCTGAGGTCCCTTTTATCCAACAGTCAGTTGGTTTTTCTCTACCAACAGTCTCATCAGGTGTTCGTGGCGAACTTTATCGAACGCCTTGTTGTAGTCAATAAAGCACATATATATATTCTGGTTAACATCCAGGCATCTTTGGCACATGATATTAAGTGCAAATAGTGCTTCCCTTGTTCCAAGCCCGTTTCGAAACCCGAACTGAGTATCACTGATGTCAGCGTCTAGTTTTTTGTGAATTCTTGTATGTATCACTTTAAGAAATACTTTTAGTGTGTGTCCCATTAAGCTTATTGTGCGATGGTCGGTGCAGAGTTTTGCGTTTGTTTTCTTTGGAATAGTCACAAAAGTTGACAGAAGCCCTTCCTTAGGTGTTTCTCCCGTTTTATAAATGCAGTTAAAGAGGTCAACCAAAAAATATACTGTTTCATCTTCCACAAGCTTAAGAAGTTCCGATGGAAGTCCATCTGGACCCGGTGATTTGCCATTTTCCATTGTTTTTATAGCATATAGTATTTCTTCTTTAGAGATTTTTGGTCCTTCCTCACCTTGTATGTTACCAATATCATGATCCTCTCTTTCATCGGCAAAGAGTTCTTCTATATAATTCTTCCAGGTCGTAAGCTTTTCTTGTAGGTCAGTTATTATTTGTCCATTTGCGTTGTATAGCACATTGGGATGCTTCCTTTTTTGTATACTTGCCAATTCTTTTACCTTTTTATGTAGGTTAAACGTATCATGTTTTAATTGCAGTTCTTCAATTTCTTCACATTTTCTTTTGTAAAAGTTTTCTTTCGCTGACCTTATTTCATCTCTAATTTGCTTGTGTATCTCATTGTATTTTTGTTTGCATTTTCCCTTAAACTGTCTTCGTTCCTCCATGAGACTTAAAATTTTCTCTGTCATCCATTCTTGTCTTTTTGTCGTATTTCCTCTGCTAAGGATATTCTGAGCGGGTTTTATTAGGGCTTCTTTTAAGTCTTGCCACTTGTTTTCCACGTGCGTGTTTGGTTCCTTTGTAGACAACATTCTTAAGTTACCATTTATCTGTTGCTTTAATTCTTCTTTGATTTTTGAGTTCTGTAAGCGGCTGGTATCTATGTAATCTGGTTTTACCCTTTGTGAAGGTTTCTTAAGTTTAATGCTTACACGCGCTATCAACGGATTGTGGTCCGAGGAAACATCTGCGCCTGGGTACGCCTTAACCGATTTTATGCCGTTTTTGTATCTTTCATTTATCAACACAAAGTCTATTTGATTCCTAACTATTTCTGTGCGTTATGCTGAGGTGATGTCCACGTATAAAGCCTTCTTTTGGGGAGTTTAAAAAATTTGTTTGAAATAATCATATCGTTTTCTTGGCAGAACTGTAACATTCGGTCTCCTCTCTCGTTCCTTAACCCGAGACCATAATTTCCTACATATTTGCCGCTTTTTCCTTCCCCAATTTTGGAATTAAAATCACCAAGGATAATTGTGACGTCTCTTGGCTTTATAGATTTTAGAACATGGTTAATTTGTTCATAGAATTCCTCAACCTCTTAATCTGATTTTTCTGCAGTAGGAGCATAGACCTGTATGAAATTAAGATTTACAGTTTTTGTATGAAGTTGAAGGAATATTACTCTATCAGACACTGGTGTAAAGTTAATAACAGACTGCATCATTTTTTTTTTTTGATACAACAATTGCTACTCCATATCTGTGGTGTGGATCATTATTTCCTGAAAAATATATCATTCCGTTGTTTGTCGCGAAGCTACCTGAACTGGACCACCTTGTATCGCTGATACCTAAAATATCGATATTTAACCTTTGCATCTCTTGTATAATATTGTTCATTTTTCCTGGTTCATACATAATTCTGACGTTCCACGTACCAATATTTATTGCATCTTTAAAATAGGGATTTCGCCGGGTTACGACCTGAGAGGCCCTGTTGTCATGAGAATTACCTCTCCTGCCGGATCTTGTTTTCCGATGTCCATGATCAGTACCAGAATTTATTGTACGTTGTACAGCCATGATGATTGTACTAGAGATATCCAATTGGATCTTTAATACAGTGGTTTCTCCTTGCCTTCTGTATCCTTATGCCGTTTGTGACGTTCCACCCCTTATAGAATCAATTATTGATGGGAAGATATTATTTAATTATCGAAAATATTATTTAATTATTTTCAGAATTATTCTTTTTCAATGTTTATTAAAATACAACTAAAACCCATCACAGAATTTTAAAATGCTTGCTGACGTCACATTTAAACGTGGCAACATTGGTTTCCCCACTTTGACAGCTAGGGATTTTGAGAATTGCCACGAGGTTCTTGGGCCGTTGAACTGAACACGCCATTGTGCTTTGAGGAGTGAGTCTAAGTAGATGCGGGGTTATTGAACTAAGATTCACCTATAATTCTAAGTTCCAAAGTTATTAAATAGTTATATTGTAGTCATCCAGGATCAGTGAACAGTGAATTTGAAGAATTGTACCGCATAATGGAGTTCCACCCCGGTAAATAAAAAACAATTATTAATTTTATTCAACCATGTTGAATGTCTTTGACTAATTTGCTAATTAAATTTTATGTAGGCTATTTTCATGGTTCGATCAAACTCATCTTGAGAAAATTATGTATTCTTTGTGGATTTTGCTTTTACTTGGAAAATAGAGCTCATTTAAATTAATTTTTTTATACTCCTTTCAAGTTCAGATCTCCTATCTTTTGAAAGATGATCAAATAAGTATCCATTGCATAGTCATACTATTTCAGCCTAATATGATATGTCTGTATACCTGTATATTAATGAAATATTATTTCACAGTAATTATATCTTGTATTCAAATCGAAAATTACATGTGTTATTTGACCAAGGTCATCCGATAACAACTTGATAAAGAGTCGAACTGTCTAGTCATTCAAGTTTTTGGACTTAATGACCTATTTCTTCTTATTCCCATAGGAATAAAAACACCTCCTCGTATTTCTTGCTTCTTTTTTTGACATTGGTAGATTGGTAGTAACACCATACTGTGTTTTTTAGCATCTACTATGAAATCTTAAAAAACAAAAACCACCTAACACCACCAGGGACAGACCACTCCTCGAGCAACGATCACTGGACAACCAGCCTGGATCATTTCCAGTTGTTCTTCCTTTAAGTACCTCCAGCTGTTTCCACCAGCCTTCCTGTACCTCCAGCAGGACCGCTGCAAGCGAAAGTTAGCACCACTGGGTGCTCATTACATCAGCCAGACGATTGGGTAAAAGGGGTTTGTTTGGGGACATTTGATGCGTTTTAGTAAAGACAGACTGTTTTTTGTGATATTCAGGGCATATTTTTTTTATAGTTTAATTGCACACAAATTTTTCCTACTTCATATTTTTATAGTATTTTTTTTTTACATAATATTTAATTGATAGCGTTCCCCATACTGCATAATCCCTAAGGTAAAGATCTCTGAGCTCAGATATTTTCCCCTACAAAAGTTGTTGGTACTCTTATTTTGATTATTTTTATGCTGGTTTTCCTTTCTATATAACAATTTAACATTATTTTAGTCTACTTTAAATTAAATTCTTCAAATTAACTTCAAATATTATTCAAAATTTTAATTATTAACTTTATTTAACTTTAACTTATTAAATTCATATACACATCTGGGCTCTATTCCCTCAGAATAGAGTTTGGTTTCACTTGTTGAGTCATTATTGTAAACTACGAGTTATAAAAAGGATCTGTTATATCCAACCGTAGATTTATTTATTAGGTAAAGGCTTGTGCCTGTATAATTCACCTTGAGTTACTTATACAGAGTGGGCCAAATAAAAGGAGCCACCCCGATATTGGGCAGTATTTATTAGATTTTAAGAAAATAAAAAAACAGGTCAATTTTTGATCTAAGGGGGACACATTTTTACGATACAAACATCTGTCATTTGTCAACTCCCTCCCTTCCACTTCCCCCATCCCTTATTTTTAAATAGGGAATAGGGGTCGTGTGCTAGCTCATTTGAAAGTTTATTTAATTCTCTATTCAGTAATATCAACATCGACTTAAAAATGTATACAGGGTGTCAAAGAAAAATTATTTTGAATTAAATTAATTGACACAAAAAGAAGAATGTATGTAATATATTTTACTCAGAACACATTCTACTGCTGACATAAAATAGAAAAAAATGTTTTTTGATAAATAGACACTGCTTTTTGCTTAATTTTAATGTTCAAGCTTCCACCCATCTGCCTCTTGGTAGGTTAAATATTGAATTTAAGCAACAAACAGTGTTTATTTATTAAATAAACATTGTTTTCTGTTTTTTATCAGCAGTAGAATGTATTCTGAGTTAAATAAATTACATACATTCTTCTTTTTGTGTCAATTAATTTAATTTAAAATATTTTTTCTTGGACACCCTGTATAAATTTTTATGTCAATGTTAATATTGCTGAATAGAGAATTGAATAACCTTTCAAATGAGCTAGCACACGACCCCTACTCCCTATTTAAAAATAAGAGGTGGGGGAAGTGGAAGGGAGGGAGTTGACAAATGACAGATGTTTGTACCGTAAAAATGTGTCCCCCTTAGATCAAAAATTGACCTGTTTTTTTATTTTCTTAAAATCTAATAAATACTGCCAAATATCGGGGTGGCTCCTTTTATTTGGCCCACTCTGTATATTATTTACCGTATCAGGTAATATTTAATTAAGGTGTACGTATTATAAACGTACAATTATTACTTGGTGAAGGTTCTACTAACCTAGGTGTAAGTTGTACTTTCTGTATTAGAGGTACCCTTATTTAGATTTTCTAACCTTATTAAGATTATTCTTAGATCACATTTGTGTGATAATTTTGTAATTGACTTTCACTAGTATCATTTTTTTTGTCATGTTAGAGTCACAGACTAGTTACTTGTCTTAACTCGGAGATTGTGAACATCTAGTAGTTAAATTTAATAAATATATATTTTTTGTGCATATTTTTTTTCTCATATTACTCCTTTATATTTGTACATTTAATATACTTTTATTACAAATTTAATATACTCTATAGCAGCGTAGAATACCTGGAAGAGGGTTAACCCAGTTATCCTTCTTCTGGCGCCCAAAAATTTATTCTATTTTCATTATATTATTATATTTACCCTATCTACTTTGTGAACATTGTCTTAATATCTTCTTTTCTAGCCATCATTGTCATTTCCTTTAATTTATTGTCCAGCCAGAAATAGCCGTGCAAATTGGCCGAATCCTTCCTTGAGTGTCAAGTGGTCATTCTCTTGCATATTGAGCTAGCTATTCAAGTTACATCTATCTATTCATAATTTTCATCTTCAGTCCTATATCAATTCTATACTCTTCGTCTTAGCATCTTTCCATACAAGTACTACTGCAAAGTAGTATTTGAGACTTCAGCTTCTTCAACGCAGAAGCCACATTGTTGTTCCTTTGGCTACATTAAGTAGATCTTCTTTTTCCTACTTCTGTTGGAGTTTACCACTCTCTTTTCATTCACTCCAACAGAAATTCTTCTTCTCTCTGTTACACGTTGATCATTTACTTGATTCATTCGCCTTTGGTGCCAATTTCTTAGCGCCAGGACAAAAGAGTGCCCTTCCACTTACCAACTCATCCGCCCGAAGCCGTTGGTCAGTAAGTGTGGGATTGCTTATACCGGCAATCGCTCGGTGGAGTTTTCGCCATATCTGACTACCCTCACTTAGTTTAGCCTGCAGACCAATGCAGTTGCCCGGGGTGTGGCACGTGGAGCCATAAGTGAGAGTTAGTTGTCTTATGAGGACCAGTTATCAAGAACCATCTCCCGTCTATGACGCTCGATGTGGTAGTTCCGATAAAAGGTGCCACATCTATAACACAACTTTATTATCTAACACAAGCTAATGAATCAAAAAGCATAATGTTAAGAAAGCAAAAGGCTACAGTTGAGTTTTAATTTCAATATTTTATATACGCCAGAATATTCCACAGGGTGTTCCAAATTTTGAGGAAAAAACACACTATCATTGTTACACCCGGTATACAATGACACTTATCTGTATAGCAACAATATTATTATACCGATATTGCTGAAGAATAAAGCTATAACATGTTAAAAAATCACTAAAATTGGACAACAGGTTTAGGAAATACAAGACATCAAAAATGTCCCATTTTTAAGGTGGTGCGTTAATTTTGGTGCTTAGTGTACTTTAACATAAATTATCCCATATACAGTACACGTTTAAACCACACCCCTAAAATGAAACTCTCTCGGTAAACTATTTAAATACAGTATCATTGCAGGTTTTCCTAATTAAAAAGTTTTGGAAAAACTTGAATTCCAATATTTTTTTTATTTATATTTTAATAACAAACCAAAATATCCAAAGTATGTTTCAAAATATTCAAAATTTAATAACTGAATAAAAATTAAGATTTTTTTCAAAGTAAGATTATTCAAAACGAAATCCCAAAAACATTAAAAACATTGTAAAACATAGTGTATTAAAAAGTAGCAATCTCGTTTTGCGGTATTTATTTCCACCTATTTACCAGCGCCTGTTTAATGCTACCACAGTACCAGTAAACTGGCTTAAATACTTTTCCCAAATTTTCCACAAATACCAAAACCAGGCTAATACCAGAATACAAACATCTGCAAAGTATTGTTACCTTTGGTGTATGCGGTGAGCATTACCTTGCATGAGACAAAATTACTTTTCCGACAAATCTTTACCGACAAAATTTTTGTAAGTTTCCACATGCTTTCCAGATATTCACAGATGTACCTATTACAATTAAGGCCACCTGACCCTATGATAACAATATCATTATGTGTTTAAAACGAAATGCTGTCCCATTATTATTATATCTCTATCACCAAACTGTACTCTACCAGAGAAACAGGCCTTCTTCATTCATACTCGTTGGCGACCATAAAATAAATATCTGGTGAAACGAGGCTCGTCTGTAAACAGAACGATTCTCGAATCATTAATGTCTCAATCTGCATGCGAAAGAGAGAATTTCAAGCGTTGTCTATCATGAGTTGCATTGAATACAGGAGCTGTAGGATGTACGTAATACTGATATTCCAAGACTATTTGATATTCTCATAATCAAACATGTAGTAGTAACCATCAATTCATCATGTAGTAGTAACAGTATGCTTTCGAAGTACTTGAAGACTATTATAAAGCTGACCTTTTCACACTGAATTTGACTGCATCACACTGGCGAAGCGTTCATGTAACCACTGTTGCCATTGGTAACAGTTAAAAAACTTGCAAGTAAATATTTTATGACGATGAATAATTCCATTTACCAATATTTGTACCAGTAGAAATAGATTATTATATTTTGTGTTAATAGTACCAAATTCAGTAAATAACCAACTACTCGTAGACACACGAAAATATTAGCGAGTTTATGTGACTCAGTTGCACTTTATTATACTCTGTTACGAGTCTAATTTGTGGTTACAATGATTATATCCTCGCTGTCGCTCGGGACCGGCTAGTGTCAGAAAATTTTAAAGAAGTGACGGCGTAAGCCCGTAAGCGCGCTGTGTATATCTGTAGCGCTGTTACCAGATTTAAACTTGGTTACAGTACCTATAAAAAGTGTATGTGCAGTTAACCATGTGTCGTGTTTTCTTTTATATGTCTACGATGTGTAGGAACAAGTAATAATTTAAGCTATATGCTCGAAGTTAGAATAATGATTTGATTCAATTTATATTAGATGAACTATACACATTAATATACTTTAACATAAATTATCCCATATAGAGTACACGTTTAAACCCCACCCCTAAATTATTTTCTGAAGTAGAAATATACAAGACGAAAACGGCGGGTTCGTTGGGAAAAATATTCCCACGAGATTTTTTTTGCATAATCGCATTCGTGAGACACCCCATAATAAGATTCAAGAAGTCGCCCACGCGGAAAATGGTCCAAATTTTTTTTAACAATTTTTTTTTAATTGCAGAAATCAATATTTTTAGCCCTTGCAATTTTTTTTAGGTTTTATGGACCATTTTGGACAAAAAACCTCTCTTATAATTTTTCTTTAAAGGTGATCTTTTGCGGGTAATAAGCAATTTAGAATTTGAAAAACGCGAAAATTGCCATATTTAAGACTTAATAACTCTGTTAAAAATAGACAGGGAGATATTATACAGAAGTTCAGCCATGATTTTCTAAGTCCTGCCTTTTGCAATACTGGAAGGGTAGACGATGTACTTACAATCTGTGGAAACATCCACAAATTTCCTGTGACATTTTCCTGTAAAAATTAGATTTTCCCAAAAAATAAAAATAGGGTTTTGCGATGAATTTTTAAGTCCTGCCATATCCGTAGATAGACAGGATACTATCGATTTTATGAAGAAAATTTTTTGGGCAGGAGGGTTGCAAATGGGGTAACGGAGTGTATGTATACAAACATGTAAGAAAAATAATGAAATTTTCATGATTTTCTAGGTCCTGCCAACTAAATAAACTAAACATATTTATTTCAAAATGATCAAAAAAAATATTGGCATGACGTCTCCTAATGTTTAAGTATACTTGTCCCTTGGACAATTCTGCGGAAAATTTTCACCCTGATTCCGTGATTTTCTTAGTCCTGCCTTTAAAAAGTTATACTACTCAAATACAATCAATACCTTTTCGGTACTCGGCAGGAAGGTTAAACGGTTCTTGTAAGATGGCAGGAGTTCTAGATTTGTAAGAAAATTCGTGAAAAAGTCAACGATTTTCTGAGTCATGCCATTTTGCACATGTTTCAAGAATCTTAATATAAGTCTGTTTACAAAGGGGCAGGATGGTTTTATGGTTATTTTGTATACAGGGTGGGGCATTAGTGTGACAAAGTCCAATTACTCGTTTGTCGTAAGATATACGAAAAAAGTTATTTAGGTAAAACATGGGCCACAGATAGGACTATGATTTAACAGTATTTTCTAATATACAGGGCTACCCGTTTTCACAGGGTGACACAAATTTATGTTTTTTTAAATGAAATACCCTGTATATTTTTACATTTTTGGATTCTACTCGATGTTCTCTTTAATAAAATATAGTGTTTTGAAATATTATACGAGGTAGTTTAAAATATAATTACGTTTTTGTTAATTTTGTAGGAACATTGACACCCTATACATATTGTTAGTGATTTGATATCCAAACTTCTATTAATTTATGTTTAAATGATTTTTAGTATAGTCTACTATTATCAGTTATTAATAGCATACCAAAATGTTTAATTTTAGTATACAGGGTTGGTTACTCGGAATGAGTATTTTCGGAGTTTTCTTAAATGGGACACCCTGTATTTTATTATTATAATAAAATGATACTTTATGGTACCTTTAATTTCGGCAGTAAATTGATACAGCCAGATTACTCAGGTGGTTTTTGGGGTTTCTGAACAAGAATGTCACATTAGAACAGATCTTTACCTAGTGCTCGGGGTGACTAATATACACGCCATATTCTTAAATTTCGAGGCTTTCAGACACTAAAGTGATGCAAGTAGATTACTCGAGGAGTTTTGTGGTTGCTGAACATGAATACGCCATCAGAATCGACCTCCAAAAACTCTCTAAATTCGAAATCAGTCACCCTGGGCACCAGGTGTTCCGAGGGTCGGTTGTAATGTTATATTCATGTTCGGCGATCCCAAAAACCCTCGAATAATCTGTTTTCTTTAATTTATTGCGATATCCCACGAAACTCCAGATGACGTGCCTTAGCAGCAACTCTGGGCACTAGGTGATTCGGAGGTCGGTTCTGCTTGCGTATTCGTAACTCCATAAACCTCCCAAATAACAAAATTTTGCCCTTAATACACTGATTTTGACAGGTTTATGCACTTTTGGATGCATGTTATGCACTAAAATGCAAGTTCCACCCATTTTTATATTGTACACCTTTTATTTGAATTTGAAAAAAAAATTAAAACAATAAAAAAAACGGTGTATTTGCCGACTTAAAGCAAAAGTAACTTTTAGTACTAGAATACCTCATAATTTAATACTCTACTCTCAAAAATGTCTAAAAATTTAAGGACCAATAAGTTATGAGATAAAATATCCATAGATCTACCCAAGACGGATACCTATGACCAGTACTAGAAATTCACAACTAATAAAATCGATTCATCTCTGGAAGAGAAATAAACGTAGCAGTTTTCGTTTTCCTAAATAGAATTTTTCTAAATTCTTTTAAACTCAAAAAACCAAAAAACGAAAAATTTTTCAAATCAATTTTTTTAGAACACTGCGTATTCTTCCGAGTTAAAGCAAAAGTACCCTTTAGTACAAAACTATCCCAGAATTTAATAATCCAGTGTCAGAAATGCTTAAAAGTTAGACAGAAAAGTTATTCGATAAAATATCCGTTTCCGTACCCAAAACGGACCCCTATGACCGGTACTAAAAATTGACAATTGATAATTGACATTTGACAATTGACCTCTGGAAGATAAATAAGTGTACCAGTTTTCGTTTTTCCAAATAAAAGCGTTCTGCAGATATTTTAAAGAAACTAATTACAAGACTTCGATAGGCTTCTTCTAGACGAAGCATATCGAAGTAGAGGTCGTCCGCCAACCAGATGGTCTGATGATATCAAACAGATCGACAGAAACTTGATGCAGACAGCACAGGACAGAAATACATGGAGAAGACTGAGGGAGACCTATATCCAGCATTGGATAGATCCGTGTTGCATTATGACGATGATGAATTACAAGACGCCATCTTTAAAGAGCTTTAGCTTTCCACCGAAACATTTTTGAACTAGGTGAATTGAGTTAAATTTTCTTAAAATTATCTGAGGAATCTCCGGTTTTCGTTTGTTATGAGAGCTTCTGGACACCCTGTATAATATATAATGGGTAGGTAGATTCCCTACTATAACCAATAAATTGTAAATAGTATATTGTACAACAAGAGAGAAAAAAGACATATTTCTCACGAGCGCAGAAGTTTGTTGGCACGAGCCGAGGTATGAGGCGAGTGCCGCAAATCAAGCGAGGGAGAAATATGTCGTTTTCTCACGTGTTGTACACTGTACTTTTTCTATGGATGCGTTTTTGTTAAGAGTTCAATCTTCAAAATTAAATAATTTAGGTGCTATTATGTAGATTATATGCCAAAATTGAAATAAAATACATATTCTATGAATATGTAGGTATTTAATATTCTTACTATTTACATATATACTTTTATTTATTTAAAATTATAGTTACCAGTTATATTTGAACAGTTTTGAAAGGTAATTCCTCGTAAGTTTTGATTTGACACATTTTATTTGACAAATATATTTGTGTTTGTATTGTGCATGTTACCATGGAAACCGCGATTCTACGTATGGAACCCGTGAGAAAAAATACTTCTCACTGCAATGGACGACTTTTCTCACACCCTGAGAAATTGTTCGTTGTGAATGTATGTAAGTAGTGAGAGAAGTTGCACATTGTATAGCGTCTATAGAAAAAATTGTTTATTTACTTTTATTGCGTTTACTTAGATAAAATATGATCTAATCACTTAAAATAAAGATGTTACAGTTTGCTATTAGATTTGAAAAGTGTGTAAAAATTCCGAGACATTATTCAGGAAAATGATATTTAATAGGATACGATTGTTTTAATGATATACAAATAAATTTTTTGTATTATTCATCTTTGCGGTTATCCTGCCAAGTTGTAAACGGTTTTAGATTAGTGTTTTTTAAGCATACTCGACATGGTATGACTCAGAAAATTGTGGTGATATGAATATGTTTGTATAACACCTTGAAATAATTTTACAGACACACAATTTAATTTTTTTATACGAAATAACTATACAATCATCCTGCCTCTTTGAAAATAGATTTATATTAACCTTATTGAGATATGTGCGAAATGGCATGACTTAGAAAATCGTGTAATTTTCCACGAATTTTCTTACAAATTTTTTAACTATATATAGTAAAAAAGGTGTAACTAAACATCCTGCCATTTTGAATAATGTCTACTGAAATTACTTATTTTATAACAAAATTTATTTTATGACTTAGAAAATCACGGAACCAGAGTGAAAATTTTATACAGAATTTTCCAAGAAACAAGTGCAGTTAAACATTAGGTGACGTCATGCCAACATTTTTTTTTGGTGATTTTGAAATAAATATGATTAATTTATTAAGTTGGCAGGACTTAGAAAATTATGAAAATTTCATTATTTTCATTACATGTTTGTATATCTGTATACTCCTTTAGTCCTTTTGCAACCGTCCTGCCCAAAAAATTTTCTTCATAAAATAGATAGTCTCCTGTTATTCTATGGATATGGCAGGACTTAAAAATTCATCGGAACTCCCATTTTTTTTTTTCATGGAAAATCTAATTTTCACAGGAAAATGTCACAGGAAACCCGTGGATTTTTCCACAAATTGTAAGTACCTTCTCTAACCTTCCAGTATGGCAAAGGGCAGGACTTAGAAAATCGTGGTTGAACTTCTGTTAATATCTCCGGTTTAAAATTATTACTATGAAAGTCAGAACGTGACTAAATCAAAGTTTAAAGCCCCCGCTACATGATCCTGAAGAAATCTAGCGGTTAGATCGTATTAACGCGGCTGTAAATGTGAGTGCGGGTAAGATGCACAAGTGGACTACCTACCGGAATGGCATCTCTCTCGCACTCATCATTTACGGCCGCCTAACACGTGCATAACTCTCATTATTATTACTTAAAAATAACAGCTTATTAATAAAATAATGACAAAAAATGTCTTCAGAATCTTGTAGGGGGGCTTTAAACTTTGATTTAGTCACTTTCTGACTTTCATAATAATAACTTTTAACTGAGTTATTAAGCCTTGAAAATGGCCATTTTCGCGTTTTTCAAATTTTAAATTGCTTATAACTCGAAAACGATCAGCTTTAGAGAAAAAATATGACAGACCTTTTTGTCCAGAATGGTCCAAAAAATCTAAAAAAAAATTGTGGGGCCAAAAATATTGATTTTTGTAATTTGATTTAAAAAAATAAAAAAAATTTGGACTACTTTTGCGTGGGCGACATCTTGAATCTTATTCTGGAGTGCCTCACGAACAAGGCGTTTTCATCTTGTCTAAAAAATTTAACTTTGTCGGTAAATTATTTAATTACAGTACCATTGCAGATTTTCCTAATTAAAAAGTTTTGGAAAAACTTGAATTCCAATATTTTTTTATTTATAGTTTACTTAAGACCAAACAAAAAATCAAAAGTATGTTTCAAAATATCCTAAATTTAATAACTGAATAAAAATTTAGATTTTTTTAAAAGTAAGATGATTCAAAGCAAAATCCCAAAAACATTAAAAACATTGTAAAATATAGTGTATTAAAAAGCAGCAATCTCGTTTTCCTGTATCTGTTCCCACCTATTTACCAGCGCCTGTTTTAAATCTACCACAGGGTACCAGTAAGGCGTAAATACTCTTCCCAAATTTTCCACAAATGCTTTATAAAGTAATGATCTGAACTTCTAGGAAACCAGGCTAATACCAGAATACAAACATCTGTAAAGTATTGTTACCCTTGGTATATGCGGTGAGCGTTACCTTGCGTGAGGAGAAGTCTTTACCGACAAAATTAATATAAGTTTCCACTTGTTCTCCAGATATTCACAGATGTACCTATTAGAATTAGGGCCACCTGTCCCTAACATAACAATATCATTATGTGTATAAAACGAAATTCCGCTCCATTATTATTATACCTCCATCACCAAACTGTACTCTACCAGAGAAACACCAATGATAGACTATTTTCCAGGACTTCTTCATACTCGTTGGCGACCATCAAATAAATATCTAGGACTTGTTTGTGAGACCTGTTTGTAACACACGTTTTATAATTTACGGTCGATTTAAACAAATTATCGCTAAATAAAAGCCTTTTAATAGTTAAGTTTTACTAGTGCAGTGACATAAAATACCAAGAACAGCAACTGTGAGTAAATTTTTAATATTAACTGCATCCAGACGATTTTTGTTAGGCTGATTGAAGTTACATATCAGATACACAAGACTGAAAAGTAATTAGCTAGTAAAAACTCGCCTAGCGAAATAAAGAATTTTTAACAACAAAAGGCAGGGTCGGCCTGGGAAAAATGTTTTGGACAATAATTATATTTAACAAAATAACTTAGCAAATTTGAATATTTTAAATAAAATGTCACAACCAACATTTACAAATCAATCTTCATCCACCAACACTCACCCAGATAATAATTTAAATAATATGAATACCTCCAACACATCTTATGCAAGCACTGTCTCAAAAAATATCTACAAGTATCCTAACAAAGACCAGGCACTTATCTTCGGCTCCATTCAGGGAGCAAAACTTCAAGATTATCTTCTCCAATTGGGACCTCTGGTAAAACCAATAAACATAATTTTCTGTAGCAGAATTTCACACAACAGAATATGTGTTTATCTAACCAATAAATCACTGGTTGATGAGTTTTTAACTAATCATGGTCAAATTGTTGTCAATAATGAAGTCATCAAAGCAAGACGTCTAATTTCACCAGCAGACAGACTAGTATTATCGAATGTAAGCCCAACGATCCCACACGAAACTCTTGTAACCTTACTGGAAAATATTGGATTAAAATTAGTTTCTCCAATAAACATTCTTAGAATAGGTGCCTCAAATCCAGAATACCAACACATACTCAGCTTCAGAAGACAGGTGTATATCGCTCCTTCCCCAGATATTACCATACCCGAATTCTTAGAAATAACACATGATAATCTATCATATCATATCTTTTTAGCCCTATACAGTCAACGCTGCTTCACCTGCAAATTATCGGGTCATGTTGCATCCCAATGCCCTTCGGGCAATATTAACCCACATTCCCAACAATCATCACAACTCACACATAATGTTCCAATCTCGTCAATATCTCAACCGGATGAAACATCTCCTAATGACTTAAATTCCCACTCAATAAATAATATTCTACCCGAAAATTCCTCAGTAGTAGAAAATTGTGCAAACGTCGCCAATACTGCTTTGATCACATCCAATCTGGTAACAAATCCAGATCACACTGCTCAATCTGAAAATATCCCAACCTCGGACAAAACTACTAAGTCAACAACTTCATCCGCAACAAAACGAACAGCTGAAGATATGACCCCAGCCACTCCAGAAGAACAAATGCCACCCAATACTTCTACCTTCTCTCTTCCCCAAACAGTCGTTCAGAAAAACAAAAAACCCAAATCTAATACATCAGATCCAGAAATAGAACTTACTGAATCTATTATAAACTATATCGACTCTCATTCTCCTCACTTCATAATCAACAGCCATCAGCTTAAACAGCTCCTAGAAAATACATACGGATCGAGGGATGTTCTTAGCATTGCGGAAGACTTCACAGAAGATATTCCAAAACTAATAGATATGTTAGAAGAACTACATCCTCACGCAAACATTAAGAAGCTAAAAACTCGTGTCACAAGGCTAAAAAAGAAATTACTAAAGCAATCCCAAGATTTAAGTGATACCCAATCTGATATCTCAAATACATCTCAAGATACCCAATAAATACATTCGAGTCATTACTCCAGTGGAACTTAAATGGGTACTATACCCGTTTAAATATGCTACAGCATATCATAGCCCTCCATTCTCTGGACATATTGTGTCTACAAGAAACTCACTTCCGAGACGAAAATGTCCACAAAATGAGGGGATACAATGAATTCGTTAAAAACCGAAATGTACAAGTTGCGAGTGGCGGCGTAGCCATTTACGTCTCAAAGAATCTACAAGCAACACAAATTAGAATAAATACAAACCTAGAAGCGATAGCCGTAAAAATTAAAGCACAACTAAATTACACCATCTGCAACATATACATTCCTCCTGACCATTATTTAATTGAGGATGAACTGGAGTCTCTACTTAATCAACTTCCAACTCCTTTCATTCTTCTAGGAGATTTTAGTGCCCACAATTACTCCTGGGGTTCTCAAAAAACAGACAGAAGGGGACGAATTCTATCAAACATATTCAACACCATGAACATAAGTTTACTGAATGATGGCAGCAATACTAGATTCAATATAGCTACTGGCAATTCTTCTTGCATCGATCTTTCATTATGTAGCCCAACTATTAGTCCTTACCTTGAATGGAGAGTTATGGATGACTTACTAGGCAGTGACCACTTTCCTATAAAATTAACGAATTCAATTATAAAAGACAAAATATCAAACGGAGATAGTATCAATCAGAAATGGAAAATAAAGAAAGCCGACTGGAGCTCTTTCTCAAAAACCATTGAGAATAACATATACAAAATTAATGAGTGGAAGGACGCAAATACAGCAGTAACTCAACTTAACGAAATAATCATAAAAGCCGCTGAATTTTCAATAGGAAAAACAAAACATATCAAGAAATTTAAACCTGTGCCTTGGTGGAATGACGAATGTGCCGAAGCAATACAAAACAGCAAATCTGCTCTAAATAGATGTAGGAGGGAGAAAACCGCAACAAGTATAATTGAATACAAAAAACATAGGGCAAAAGCAAGATATATTACCAACAAAAGTAAAAAAGAGTCATGGAAGAAGTTCGTAGGAAGCATAAACAGAAACACTACAATATCATCGGCATGGAGGAAGATACAAGGTATTTATGGAAACAAAACTTACCATGTCATTAAAGCATTAGATTATGACGGCAAACGAATAAACCAAACAAAAGAAATAGGTGAAGCATTCGCAGACTATTATCATAAGCTTTCCATAAACAGAAATATAACTAATGATAACATTGCCCTCCCTACGGAATTCAAAGAGCTGGCAAACCTTAATTCTCTAAACAAGCCACTGACAAAAGAAGAAATGGAGGAATCTCTCTCATCACTAAAAGACAGTTCTTCTGGTCCCGATGACATCCCTCCAGTTTTTCTAAAAAATCTCCCAGAAACGGCGAAACAAATCCTGCTTAATATCTTTAATCACATGTGGAATAATAGTGACTTCCCCTTAATCTGGAAGAAAGCAACAATCATCCCCATACTTAAATCTAACAAATCTTCACTCTTGCCTGAATCTTACAGGCCAATCTCCCTAACCTGCTCCATGAGTAAATTGCTAGAAAAAATAATCAACAAGAGACTAATATGGTTTTTGGAAACTCACAAATTATTAATTCCCGAACAATCCGGATTTCGACCATCTAGAAGCACACTTGATAACATTATTGACCTAGAAAGTCATATTCATGAAGCATTTGCTACTAAAGATAAATGTCTAGCAATTTATTTTGACATTAATAAAGCCTTTGATTCTACATGCCATAAAATCATCCTAAATAAACTACATCACTGGGGATTGAAAGGCAATATAATAAATTTCATACGCAATTTTTTATCTCAAAGAGAATTCCAAGTCCGAATTTCTGGAACAATATCATCAACCAAGAAACAATTAAACGGCACACCACAAGGATCAATTCTCAGCCCAACTTTATTTTTAATTGCTATGAATGATGTCTTAAAAGATTTAAAGAAACTAGTTGTAGCCAGACTTTATGCAGATGACATGATCGTGTTTATCAAGGGAAGATGTCTTAGCACCATGGCTCAAAGCCTTCAGCAATGCATAACATCCTTCGAACGTTGGTCTATAATGTCTGGGTACAATTTCTCCCCAAACAAAACAAATTGCATATTATTCTCAAAAAGAAACATACCAGAGCAGCATCGACCATCAATATTCCTATACAACCAGAAACTAAGCTATACTTCACACATAAATTTTCTGGGCATGATATTCGACGAACGTCTGTCGTGGAAAAATCATATTAGAACACTAACTCTTTCTTGTCAAAAGGGCTTAAATTTATTAAGATGCTTAGCAAACAAGTCTTGGGGATCTGATGGTCTAATGCTGCTAAAAATATACAGAAGCCTTATTCGATCGAAAATTGATTATGGATGTATTGCATACACATCTGCTCGTCCTTCAATATTAAAATGCTTAGATACTATACACAACACCGCAATAAGAATAATTCTAGGGGCTTACAGGACAACGCCTGTAGAAAGCCTATACTGCGAACTGGGCGAACCAGCTCTATCTTTCAGACGACAAATTCTTAGTTTATCCTATGCCTCCAGAATAGCATCAATACCATCAATTCCTGCTCGCAAAAACACGTTCTGTAATCGTTTCAAATCAACTTTTCAACATAGCACCTCTCCACCACCCTTTTATATTAGAATTCACCGGTATATATCAACGTTAAATCTCCAAAATTTCCCCAGAACGTGGTTAATGAATGAACACAGCATTCCTCCATGGATTATCAGAACCCCACATGTAAACACCCAATTGACGAAATATAATAAATACGATACCAATCCACGTCTTATATATCAAAATTATAAACAAATAGTCGCAAAATATAAAAATTATACCCACTTATTCACTGATTCGTCCAAGTCTTCCCAAGGTGTAGGAGCAGCAGTATACATAAACAATGAAACCAAATATTTATTTAAGCTTCCCAGCTCCTACAGCATCTTAAATGGTGAACTTTATGCCATATTACAAGCGTTGAAGCACATTTCCAATGCACAAACCAAACACTCCTTAATAATATCTGACTCACTCAATTCATTGAGACTCATACAACAAACCTTTACGAAAAATCCAATAGTCATATTAATCAAAGAAATATTACACAGTCTGCATCAAACAGACTCAAAAATAGTTTTTCTATGGGTTCCCTCTCATTCTGGAATCGAGGGAAATGAAAACGCTGATCGTTGGGCTTACACAGCTGCGCAATTACCAACATTGGCAGAACAATCAATTCCAGCCGCAGATACAAAACAATTACTAAAATCAATGACTCTCAATTTATGGAGTGAAAAATGGAAAACATCCACGAGCAAGTTAAGAGACGTTAAAGAAGATACTGGTCCATGGAATCCACATACAACCAACAGATCGAACCAAGTCATCTTATCTCGTCTTCGGTTAGGACACTGTAAACTTACTCATGAGCATCTCATTACACATACCGAAGCACCAAAATGCAGAATATGTAATATACCAGTATCAGTAAAACATGTGCTAACAGAATGTGATGAATTCGCCGCTTACAAACAATCTATATCTGGTTATTCAAACAATATGAAAGACATTCTTAACCTGCAAACCGACTGTAAACCTCTTTTCAAATTCCTTAATAAATGTAACCTAGTAAGTAAGATTTTAATTGTACACAATTTCATACTTTTGTAAACTTATTAATTGTATTCTCGTTACCCCGCTGATGACCTTCGTGGTTAATGCGGTTATTTCTAAATAAAAAAAAAATAAATATCTAGTGAGATGAGGCTCGTCTGTAAACAGAACGATTCTCGAATTCTTAATGTCTCAATCTGCATGCGAAAGAGAGAATTTCAAGCGTTGTCTATCATGAGTTGCATTGAATACAGGAGCTTTAGGATGTACGCAATACTGATATTACCAAGATTATTTGATATTCTCCTAATCAAACATGTAGTAGTAACCATCAATTCATCATGTAGTAGTAACAGTATGCTCCCGAATTACTTGAAGACTATTAAAAAACTGACCTATTTACACTGAATTAGATTGCATCGTGCATCACAAGCACTGAGCTTGTCTTAATCAATCAACAGTGTTTAGAGAAGAAAGCAGCAATATGGATTTTGTGCTAAGTTTTTTTCCAAACTGCTTTATAGTACGCGTTGGCGTTTATAATGCAGTTAGTATCTCAGAAAATAGGATGAAGAGGATTTGGCCTCATTGTGATTACTTATGCATGTGTCGTATGTAAGAGACTAGCGATCTTTGCTATGTTTGTTTTACGTGTTAAGCCAGACGTGTCCTTGCTTGTGTTTTCTTTTATATTTCTACGATGTGTACGAACAAGTAACAATTTAAGCTATATGCTCGAAGTTAGAATAATGATTTGATTCAATTTATATTAGATGAACTATACACATTAATATATTTTAACATAAATTATCCCATGTACAGTACACTTGAGTACACGTTTAAACCCTACCCCTAAAATGAAACTCTGTCGGTAAATTATTTAATTACAGTACCATTGCAGATTTTGCTAATTAAAAAGTTTTGGAAAAACTTGAATTTCAATATTTTTTTATTTATATTTTAATAACAAAACAAAATATCCAAAGTATGTTTCAAAATATTTAAAATTTAATAACTGAATAAAAATTAAGATTTTTTTCAGACTATTCAAAGCGAAATCCCAAAAACATTAAAAAGATTGTAAAACATAGTGTATTAAAATGTAGCAATCTCGTTTTGCGGTATTTATTTCCACCTATTTACCAGCGCCTGTTTTAACGCTGCCACAGTACCAGTAAACTGGCCTAAATACTCTTCCCAAATTTTCCACAAATACCAAAACCAGGCTAATACCAGAATACAAACATCTGCAAAGTATTGTTACCTTTGGTGTATGCGGTGAGCATTACCTTGCATGAGAAGAAGTCTTAACCGACAAAATTTTTGTAAGTTTCCACATGCTTTCCAGATATTCACAGATGTACCTATTAGAATTAAGGCCACCTGACCCTAAGATAACAACATCATTATGTGTTTAAAACGAAATGCCGCTCCATTATTATTTTATCTCTATCACCAAACTGTACTCTACCAGAGAAACACCAATGATAGATTATTTTCCAGGCCTTCTTTATACTCGTTGGCGACCATAAGTAAATATCTGGTGAAACGAGGCTCGTCTGTAAACAGAACGATTCTCGAATCCTTAATGTCTCAATCTGCATGCGAAAGAGAGAATTTCAAGCGTTGTCTATCATGAGTTGCATTGAATACAGGAGCTGTAGGATGTACGTAATACTGATATTACCAAGAATATTTGATATTCTCCTAATCAAACATGTAGTAGTAACCATCAATTCATCATGTAGTAGTAACAGTATGCTCTCGAAATACTTGAAGACTATTATAAAACTGACCTTTTCACACTGAATTTGACTGCATCACACTGGCGAAGCGTCCATGTAACCACTGTTGCCATTGGTAACAGTTAAAAATTTTCCAAATAAATATTTTATGACGATGAATAATTCCATTTACCAATATTTGTACCAGTAGAAATATATTATTATATTATGTGTTAATAGTACCAAATTCAGTAAATAGCCAACTACTCGTAGACACACAAAAATATTAGCGAGTTTATGTGACTCTGTTGCACTTTATTATACTCTGTTACCAGTCTCATTTGTGGTTACAATGATTATATCCTCGCTGTCGCTCGTCACCAGCTAGTGTCAGAAAATTTTAAAGAAGTGACGGCGTAAGCCCGTAAGCGCGCTGTGTATATCTGTAGCCCTGTTACCAGATTTAAATTTGGTTACAGTACCTATAAAAAGTGTACGTGCAGTTAACCATGGATGAGTGTCGCTGCGTAATGGATCAACTACTTGAAAAGTAATTCTCCTTGTATAATTTTGAAGAAAAAGTGAGATTAATGAAAATGAAAGACCTATTTTAAAAAATTTTAAAAGAGGATTTAAAAAAAGTAGTTCGATATTTTAAATCTAGTTGGCACAGTGAAAATCCTTGGTTATGTGGTTGCAAAAAGAAATAGACTGTATTGTTGGTCATGTCTTCTGGTTTCTACAGAAAAATGGTCACGTTTTAAATGGTTTTAAAGTTTTAAAAAGGCGACATGAAATTTTTTTTTACCTACATCTAAGATGTATACCCAATTTGATTCAGTTTGGCAAAGCAAGAATCGATAGTTCTCTTAACCAAGCTTTTAAAGCAAATATGGCTAAACATAATGAGTTTGTCAAAAAATAGATATGTATATCCTTAGCACACTTATAATAGATACCGTATGTTTTTTGGCCAAATAAGAATTAGCGTTTTGTGGTCATTTTGAGGGTGACGACTCTGAAAATCGAGGCATTACAGGGAATTGTTAACATTAATTGCCAAAAGAGATCAAAAATTTTGCCAACATCTAGAAACATCAACTGTTTTTTCGAAAGATTTAAGTGATATACAAAATGATATTATTGAAGCTATAATATATACATTTAGCCATATCTTCATTTTTCTAAATAAGATTTTTTGCTTTTGGTTTTTGGTAACACTTTAGAAAAAGTCACGCGTCGCCACTGCTGCATCACAAGCACTGAGATTGTCTTAATTAATCAACAGTGTTTAGAGAAGAAAGCAGCAACATGGCTTTTGTGCTAAGTTTAATTACAAACAGCTTTACAGCACTCGCTGGCTTCTCAGAAAATGGGATGAAGAGGATTTTGCCTCATTTAGATTACTTATGCATGTGTCGTATGTAAGAGACTAGCGATCTTTGCTATGTTTGTTTTACGTGTTAAGCCAGACGTGTCTTTGTTTGTGTTTTCTTTTATATTTCTACGATGTGTAGGAAGAAGTAACAATGTAAGCTATATGCTCGAAGTTAGAATAATGATTTTATTCAATTTATATTAGATGAACTATACACATTAATATACTTTAACATAAATTATCCCATATACAGTACACGTTTAAACCCCACCCCTAAAATTAAACTCTGTCGGTAAATTATTTAATTACAGTACCATTGCAGGTTTTCCTCTTTAAAAAGTTTTGGAAAAACTTGAATTCCAATATTTTTTTTATTTATATTTTAACAACAAACCAAAATATCCAAAGTATGTTTCAAAATATTCAAAATTTAATAACTGAATCAAAATTAAGATTTTTTTCAAAGTAAGATTATTCAAAGCGAAATCCCAAAAACATTAAAAAATTGTAAAAGATAGTGTATTAAAAAGCAACAATCTCGTTTTCCGGTATTTGTTCCCACCTATTTACCAGCGGCTGTTCTAACGCTACCACAGTACCAGTAAACTGGCCTAAATACTCTTCCCAAAATGTAATGATCTGTACTTATAGGAAACCAGGGTAATACCAGAGTACAAACATCTGTAAATTATTGTTACCATTGGTATATATGCCGTGAGCATTACCTTGCATGAAGAGTAGTCTTTACCGACAAAATTTATATAAGTTTCCACTTATTTTCCAGATATTTACAGATGTACCTATTCGAATTAAGGCCACCTGGCCCTAACATAACAACATCCTTATGTGTTTCAAATGAAATGCCACCCCATTATTATTATACCCCATCACCAAACTGTAACCTACCAGAGAAACACCAATAGTAGACTATTTCTCAGGCCTTTTTCATCCTTGTTGGCAACCATCAAGTAAATATCTCGTGAAACGAGGCTCGTCTGTAAACAGAACGATTCTCGAATGGAATAAACAATAAAAATGTATACCATTTTTATCCAGTTGCAATGCGAAGGCAAAACAATCTAACTTTTCAATTAGAATGCGGAGCGCAATTCAGTCCTCTGAATCGCGATTTTCGGCTCTTATTGGAGCCTCATCGGAGAGAACGTAGGCACTGTTCTTCATAACGTAAATGACCAGCACCGAGAGTTTTTCCCACCCATTGCAACCGAAGTGAAGGTATTAGTCGACTAGCGTCATCTGGCAATTGAAAGATGAAGTAGTTTTCAATCCTAATAGCCAAATTAATAATATTGAAAATATTAAAAACATTACTAAAAGATTTTTAAATTGAAAACTTATTTGTACACTTTCCTGGTGACACCTCCAAGGCTTCTACAATTTGTAAGCACATGGATGCTGCAGGGAAGACGAAGGGAAGGAATTCTACACTATGCAATTCACATACCCCGTCTGCAGCTTGGTAAAGTTCCAACGGAAAATGCACCTGGTTACTCTACGGATCAATACGATTGTAAAATAAAAATGTATGCCATTTTTATTCAGTTGCAATGCGAAGGCAAGCAATCTTACTTTTCAATTAGAATACGGAGCGCAGTCCAGTCCTCTGAATGCTTAATTTCTCAATATGCATGCGAAAGAGAGAATTTCAAACGTTAAATAATTGATGGATTTGACCAATACTTGATGGAAGTTCATTTTATCTAACAATAAAATACTGAAAACGTTTGTTTTATATACTTTCACAAAATTTATTACAACTATGTGACTACAGCAGTTTCGGCAGAGTGCCCTTCTCAAGTGAATCACTCGAGATCACTTGAGAAAGGCACTCTGCCGAAACAGCTGTAGTCACATAGTTGTAATAAATTTTGTGGAAGTGTAGAAAAAAAAATGTTTTCAGTGTTTTATTGTAAGATTTCAAGCGATATCTGTCATGAGTTGCATTGGATACAGGACCTGTGGCATGTACATAATACTGACATTACCACGAATATTTGATATTCTCCTAATCAAACATGTAGTAGTAACCATCAATCCATCATGTAGTAGTAACGGTATGCTCTCGAAATACTTGAAGACTATTATAAAACTGACTTTTTCACACTGAATTTGACTGCATCACATTAGCGAAGCGTCCATGTAACCACTGTTACCATTGGTAGCAGTTAAAAATCTTGCAAATAAATATTTTATGACGATGAATAATTCCATGTACCAATATTTTTACCGATAGAAATATATTATTATATTATGTGTTAATAGTACTTAATTCAGTAAATAGCCAACTACTCGTAGACACACGAAAATATTATTAAGTTTATGTGACTCAGTTGCACTTTATTATACTCTGTTACCAGTCTCATTTGGGGTTACAATAGTTATATTCTCGCTGTCGCTCAGGACCGGCTAGTGTCTGAAAATTTTGAAAGAGCGACGGCGTAAGCCCGTAATCCCTCCGTGTATATCAATAGCCCTGTTACCAGATTTAAATTTGGTTACATTACCTATAAAAAGTGTGCGTGCAGTTAACCATGGATGAGTGTCGCTGCGTAATCGATCAACTACTTGAAAAGTAATTGTCCTTGTACAATTTTGGAGAAAAAAATGAGATTATTCAAAATGAAAAACCTATTTTAAACAACTTAAAAAATTAATCAAAAGAAGTAGTTCGATATTTTAAGTTTAGTTGGTAGTGAAAATCCTTGGTTATGTGGTTGCAAGAAAAATAGATTCTATTTTTGGCCATGTCTTCTGGTTTCTACAGAAAAATGGGTGGACCAGGTTCACGATTTAAATAGTGTTAGATTTTTAAAAGGGAGACATGAAATTTCGCCGATACCTACATGTAAGATGTATACCCAATTTGATTCAGTTTGGCAAAACAAAAATCGAAAGTTCTCTTAACCAAGCTTTTAAAGCAAATATTGCTAAACATAATGAGTTTGTTAAAAAATAGATAGGTAGGTATATCCTTAGTACACTTATAATATTAGTATTATTGTAGGTGTGTATTAGTATAAATAGTAGTTGTACTTCAAGTTTTTTTTTAATTTATATCTCGTTGAAATCCATTTCAATCTAAGATCCTTTGTAAATTTTGTTTCTTAAAAAATTTTCTACATATCCGTGCATCCATTGGTTGATTTCCAGTCTCCGTGTCTGTTCAAATTGGTAAAACTCCTTCATAAACAGTGCCAAGTGATATTACCAAAGCCTTAATACCAATAGGTAATGCAGTACATTTTCTGTTTTTATAATATACAAATATTAATTTGTACTTCTCTCTTGACTATAGCGGTAATAATTCATAAGTAGTCATATTATATTAGCAGTTTTACCAATCTGATCTGGAATCAAGTCGGCGTAACTTCCACTACTGATTTCCATTTTTTGAAATGAAAAACAAAACAACACTTTTATAATCTTATATGAAATTTATATCACAATAAAAATTTAAGTTAATAATATTGTTAAGACCGCCTATATAGATACCTAGTTAAAATCGTTCAAAACGTAGAAAAATCGTTCAAAAAGTGAAAAAAACTCGCCCAAAAATAGTTATTTTCGGTACGATTTGTGTAAGGGGAACTTTTGATTCATACCGAAAGGTTAGTTGTAGAGACGGCTTCAAAAAATTAGGGTTAAATCATATTTAATTAAATAATATGGTTCATCATCTAGTAGGTACTGAAAAACAACTTGTGGATATCTTATCCCCACAATAACAAAATAGATTATTACAGCGGTAATTAAAACAATTTACAGAAATTGACTTGATATATATCACGATAATTGAATATAGTTTCGTTGTATTATCCAAACCGATCTCATTGTCCAAATTCCAATTAGGGAACCTCAATATCAACAAGTCCCTTAGTCAACCCATTCAAGCAATAATACCCATCCAAATTCTATAACGCATACTCTTTTGCTTGATATTACCTTAAGTTTCAGTGGGTTTCTAAGATTACAAGGAAGCTCAAATATACATATTATTTAGTGAGTAGTAGAGCAGAGAATATAGATAGAATTTTGGAATAATAAAAAATAATAAAAAAATTTTAAGAATGTGTTTTTTTATTTTATCCATTTTTCTCAACGATCTCTAGGGTTAGTAATGACATAATCAGATACAGATACAGGGTAGCCGGACAAAAATGAGATAAGATAGAGATATTGTCAAGAACTACAACATTTTTTAAAACCCAGCGACAGATCAATTTTTTACTAAAGTGGACACATTTTTCGACAGTGATTTCTGCCTTCATTCTGCCGGTTGCGTCTACTTCAGCTGGTAGGTAGGTTTTTTAACCATACCATTATCAACAAATTTTTAACGTGATTTTTGTGAAAACTGTTTTGGATGTTTTTGGTTTCTGACTAATATCCCATATATTATTATGAAGAGGTTAAAAATTATGGAATAAATTTAATTTTTCGAAAATAGACCACTTTGGAGAAAAATTCAGAGATAGATCGATTTTTATTTTTATTACCACATATATATACCACAATATTGACGTCATTAATTTGGGCGCGATGACGTAATTGATGCTTTATTTAAATGGAAATATGGATCTTGTGATAGCTCATTTGAAACGTTATTCAACTCTCTATTCAGTGATATAACGAATCAGTTTTTTCTTTGTTAACGAATAGGAAGGGATCACGTTCATCGGGAAGAAATTTGAGTCCTAATTATAAAAGAAAATAAATAAATAAATAAAAATAAATAACACAAAATAAAGAAATTATCAAATATTTCTTTTCTCTTTTACTTTCCCGGAATAGTTTTTTTTATTTTTTTTTAATTTTTTTAATTTTTTAATTATATTCACGATTTATGTAATTTTAGTAAATTGAATTCCTATTGTTTTGTTTTCTTGACTTTTTATAAGCTTTGGCGATAAAATTGTACAATTTTCCATGACAATAAAGCATATTTCTATTCTATTCTACTCTAGACGATTGATGTACGTGTGTGATGCGACCCTACCCACGTGAGTTATAGTTATCTCCCAATCTCCTGGCCCTTTCCTCGTCAATCTTTGTATTAATATATACCTGGGAGAAACTAGGTCCTAACTCATTGTACCACCTAATTATCAATCAAAGTACTCCCTCTCATAAACTAATCTGATATCAGGCAGCAGTATCAGTACTAAAATAAAGCGTTAGAAGCGAAATAAATAACTTATCAAATATATTAATAAATAAAGGGTAAAGGTTAGACTCTTTTACTTTCCCGGAAGATTTTTTTTTAATTTTTTTAATTTTTCAATTATATTCAGGATTTATGTAATTTTAGTAAATTGAATAGTTATTGTATTGTTTTTCTTGGCTTTTTATAAGCTTTGTCGATAAAATTGTACAATTTTCCATGACAATAAAGTATATTTCTATTCTATTCTATTCTACTCTAGACAATAGATCTACGTGAGTGATGCGATTCTACCCACGTGACTTATAATTATCTTCCAATCTGCTGGCCCTATCCTCGTTAATATTTGTATTGATATATACCTAGGATAAACTAGGTCCTAACTCATTTTACCACCTAATTACCAAAGTACCCCCTCTCATAAATTAATCTGATGTCGGGCAGCAGTATCAGTACTAAAATAAAGCGTTAGAGCAATGATCCTGAATCGGTCTATTATTGGATACTACAGGTTCTAGTTTACCCGAGCGTTTACCGGTGTAAGTAATCCTGCACTTGTTGATCAACTGCAGGGGCGGAAGGACCTAAAAAAGGTAGGGCACTTCGTTGCCCTGGAACTAAGAAATTGACTCCGAAGGCGAAAGAGCTAAATTAGAGGAAAATCAGATTTAGACGACAGGGTCTTTCAGGTCATCGTCAAGGTAAATCCGTGCCCAAAAGGTAAGAATAACCCTATATCCTTGAAAATTGGAACATGGAACGTAAGAAGTTTGTACCAATAAGGCAAACTTCACAAAGAGTTCAACTATTGACCCTTAGTCACGTTGGGTGGAATTTTTCCAATTACTTATTTTATTTAATAATAATATAATAAAAAGGCCACCGTTTCCAAACAAAAATAAAATTCTAACTAGATGGTGAGAATAATTTCCAGATCGATTACAGCCAGACACTAAATATGAAAAAAGTAATATACCAGAAGAAATCCTTTGAGTTATTTACTGTCAGTAGGTACTGTGTTACAGATAATACGACTATTGCTTACCTAACTTTTGGACTATTGTTTATTTTATTTAATTGAATGGTATCCTAAATTCTTACCTGAAACAAAAATTAACAAGTTAATATATAAATTGTATATTTTAATATAAAATAATATAATAAAAGTATTCTACTAGCTAAATAATAATAATAGTAATAAGGCCATGGGTGAAAACGATATGTATAAATATCTTGGAGTAAAGCAAGCGCGGAGAATTGACCATAAACAAATGAAAACAGAGATAACTACTGAGTTTATACGAAGGGTGAAACAGCTGCTTCGCTCACACCTTAATAGTAGAAATTTGTTTAAGGCACTAAACACCTACGCATGTTCCGCGCTTAGCTATTCGTTTGGCATTGTTAAGTGGACAAAAACGGACATAGAAAATCTTCAGCGAAAAGTAAGAACGCACCTCACAAAGGCACAAAAATACCATCCAAAAAGTGCAGTAGAAAGAACGACATTACCACGGAATTTAGGAGGAAGAGGACTTATGGATATAGGTGAGCAATTAGACAAACAAATTGCTAATCTAAGATCTTATTTTCAGATGCAGGCTGAAACATCTACTCTACATCGCGCTATCAGCGCAGTAGATGACACAACACCGATAAAACTGAGGGAAGCAGAACTGCGCATAAACCACCTTACTAAGGACGAAAAAGTGCGCGCCTGGATGGGTAAACCTCTGCACGGGCGACATCCCAATGAAGTCAGCCAAGATTATATCGACAATATAGCGTCGAACTACTGGTTGACATCAGGAAAGATGTTCCCTGAAACGGAGGGTTCATTACTGGCAATTCAGGATCAGGTTATACCAACCAGAAATTACCTGAAATATATAATCAAAGACCCTCATGTTCAAAACGACAGATGCCGATATGGATGTCAAGCCCAAGAAACCATCCAACATCTTACAGGGGGCTGCCAGGCATTTGCTGCAACTGAGTACAAGGAACGGCATGACGCAGTAGGAAAAATCCTTCATCAGGAGATAGCTATCAAGCTGGGACTTCTCCAAACCGACCATCTCCCATATTATCAATACGTCCCTGAGAGTATGCTTGAGGATGGCAACTACAAGCTATACTGGGACCGCACTGTGCTGACAGAACAAACAGTGGCGCATAATAGACCAGATCTCGTATTAGTCAATAAATTAACGAGACAAACAACCCTCATTGATGTGGCGAATCCTAACAACAATAATCTAGGTACTAAATTTACTGAAAAAATCGCCAAGTACAGAGATCTGGAAATTCAAATACGGAGACAATGGAGAATGCAAAGTACCCAGACGATACCGATTATTATGTCTACTACTGGAGTCATTCCGAAGACCCTCCTCGAAAGCATAAAAAGCTGGGTCTTAATGAACATCTTTATAAGACCATGCAGAAAGCAGTACTACTCGCAACGGCCAGATGCGTACGAAAATTTTTGGGAGATATACCTGCATACCAAGTCACCTAGGGCTCGATAACACGGAAAGGGCCCACCAGAGCTCAATCCTTTTGATACCGTAGGTATCTGGGATGAGTCAATTTTCCCCTTAGAGGGAGTGTGAGCCGTATGGGTAAATCTGGGAATAGTACTAAGAACTTATTTTCAAATGCAAGCTGAGACATCTAGTCTACATCGCGCTATCTGTTGCTAAACAACACTGTTTAAATTTAGTTTAATTTCGCTCACGCTTTATATTAGTTTTAAGATATAGACTTTCCTAATTTTCCTAAAATTTAATTATTTTTACCGATGCCGGTACTTGCTTGAAAACTAACTTTCTAAATATAATCCTAATGCGTTCTTAAGAATTATAACAATGACAGTACACAGTTAGAAATTTTTATCTCTCAATCTTTGTTATCCAAAATTTCCAACCAGGCCATTTCATGAGAAAGACGGCTGATGTAAACTTTAACCAAAAAAGGAAATTTTGAAGGTCAAAAAACGGTTGCGATGAATGGGGGTTGAGGGGTGTTCTTGTGTTTGAGAGAGTACAGTTGCAACTGCGAGACGGAGCAGTCGAAAAGTTGGAGCTCAACGCTCTCGGTTCAGCGCAAACCGGATTCTTTAATACGTGTTCAGTAACTAGTGCCAATTCTTTTTGTTTTCCTGCTCATAGGGTGTTTATTGAGCTATTGCAAGCAAGTTATCGGCGTCCAAAATTTCGTTCTTGTAATTGTTTTCGGTAAATAGACTTAGTAAAAACGTTCTTCTCGTATATTTCATTTGTCCCAAAGCTTTGGGTGGTCCTTCGCATAAGTAGAGAAAAAGTGAAACCATTTCCCTAAGGAAAGAAAATTCAGTTTCCCCAGGGGAAAAACCAGCAATCTATAACTGGTGCGCGAAACAAAGGCACCAGGACGAAGTGTAAGGCCAACAAAACCTACATCTTCGCACATGTTCCTTCGAGCTCGAGCCCGGATATCTTCACATTTTAACTTCGAACCAAAGATCTTCGCTTGTTTCATCTTCAAGTTAGACATCAACACACCTTCAGGGTCTTCCAGTGGACGTCTCCAGACTTCTTCATCGTGGTAGCTGATTCAACGCGTCGCATCAAATTCAGAACAAACTGTAAGCTTTTTAATTTTAATAATACTTGTTAAGTGCATACTATAAACTCTCTTTGAATATTTGTTAACACTTTCGTTATTTCGGTGCCTTTTTATATTTATTTGACATTAACATATTTTCTTGATTTTATTGGACATTCTCATATTTCGGTATTTTCTCAAGTTTTTGACAAGTACCTTGACGTTCAAAATGAATTAGAAATATTAGATGATGCATTTGCTGTTGACATGGCAGATGTAGAAGGGAGATTTATAATCTTGGAATCAGCCCTAAATGACAAAATTGATCAAATTTCAGTAAATTCTGTTATGAGCACCTCAGCTCAACAAAGTCCCACAAACTTAAATAACCGTCATGTCCGCTTACCGGAGATAAAAATTCCTTTTTTTGATGGGACTATAGGAAATTGGCCTAGTTTTTCCGAGATGTTCACAAAACTTATCGGAAATGACACTCATCTTTCATATATTGAAAAATTAATTTACTCAAAATCAATTCTTAAGAACGAACCTCTACAACTAATTGAAAATTTGGAAATTGTGGGTTCAAATTTTTCTATTGCTATCGATATACTTAAAAATAGATTTGAAAATAAATGTTTAATAATGAATACTTATTTAAAACAACTTTTGAACGTTCCTTTAATAACAAAAAATACTGCTCAAAACTTGCGTGAATTCTTAACTCACAGAAAAAAGAATTTAAGTGCGATAAACAATTTAAATATTTCCGACAATTTTGCAGATTTAATTTTAATTCACATATTCACACAAAAATTAGATTTAAATATGAAACAATCCTTTGAATCAGAAAGAGATTTTAACGAACTTCCTACGATAGATGAGTTTTTGGATTTCATTGAAAAGAAATGTAAGATATTGGAAAATTTGATCTTTAAAGAGAAAACAAATCATAAACCAAAACCGTTTCTGGATACTTCTGCAGATAACAGAGATACACTTTATAAATGTTTCGTCTGCAATTCTAGCTCACACAAGGTATACTCTTGCCAACAAGAGGAAGGGGTCGGCAAACAGACGTCAACCGTAGAATTTCTCGTGAAGTAGTCATGATAAGGTCTTGGTGGAAAGACATGTAGATGTTTACGAATTAAGCAAACAGTTTCTAAAATATACAAATATGGAAGGGTTAAAATTCCGTGATCTTTGAAATAACGTCTGCAATGTGTTGTTCCTCTGAGGCCAAACAGATATCTTATTGCTCTTTTTTGTAATTTGAAAATAACATCGAATTGAGCAGCTGTACCAGAACCCCAAAAAGGAAGACCATAACGAAGATGTGACTCGAACAAAGAAAAATATGTTATTTTGGAAGATGCTAAATTGAGTTCATTCGAAACAGGTGTTATAGCATAGAAAGCAGAAGAGAGTTTCTTCCGTAACAAATCGATATGGAGGGACTATTTTAGGTTGCTGTCTAAAAAAAATACCAAGAAATTTTACAGAATCAACGGTACTGATCTTGCTGTTATTAAGAGGTAAGGGTTGAAGACCTCCTTTATAAGACAATGCTAGTGTTTTATCTACATACGTTAGACGAGAGTAAATTTGAGTCAGACTAGGTTTTTATTGTAATTAGATCAGAAGTTATAGTAGCATGAAGAGTTGCAATATTTGAGTTGCTCCAAGTGATACTGGTATGCAGCAAAAAGAAATATTTTCCATCGATTTTTAAACTAGTGATGTCATTAATAAAGATAAGGAAAAGTAGAGGACCCAATACTGAACCTTGAGGTACCCCACATACAATGTTTTTGAGACTAGAGTCTGTATAATTTTCTCGAACCAGTTGTTTCCTATCATCCAAGTAAGATTGGAACCAATCTAAAGAAATGCCTCGAATTCCGTAGAAATTTAGCTTTTTTATTAAAATGTTGTGATTTACGCAATCAAAAGCTTTGGCGTAGTCACAAAAAACGGTGGCAGTGTGAAGATTATTGTTCAGTGCTTGATAAACCTCATGTAGTACAGAAAACATGGCATCAGTGGTGCATTTATTATTTAAAAAGCCGAACTGATTTTGTGATAAAATGTTGTTTTCAACTAGAAAGGACATAAGTCGGGCTTTTATGAGCCTCTCAATAATTTTGGAGAGTACCGGTAGTAGTGCAATAGGTCTATAATTGCAGGTATTAGATATTTCACCACCCTTATGAAGAGGAATAATGATGGCTGTCTTCAGGCACTCTGGAAATTTACCTTTCTCAAAAGCATCATTAATTAGTGAGATGAGGACTTCTAACGCATTTTTTTGAAGATTAGAAAAAATTTTTATCGATAGACCATCAGTACTACAGGAAGATTTGATTTTGATGCTATTGATTGTTTGGATCAGTTCAGATTTATCGACTGGTTTTATAAAGAATGAATTCGAGACCTTTCTTAAATTAGGGAGATAGGAAATGGGATCTTGTGGCAAAATAGTTGATGTAAAATTTTTACTCACATTAACAAAGTATTCATTTAGATTTTCAGGGTCTGGAAGGGAAAATGTTTGAGCAGTGTGAGTTTTATTTCGAAGATCGTTTATTATGGACCAAGTTTCTTTTGCAACACTTTTGGAGCTTCGCAGACGGTTCTGGTAGTAGGCTTTTTTAGCTGATTTTATAAGTTTAAGTTAGGTTGCCCTCTACTTGGTGATATATTCAGTGATAAAGACGTTGGTAGTAAATTTCTTGATATGGAGAAGAGAACGCATATTCTTGGAAGATATTCGGATACCTTTAGTAGTCCAGGGTTTGTGATGTTTTGGCTTAATTGCAATTAAAGAAAATGCTTTATTGAAGATACAGATAAGCTTATCTAAGAATTCACTGAAAATAATATCCACCTCCATGGCAGGAAAGCACCACTCAGAGGTTAAACATAAATTTTAAAATTTACGAAAGTTCCGGGTAGAAAAAAAACCTGCCTAAACGTCGGGTTTTCGAGGAGGGTTTGCTGAAGATATTAAACTTCGTATACACTGCTTCATGATCAGATACTCCAGCATTAATAATTGTAGAGTGGACATCAAGGGGTGAGAAATCTGAGACTGTATAATTGATTATGATAGATGAAGATTTTGTAATCCTTGTAGGAGAATCAACGTGCATTGTTAGACCATACGATTCAAATATGTTGACCAAGCATATTTGTGTAGCACAAGCAGCAGAATAATTAATGTTAAAGCCCCGCATAAAATTTTTCTACTTTTATGGGGCAGGTCATCTAAAAAATTTAGCAGGTTCTGAAAAAATAGTTCCACGGAAGAGGCAGGTGATCTATAAATGCAAATAATATAAAGATTAAGATTCTTATTGTAAACTAAGGAAAACTCAAAGGAGGCTTCACTTAACAGAAAGTCAGATTTTATTACAAAAGAAAAATCATTACTAGAATTAGTGTCCCCCCATATGCTAAGCTTGGACGATCATACCTAGCAATTGTGGTGTATTTATCTACAAAAAAAGTCTCGTTGACTTCAAGCCAGTGCTCTGTAACCGCAACTACCGGGGGAAATCCTAATTCCTCTAGGAACAAAAACAAGTCATCAGTTTTGTATCTTATAGAACGAATATTAATCAGAACCATGCTAAAGTTGTTATCACTAAAACAATTTGATGATTCTAGTCCCTCAGAACACGTCATGATATTTAAAAATCTCGTTTTGGAGAGACAGCGGAATAGTAATTTCGGTGACATTCCCTTGATTTTTGCAGGTGTATAATTCTTTCAGAAGTGAAAAAGGACCTATAAGCATTAAAATCAGCTTCCACCTCATCTGGACCAATTCCATAGGCATTGTTGAAGTCTTGCAGAAATTGTCGTAGATCTTCTGTCTTAGTGGGAAGTGGGAAGTCCCTCGGAAGCCAAAAAGAGCTTAACGCTTGTGTTAGTATTGACGCCCTGTAAAATATCTATTTTCTATTGCGTAAGAATCTATACATTTTAACGTTTATTTATAAAACACCATGTATTTTGCAGAATGGTAAAAAACAGTAAATTGTTATTTTGATTTAACAATGTTTACATTAATAATTTGACTTATATATGACAGTTATATTGTACCTACTTGTAAGTGTTAGTTTTAATAAATTTTGTTGGTTAGTTACATAAATAAATTAAGTAAAAATGAAAAAATTATTTGTTATTTGAGGAAGGTGGAAAAACCATATGTATAACATGGGAGTAAAGTGCCTTTTCCTCCCTTGAATGATTACTGCGAGGAAAACTAGCACTTTCCTCCCTTGTTATACAAATAGCTATTTCCACCTACCTCTACCGAAAGTATACTTTTCCGCACCGCATTGTAGGGAGCAAAGTTGTACTTTTCCTCAATAGGGAGGAAAATTAAAAGTGACGTCATAATATTTCATTGAAGAAATATAACTTATTGGTACAATATCTATTTTCTATTACGTAAGTATCTATACATTTTAATGTTTATTTATAAAACACCCTGTATTTCGCAAAATGGTAAAAAACAGTAAATTGTTATTTTGATTTAACAATGTTTGGGTCATTCCATTTCAAATCATTCAATTTGGGAGCAAAAAAAATTTTGGACCTCCGATTTGTTTGAAAATTGGTATATAACTTCTGCGGGACGTAAAAATAAGATATTTAAGGTCAAAAAATATTCTTCTTCTTTTTTTCTCAAAATGTTATTTTATGCGATTCGGTGATTTGGTGTTTATTTATACAAATTTGCATTTTCTATCGTAAAGTATCAATTCAAAACATAATATTTTAATAGAAGGGACTCAAAAATGTCATTATATGGCATTATAACAAGTTACTTTGATTCAAAACAAGCTTTTGATCAAATTTTATAGTGTAGAAAACGTTAAAATACCGTTTTTTACATTTTTCTCCATTCCCAAAATACATCATAACCGATTTGGCTGAAAATTTTCCCGCAGATAGACAAAACATAGGACTTAAAGTGGTGTGAAGGATTTGAATTATATTACATTATACTACAATACCAAAAAAGTTACATGCAATATTATAGTCAAAAATATAGGCGTCAACTGTAAGTACAATTAACTCGAAAATATCGACCTCACGACAAAAATTGTTAAAAATAAATTGTAATAGTTGTAAATACGATTTCTTTGGAACAATTTCAGTTCCTACCATTTTTGTCGAAAAGCTAAAAATGGCGGAGATATTGAGCAAAATAGCTTCTCCTTTAAAATCAAGATGGCAGCTAACGTAACGGAGGAATTCATTCGCGATTTTAAATTTAGGCTACTATGGACTCCCCTAAAGATCAGAAAAATAAAATTTTGGGCAGCTCGGCATTCAAGGTCAAATGCTATCCCGATTTGACTAATATATACTTGTGAGTCTGATATTACTGCATGTAACTTTTTTGGTATTGTAATATAATTCAAATCCTTGTAACCACTTAAAGTCCTATCTATTGGCTATCTGTGGGCAAATTTTCAGCCAAATCGATGATGATGTATTTTGGGAATGGAGGAAAATGTAAAAAACGGTATTTTAACGTTTTTACACTATAAAATTTGATCAAAAACTTGTTTTGATTCAAAATAACTTGTTATAATGCCATATAATGATATTTGTGAGTCCCTTCTATTAAAATATTATTTTTTTCATTGATACTTTAAGACAGAAAATGCAAATTTGTTCAAATAAATACCAAATCACTGTAAAATCGCATAAAATAACATTTTAAGAAAAAAGAAGAAGAAGATTTTTTGACCTTAAATATCTTAGTTTTACGTCCCGCAGAAGCTATATACCAATTTTCAGCCAAATCGGAGATCCAAAAATTTTGCCTGAGTGATTTGACATGGAATGAACTTACATTAATAATTTGAGTTATATTTGACAGTTGACAGTTAGATTGCACTTACTTGTTAGTTTTAGTTTTAATAGATTTTGTTGGTTAGTTACATAAATAAATTAAGTAAAAATGAAAAAATGACTTGTTATTTGAGGAAGGTGGAAAAACCATATTTATAACAGGGGAGTAAAGTGCTTTTTCCTCCCTTGAATGATTACTGCCCTCCGCTATGCGTCGTGCAGTAAACTTCATTCTCGGGAGGAAAAGTAGCACCTTCCTCCCTTGTTATACAAATAGCTATTGCTGCCATAGATAACAACTTTTGTGCTTGTTAATAATATATGAAGGCAATTGGGATGACCTATTTTGTGAAATAGTGCCTCGCTAGTGACGTAATAATTTGTCCATGGGCATCCAACCTTCTCACAGTACTAAAGTTCATTTAGTATATTTATCTCTGTTTGTATAATATGGACTATATCATAGTCATCTTTATCCATTAAACAACCATATTATTTGGTTTAGCGTATTTTTCCAAGATTACCATGTTCCTTAATTATATAAGGCATCGTATTGTAAAAAGCAGACTCAAAAATCTTCTTCGATTGAAATTTAACTGTTTATCAGTATAAGCTGATATAAGTTATTGGTTGTCTTCTTCTTCTTCAGGTGCCATCTCCGCTACGGAGGTTGGCAATCATCATAGCTATTTTAATTTTTGAGGCAGTAGCTCTTAATAGTTGTTTTGAGCTGCATCCAAACCACTCTCTCTAATAAGTCACTGAAACTCTTTAACTATCCTTATACCAAAAATTCTTTCATTTGAGAAGCTTTGATTTAACTTGGTTAGTCTAAACAATTCACTAGTTTTGTTTTTTTTTTATTATATTAGGATATTAATATTACTCTTACTGTGAATGATATTATAATGGTCGATGGTTTAAACCCTAACCAGAAAACAAAAAAAATGTACCTATCAGTTTGAAATATAAATAGACTAGAATATGGTGGTATATTGGATGGACTTATGAAGAAGCAGTAAGGCAGAAAATGGGAGCTTGCGGTTCGGTGCTATTACTTACTTCATTTTTTATCGGACACATACAGATATACGTTCTATACGTTTAAAATCCGAAGTACAGATATATCATTTCGTAACTACTATATGTATGTTTATTTGTATGTTTTTCGCTCTTATTTTCTTCTTGCACTTTCTGTTCATTGTGTTTATAGAATGGAGTTATAAACAGTAACTTAAACTTGTTTAGTTTAGGTCTTACTCAAGGCGTTAGCTTATTTTACTAGATTTATTCTTTTTTCTAATTTGAAAAGCTTGGTTCTTTTATATTGAAACCTTTCTTACTCACTCCTCTTTTCTTTAAATTTAATTATGTCCACATGTCTAGGGAGTATCTATTTAAATCACCATTAGGGAGTTGTTGCCAACGAAAAATAAAGGATCCTTTATTAGAGGATACTTTAATAAAGGACAAATACAGGACGGGTCTAAAAGAGTGGTATTGCAAACGCAGTTAAAAAATCTTTTATTTTGACAAATGACATGAAATATTTTTGTAAATATAAAAATAACCTATAAGATTCCGTTTGTTGATAATAATTAAAATAAAATAAATAAAAAGAGTAAAACGTTAAATTTAATTATTTTGTCATTTAAAGATGTTTAGAGAACAACATAATATATCCCATAATATTCATCGTTCAATAATATGGAAGTGCAATTAGAAATACTAGGAAGATAAAAAAGATAAAAAAGATCAAGGCAGGTTTTGTTTATATTTGATTCAGAGTTGGACTACCATCTCCATATAGCTATTTCAGCATCCTTATGCATCATTAGTGAAGTTTATGCAGTCACAACTCTGAAGGAAATATAAACATTCTGCCTATTTTAAGTCAAACCATCGCAATGCAATGAACCCACCTTTTGAGACGCAATTTAGCGACATCTCTCGTATTACAAGGAAAACAACGAAAAGCTCCAGATACAAAGTTTACTACATTTTAAACAATTAGAATAATTGAAATAAAAATATAATAACAATATTTTAAGCCTAAGACTTTTCGTTAATAAACTGCTTTCTGGCTGAATCCAGTATCTCCGGATGCTACAATATATAATCACAGAGACGACGAAAATAGGAGAAAGCAAATAGAGGACACTTAGGCCACGCATTTACCTTCTCTTCGTCCAGGAAAAGGACCGAAAGACAGTTTCTAAATACTCAAAACTGAGTAAAAATGAAAAAGATAAAAAAGATCAAGGCAGGTTTTGTTTATATTTGATTTAGAGTTGGACAACCATCTCCATATAGCTATTTCAGCATCCTTATGCATCATCAGTGAAGTTTATGCAGTCACTATTTTAGGAGTTTTTATATACTTTTGCATTATGGGTATATAAAATGATGAATTTCTGGAGAATATATTATTAGGGAGTATATCACTAGGGACTAATAGTGGATACCCAGTCCTCAACTACAACTACCTAATGAAACCATTGCAGAATTTTCAGACCGAAGTTGTGTTTTTATAATCAATCACAAATTTGGTATTTTCAAGAGATTTCCCATTTTAACATATGTAATGAGATGCAAGTTACATTTTGTTCAAAGAA